>NC_140069.1:47924312-48524312 GCF_964194135.1 Talpa europaea
ACATTTGCTTTTTTTCTGGCTATTCAACATTCAGTCTGCTTTTTACTATCTGTATCGAACTTACTTTGAGAGGAATTCCCCATTGTCTGATGACTTGGCAGCAGTTTCTGAAAGACTATCTAGTGTAGTGGTCAAGGGTATGAATTTCAAGGTAAGACCACTCTGTGTGATCTTTGACTTTGTCATTACTCTGTCATTTTAGGAAAATTATGTCACCTCCCTTAAACAAACTTTTATCATCAGTTCTTGAGCTCCGTGTTTGAGTTCTTGTTAGATTTATTCCAATTGGATAGCTACCTGAAGCAAACTTCCAGCTGAAACTGGGGAAAAGAAAGCAGAAGAAAGGGCCTCCCTGGTGGCTCAAGGGGTTAAGTCGCAGCACTATGAAGCTATCTGCAGCCACTGAAACATGGCATGAATTCGATCCCCCTGCCGGCCAGGGGGCTAACTCACAAGGCACAGCATACCTCTCCTGTCTTGCCTGCTGCTCCCTTCAGCAGTGTATTTCAGTCAGTCTGCCTGTTCTGTTCCCTACTCTGTCTCTGGTAAATCCTCTCACTCCCTGCATCTCTGGCCTGTACCCCAGTTCTTGTATGCATGAATAAATAAATGTTTAAAAAAAACCCCAGAAAACAGAAGAAATAGGTCCAGATGTGGTGAGTAGAAGGGAATTGCTATTTCCTGACTCTTTAAAGCCATTTGACTCTTCAAAGCCATTACATGAGGTAATAAGCTCATTATGATGCCCATTTTACAGATGAAGAAATAGAGTCATTTTCAGTATCAGATAACATTTTAACAGCAGAACCAAGAACTAAACTGAGGTCTATCTGAAATCAGTGTCCATGCTTTTAAACACAACGTAACACTGCTCCCCCAGCTCACCCAAAAGGTGAGGAGAAGCTATGAAAAGACTAGATAACTAATGGAATAGGGGCCTGCTGTAGGGGAGGAAAAGCTGAAGTCCAATTGATCTTGATGGCTAGAATATTGGTCCTGCCACCTAGTTCACCAGAGTCACAATTCCTGACCACAGATCAGCAGAGACAACCTGCTGTGGTTGAAGGATAGTTTCAGATAGTCCTGAGGAAAAATATGAAAGCAGCAATAAAGAATTTTTTAAAAATCCTCTCAAAAAGAAAGTAATGTGACTATCTAAAGTGATCCACTTTCTTTCTAAGAAGGAATTGGAGGGCTATGTCACTTAAAAAAATAGAAAAACAGAAAAAAATGGAACTTAATCTTGGAAGCAATGGCCTGCCATTAAGAAATATTATTAGTCTCAAAAGAGCTTTAGAGTATTGCTTACATGCAAAACATTTGAATCAGACTTGGAATGATTTGCTGTACTTGAAATAGATGAAATAGAAACTTTGCAAAATGAATGTAGTCAATATTTAGAGTCTCTCACTCAGGTCAGTTTTCTGTCTGAGAATCAAGAATAAATATCCAAGGGACAAAATCAGGGCTTTAATCATTATTGACTCAATTTTATATATTCTCCCAAGAAAAGAACATATATTTAATACCTTCAACTTTTATTCACCAAAAAGAAAAGACTATGTTTATTTATTAGGTGAAAATACTGAATTTATTTAGTAAAGGTCCACAAGTCCTAAAATATCCCCCATCTTACAGGAACTGTTTTCAAGTCACCTTGGCATCCAGCTTGACTGCTACCAGTTGGCTGGCACAGTGTGAACTACATAGCACAGTGACCTGAAATAGATAATTCAGAAGATTCATCTACAATGAGACAGTACATCTGGTAATCAAAAAGTTAAAGAAATAATCTTTTTAACAAGAAAGAAATATGTGTAACAAAAAAGGACAGTCAATGGAACAAATTCATAAAATTCATAAAAATAGCTGCAGTCTCATCAACTTGGGCTCCTATAACAAAACATTATAGACTGGCATGCTGAAACAACAGACATTTATTTCTCAGCGTTTGTTGACCTGCCAGTCCAAGAGCATGGTGATAGCTGATTATTTCCTGGTAAAGCTTCACCTGGCTTGCAGATGGTTGCCTTCTCACTTGGTCCTCCAATTACTGAAAGAAAAATCTGGTGTCTCTTCCTCTTCTTATAAGGACACTAATCCCATCATGTGGCCCCACCCTCATAACTTCATCTAAATCTAGTTACCTTCCAAAACCCTCACCTCCTATACTATCACTTTGGAGATTAGATTTTAACATACTAATTTTGTGGGGACACAAACATTCAAGAGATAGCACCTGCTAACTATTAACTCCAGTGATCTTATGCCTCAAAAAATTTGCAAGAACAGTTTCTTATTTTTAACCAATTTTCTGAATGTTGTTGGATGAATATTGAAAATTCTCACTATGTTTTCTCTTCATTCCTGCTCCCTTAGGCAATTTATAAGTTGACTTCTTCTTAATCACAACTGTGCAGTTTGACCTCATGATCTCTTCATCCATGAAAGCTGTCTTCCACCTGGACCATCTGTCACCTCTGACATGAAAAATGGAGAATTATTCTCTGTTAAGAAATGAAAACCTCCAGTTCCTCAGTCTACTAAAAATGTAGCTACCATATGACCTGGTAATTCTACTACTAGGGATCTACCCAAAGGACACAAAAACATTGATTCAAAAGAACACCTGCACCCCTATGTTTATTGCAGCACTATTTACAATAGGTAAAACCTGGAACAACCCAAATGCCCAAAAATAGATGACTGGATCAAGAAGATGCGGTGCATATACACAATGGAATATTATTCAGCAATCAGAAAAGATAAACTCATGCCATTCACAGCAATGTGGATGGTGCTAGAAAGAATTATGCTCAGTGAAATAAGCCAGAAGGAAAAAGAAAAACATCGCATGGTTTCACTTACAGTGCCATTTAGGGGAACCCAATAAGACATCAGTGTGAAAAAAATAATAACAGTACAAAACACAACAAGGCAAAAATGGACAATTATAAATCAGAGACATCCTGCAGGGGAGGAGGAGGAAGAGGGATCAGAGGGAGAGAGGGAAGAGCACAGAGGACTGAGGTGATGGTGCACAGGTGCATTGGTGAAGGAAACTCTATGGAAGAGGTACAACTGAGGAGGTGGGGGGGGAAGCAAATATTGTTTAAAAATGAATAATGATGTAAAAAATAAAAAATATAAAGAAAAAATAGAACTGAAAACCTCCAGACTGATAAAAATAAATGTTTGTTGTTTATAAGCCACCCCAATATGGTGGCCTCTTACAGCAATGAGACTGGATTAAGACAGAAACTGGTACTGAGAAGTGGGGGTACTGCTGTAACAAATACCTGAAAATGCATGAGCAGCTTTGGAACTGGGTAACGGGTAGAAGCTAGAAGGGTTTTGAGGTGCATGCTAGAAAAAAATCTACAATGCAAAGGACAGGTTAAGATAATTCCAGTGAGAACTCAGAAACAGAAGAACTGTAAAGAAAGTCTTAACTTTTTTAGTGGGTACTTAAGTAATCCTAAAAGAACGTAAAGGCCATTTATTATGAGAGGAGGTCTCAACTGGAAATGAAAAAAACATTACTAATGATGGAGGAAAGGCCATCATTATTATAAAATATTCAAGAAATATGGCCAAATTGGCCATCCTAGTGTTTTGAGCAAAGGGGAGCAGAATATATCTTACTTTGGCATGAGCCTTCAGCTTAAAGATCCAGCAGACTCAGGAGAACTTCCTACCTCTCCTTTAACTGACAGAAAGAATTTAGTTGGGGGAACTGTAGCAGGAAGAAAAAATTATTACCAGAGACAACTTTCAGTATCAAACAAACTTAGCCATGGCATGGCAAACACTTCTCATCTTCCTGTGAATTATCTTCCTCCCCCTTTGAAGTCCCAGGTCCATACCTTCTTTTCTTTAGCTCAGGGCAGCATGAAAACTTCAGTTACTTCACTGTCTTTGGGCCTCATGTTGCTGCGACTCCTGTACATATGAATGAGTATTTCTCCGTTAATCTGTCTTATGTCAATTTAATTATTAGATCAGGTAAAAAAGAAAAAAAAAAAAAGACCTGCAAGGGAAAGAAAGGAAAATTTTCTTCTCCTCCATGTGGGATAAAGCTGGATATTTGAGGAAATGTCTAAGCAAAGTGTTGAAGGTGTGAGTTGGCTTATTTTGACTGTCTTAAGAAGGAATTGGTAATTGAAAGGGAAGCAGAACTTAAAATTCTGGAAAATTCTTCACCTATCCATATGGCAAAAAATGAGAAATCCTCTGTTCTGAAGAAAACATGAAAGTTGTGATCAAATTGATGAGGACATTTGTATGAGCTGGCTTTGTCAATACAATTCCAGTGATATTTATCAGACAATGGGGGAACATTTAGCCATCTGAAAAAAGACTTACAAAAGACAATGGAAGATGACTCCTAAGGTATTTGCCAGATCATCACTTCCAGTCACTGATCAGAGTGCAAGGGCCTGTAGGACAGATTTCAAAGAAGGGACCACTTGTACCTTGCACTGCCTCATACCCTCCCTTGGGGGGCTCTGCTCCCAGAGCTCAGTCCCTGTGCTCCTCTGCCTCCCCAGGTGTGGCTCCGGTGACTCTGGTGCAGTGCACAGTATGCCCAGCACAGCTTCGAGGGCCTGCCTAGCTCCACATGGATTCCCAAGGCAGAAGGAAACCTTAAGCTCAATCACCAGAGTGCCATGCCTGCTGGACCCAAAGTGGTGAGGTTGCCCTCACAACTCCAGACTGGTTGAGCCTCCAGCTTGTGATTCCAGGCCAGCGGGGCTGAAGTGTAGATTGTGCCCAGCAAGCCAAGGGTGTGGGTCTGCCTGAAGTTGTAGGGAACTAACCCCTGCCCCAGTGTGTCTGGAGGGTGGGAATTCTGCCCCAGTAGGGCTGGAGATCACAGTTTTTAGTCAAAAGAAGATTATTTGTGAACTGTATGTCTCTGGACTTACCTGGCACTCCTTTCTTCTTCCCTATTTCTGGCTTTTGGGGTGCAAGCATCTGTTCTATGCTTGTACCACTGATCATATTTTGGAAGCACAGGAGATGTTTGATGTTTGCTTTCACATGCACCCAGCTAGAGAGAAATTAGCTGCAGAATGAATCTTATTTCTAGCCTCACTTTTATCTGATGTAGGTGATAATTAGATGAGACTTTAGATTGAAGACTTTTGAGTTGTTGACATGTGAAAGGGATTGGATATGGCGGAGTCAGATGTGGAATGCTATAGACTGAATGTTTGTGCTTCTCCCCCTGCTCAAATTCATATGTTGAAATCTTAACCCCCAAGGTGATGGTATAGGGAGGTGATTAAGTAATGAGGGCGTGGGCCTCCCTGGTGGTGCATTGGTTTGAGCGCTGCACTATGAAGTTGTCTGCAGCCTCTACAGCATGGGTTCGATTCCCGGCCGGCCAGGGAGAAACCCACATGGCATGGGAGACCTCTCCTGCCTCGCCTGCTGCTCCCCTCAGCAGTGTATTTCGTCAGTCTGCCTGTTCTGTTCCTCACTCTGTCTCTGGTGAATCCTCTCACCCTCCTGCGCCTCTGACCTGTGCCCCAGCTCTTATATAAATAAATAAATCTTTAAAAAAAAAAGTCATAAGGGTGGAACCTTCATGAATAGGATTAACACCCATATAGAGAGATAGCAGAGAGATCCCTCTTAGCCCTTCTACCAAGTGTGCGCACAGTAGAAAGTCTGTGTGTGAGGAAATAGGCTCTTGTTAGACATGGAATCTGTTGGTGCCCTGATCTTGTACTTCTCAGTCTCCAGAACTATGAGAAATAAATGTTAGTTGTCAGTCAGTCTGTGGTATGTTGTTTTACCAGCCTGAGTGGACTCAGATATTCCTGCTCAACATTTTAGGTTTTTTGTATATTTTCAGGATTCTAAGAGAAAAATCCACAATTTTTCCACAGAATAATGAGTACAGGAGGGGTACAATAAGGTAAATAATTAGGGGAAACCTAGAGGAGATTCAACCTTGGTCTCTAGTAATTTGTATTTTTCGCTCTTGCTCATGCATTAGCATCATATAATCTTTAAGGACACATCTGTTTTTCATGCAAAGCTTCAATTCATATGTACAAAAAGACATTTGTGTATACAAATGAGATAAGGTCCACTAAATCTCTAATATCCATATGTACACAGGTGTCAATGTTTTAATGGAGAGTCACTGAAGAACACACTTAAAATGTCACATTTCATAAAAATTCTCCCCCATCCAAAGACATAAAAACTTGGCTGCATTTATTTGCAAAACTGAAATTATTCTAAAGAGGCTTAGCTCACCTTCCATGACAACCAACAGAAATTTGAAGTTTAAAGGACGTGAAGCTATAGATATCTTTTTTTAAAGATGTCCTATTTATAGTATTTTTATTTTTTAAAAGATTTATTTATTTATGCATACAAGAGCTGGGGTACAGGCCAGAGGTGCGGGGGTAGGGAGGAGGCAAGAGGATTCCCCAGAGACAGAGTGGGGAACAAAACAGGCAGATTGACAAAAGTACACTGCTGAGGGGAGCAGTGGGTGCGGCAGGGGAGGTCTGCTGCACCATGTGGGTTGCTCCCTGGCAGTCTGGGGGATTGAACTCATGCTGCAGTGGCTACAGACAGCTTTATAGGTTGCGTCTTGACCCCTTGCGCCACCAGGGAGGGCTATAGTATTTTTAAAGAAGACATCAGAAACTAGGACAGTCTCATAAATACTAATTTTTGTATATGCTACCTTTAAATTCTGTTTGATAGCACACCCTTCCACATTTGGACACATATCACAGTAAGTTTCTAATGCAAATATTAGCAATGCCTCTTTCTGTCCAAGAGGGAAAGGCTGTGAGAAGTTTCTATTTGGGGATATTTCAATTCTTTGAACTCTGTGTTAGCTACAAATCAGGAAATAGAGAAAGAACAAGGCACATTTTTCAGAGGATCTGGTTCTCCCACCCCTTGCTCATGTCAAAATCATCTCATCCTTGTCACATCTCATTTGGACAAACTCTTCATAGAAAGTGTGAGTTCACAATCACTTATAAAACAGAATCACTGTGCAGTAAACACGGCCGATGCTCTTCATATGTCAGTGTGACTGCTCATATATCATTAACACAATCAAATCCATCCCCACACCTTAGGTCGCTGCTTGGGTTTCCTTGCTAATGCATTCCTGCAGTGCCTGCCTTTCATGTTCTGACTTTACTCAGAATAAAAATGACTGGGTGTCCCCACTCTGTATATTCTGAAACTAAAAAGAATCAATTAAACTAGCCATATTTCCATCAGGGGGGCTACTGCTGTTCCCCAAACAGCTTAAGCTGTCTTCTCATAGTTTATGATGTCAGCAGGATCTCCCGACTGAAATACAGCCTTGAAATCTCACCCCACCCCCACCCCCCTGGCCCTCTGTCTGCAGTATATATTATTCTTTTAGTTTTCAGAGACAGCTGTGTGAATTAATGAACTGATGTGAGAATCGGAGTTGGCCTCGAGCCCCATTTAAAAGTCATGTAGATGACCTCATAAAAACAGCCAAGAATGCTTGCAGCTTGCTTGTAAAATAAATCCATTTCTTAATAACTTGGAATGCCCACATAATTCAGCACATATTTTAACCCAAAATGATTATTTCATAAGAAAATGAAAATTTCCCATGAAAAAGACATTTAGCTAACCCAGGCAACTATAAACTTTAATTGATACTTCACAGTATGTACTAGTTTGCTCTCCTGGGAGTGTAGAATATCACTCTTGCACCTGCACTTTAACTCCAGAGTTATAGTATTTCAACCATTAAACATTTTTCATTAGAGCACTTCATACAGAATTAGTCTAATCTGATTTTAACAAAAGTAGTCTATATTTAGTTTTTCACACTGTATTAGTCCAAACTGTTAGAACTAAGAAAGATTGTGCTTTTGTTCTCTGGCAAAAGCAAAAGGGTGGTCTGTATCCATTCACTTCAAAGATGGCCCTGATGTGTCTGCTGTCTCTTGAAACAAGCGCAGTGTTTCTTAAGCAAGTTGCTCCTGAGAGGTTCCTAGAGAAACGGAGACACGTGGTAAGCTCTGCTCTGTGGTTTTCTTCTCCTTTCCCTGTGAACAATCTGCCCAGAGCCAAGGCTCTTAGGACCTCATGCAGAATATTTCTGCTGGGCTCGACCTGAGAAAATGTGCAAAAATGTGCAGCTTACAGTTTGAGTTTTATAGCTGTTATCTTGCTGGCAATCGTGGGCAAACAGCTGCAGGGTTTTAGGATGTGTGACTTGAACAACGAGGAAGGGGTCCTTTCTAAATGCTTCATGTTAGAATCAGAGGGGAGCACACAATCAAAGAGTCACTTAGAATCTGAAACTAGTGAGGTTTAAAGAAAACTACCCTACTTCAGAGAATTGTTTTCCCCTAAAAGGTTAATTTCTATTCTTTCAGTTAGAACATTAATTGCTCAGAATTGAGAACATATGAAGTAAATAAAAGTAGTTGTTCTGAGCAATGGCTAGACGTTTTGAGCAATGGCTAGAAGTTTGTTCAAATGAACAGTTTTGTGAATACTTTCTGACCTTAGTTTCTCTGGACTTAGCATTTACTTAAGAAAGCTAGTTGAATATTATTTGAATATTATTTTTTTATGTGTTTCAGATTGACATGCAATCAAATTTAATAAAATATTCAAAAGTTTGTGGTTAACTCTGCGAAGCAGATACTGCTGTGACTTGCTTTAGAAATACTGTGTTTGCTTTAAACACAGTTTTAGCAGAAAATCCCAGTGTGCCAAAGGGTCACATATAGTCTTATTATGAAAAGAAACATAGTGATAAACAGATTTTCTTTAGTGCTTTAAAATATATTATCTAAACCAGTTCTGATGAAACATACAGTAGTTGACTTCACAGAACCTGAAACCTCCACTACACTTTCCTTGGGTTTGGTAAGAGGGAGGTGCTAGGTTAAAGCACACAAACATGCTGTTATTTGACTTTTTTGATCTATAAACATGGTTGTTCATAGCGCCCAATCTAGCAACTCCAAAGTCTCTCTGAGTGTCCTGAATTGGAGAGCAACCAGGATAGAGAGCCACTGGGGGGAAAGGCAGGCAGGGGGTAGGGGCACTCCAGCAGAGGGTTCCTAGCTTTCGAAGCAGGGAGCAAAAGCCATCAAAATGAGAGACCTCTTGCCCACCCAGTAAGAAAGGAATCTTACTTTGAAGAAATAGTTTGCATATTGTTACTGGCAGAATATTCAGATGCCTTCTTGTTCACTGTTATAAATGGTATGGCATCTTCTATGACCTTTCCTGGCAAGCAGGTAAAGCCACTGCAGGCCTTGTGTTATAGAGCAGGGTGTGGCTGTGACAGTCCCTAGCTTGCCTCAGAGGCACAAAGTCAGAAAGGATATATTAGAATTCTAACCTTGGAGGGGAGAGAGCTGATGAAAATCCATTCTGTCTAATGGACAAATCAAGCTTTGGGTCATAGTGAAACATGAATGATAAAAAGCAGATACTGTACTGGCAAAGACTAGACACTCCAGTATATTTTATAACTGCCTTTATTATTAGTGGCCACTTCAGTGGGAATAAAAGATAATCCAAGTGATGTGTCAAGCCACGAGACTGCTGGGCCAAAGAAAGCCGGTGTGGGTGATCCGCACTCACCTGAGCCAAGTCTGCACTCCCCTGTGTCAAATATTTGCAGCAGGCTGGTGTGAGGTGGGGCGCACATGCTTCTTGTTTTCTTGGAATTAACCACCACAGCCCACTGAGGAGGATCCAAGAGACTTAGTATTCCCCATTCCAAGTCTGAATATTTCTAGGGTACCATTTTAGAAGAATAAGTGCCCCTCTCCCCCATGTCACCCCAATACACACATTGACACAAGAGAAGAGCCCAGAAGAGGAAGAGTCACAAAGTGTGTGGAGCATCAATTACCTCTTCCCAAATTGACTCAGCCTCCTGGTCCCACTTCCGACAACACAGAAGGATGTCTGGCTGGAGATTGTGTCTTGTCCGAAGGCAACTGATCCACAAAACCAAAAGTCTGGTCCTTCCCAGAGTGTATGGAAAAGGACAGGAAAGAGAGAGAGGGGAGGAGCAGGGAAATGCTGGGGACAGTCATTTTGCCATGGGCAAAGAGTCACTGTCCGCGTTTCTTCTCTTCCTCTGCATCCTGCGTCTCCTGTTTAGTGAGCTGAGCAAGCTGGAAGCACTTTCCCATGACTAGGAGTTTAAACATTAAATGATTCCAGTTTTCTAATGTCTATTTTCTGCTATGCTCTGTCGAATTCCCCATTCTTGTTGGCTCTCGATTTTCCTTAATGATACTAATCTGAGTCCAACTTTTAAGTCCTTTCAAGTCATGAAAAGTTTTATTTTTGTTCTTAAAGTACACTTCAGTTTTTTTGTTTTTTTGTTTTTTAAACTTGAGTTTCATGTTCATTTTAGGCTTTTCTTGTTCTCAAATCAGCACAGGCAAGAGGAGCCTTGGGTGGTGGTGGATGGGACTCCTTTTGCCCTACATCTACTCCTTAGAGTGTGAGTTGGGGTAGAGCAATAGGACCAGATGGTGTCAAAGCTTGCTCAAAGGCCCCTGAAGAGGTCTGTCTTTTCCTTTTTCTTGTTATGGCTTCTCTGTGACCCCTGAAAGGGGGGTTTGGGGGCGGGCACACTGCTGGCTCCTTAATATTGCTAATGATCAAAGATCAGCCCTCTCATTCCAGTCTCTGAGAGGAGTCCCTCAAACCCATTTCAATAGGACCTCCCTTGTGGCACAGGCAGTTGAGCGCAGTGCTGTAAGTTTGTCCACAGCTTCTGCACTGCCGGTTCGATCCCCGCCGGCCTCAGAGCAACCCACATGGTGAGCAGACCTCTCCTGCCTCACCCGCTGCTCCCCTCAGCAGTGTATTACATCAGTCTGCCTGTTCTGTTCCCCACTCTGTCTCTGATGAACTCCTTTTTAATGACTGACAGGAAAAGCAAAGGAAAAATCTTGGCAATATCAAGTAAATGAGTTGAGTTGACCCAAAGTCCTTGCATTCTCTACACATCTGGATGACTGATTTCAAAATTTTTAAGATCTCATTGTCTATGTGAGGCATCAGCTATCTATTGTTTTTTAGTGAGATATATTTCAGATATTAAAGAAACAACAAAAAATCATGCATAACAAATAATATCAACATATAGCATCAACCTAATTTTCTAATGCTTTGTTGTACATATATTGTAGTAAAGAACGAATAACTAGCAAGTATAATGCCTGAGTGAAGTCTCCAAGTGATTTTCTGGTAATTATATTTTTCAGTAGGAGGAAATTTATGCTATGAGTTGATGGTAAATTATTTTTAATGGCTGAGAAGTTTTCCTGCATCAAAAATACCTACTGTGGGCCTCCCCAGTGGTGCAGCGGTTGAGCGCTGGGTTGCAAAGCTGCCCGCAGCCTCTGCAGCGCTGGTTCTATTCCTGGTTGCTCCCCGGCCACTGGAGGAGGGTCCCACATGGCTCGCAGAACTTTCCTGCCGCCCGCTGCTCCCCTCAGCAGTGTACTTCAGTCCTTCTGCCTGCTCTGCTCCCCGCTCTGGCTCTGGTGAATTCTCTCACCCTCCCGCACTTCTGACTGTACCCAGTGTTTGTATAAATAAATAAATCTAAAAAAAAAAAACACTACTAATCCATAAAAGCCCTCTATTAATCAATAGAGTGTTTTCTTTCAAAATTCAAATGCATTCTACCAAGAGAATGCATTATCAAGTGAATTATCAGTCACTTACAACTTAGTATATGTTTATCAGCTCATTTGGAAACACAGCCAATTTTGAAAAAGGGAAAAATGGATAAAAACATAAAACCTTAAGAATTTACTGAGAAGAGATTAAGGTAGAGTTTGAAACTAATTACTGACAAACTGTTCTTTATTTTTATTTGATAATAACACTGATGCTGGTAGAAGAATGAGCACATGGCAGCCAGTCAGTCTAGTTGTTGCTTTAATAAGTTCTGGCTTTAAAATCTTATGGCGTTCACAACGTTCCTCGGCATGGTCACTAGATGGCGCTTTTGTGCACATTAGCTCTTGGCTTTGCAACCTTTGTTCTTTCCCTTCCTGAAGGAATTTGTTTGGAAATTCTACAAACAACTTTCTTTCTTAGCTAATTAGTCTTTGATTAACAAAATTTACATCTTCTTATGAAAAATTATAAAATACTTTTCTATCAAATATATCAACAACAATCAGAAAATATTTGAAATCATGCAATTTACCCAGACCATCTCTGTAGTTGTATGAAAATTCTTTGTAAATAAAAGGGTGACTTGCTATCAGCTTCTACTTCTCTAAATTAACAGATATGCTAAGTATAATGTGATTTGTTAAAGGCCTTGACCATAATAAGTTAAGGTATCCAGTGTTTATTCTTCACATGCAAATAAAGAGTTATAGGTTACAACCTCACAATATATTGATCACTTCCTAACGGAAATTTTGATTTACTCTTTCTTTTTTCAAGTTTTGGGGTCTAGGGCTTCCCTGGTGGCGCAAGGGGTTAAGACGCAACCTATAAAGCTAACCGCAGCCTCTGCAGCTCGAGTTCAATCCCCAGCCAGGGAGAAACTCATATGGCGCAGCAGACCTCTCCTGTCTGGCCCACTGCTCCTTAGCAGTGTATTTCGTCAGTCTGCCTGTTCTGTTATCCACTTTGTCTCTGGTGAATCCTCTCACCCCCTATACCTCTGGCTGGTACCCCCGTTCTTATATGCATAAATAAATCTTTAAAAAAGTTTTGGGGGCCAATTATTTCCAAAAGGTGGGACTTGTATTAAACATTCTCCAGGTGAGGAATTTACTGGCCTCACATGTGTAACCACCCCAGGGTCCCCTTTTCAAGAACACCAACACACTATGCTTTGGAATCTGAAACTGCAGGTAGACAATGAAGCTCTGTAAAGTTTTCAATCATTCAGTAATTAATCAGTGGCACCCATTCGGTAAAAAGATAACTGGAATAGTAACGGAAGTCAGCAAGAGTCTCCAGGACATCTGAGGAGACAGGGCTAGCTATGTGGATTTTCTAAAAATCTCTTTTACTGTACTTTTACTTTCTCTAAGCTAAAAAAAAAAAAGTCTGTTATTCTGTGGTATCTCTGCTGAGTTTATCCTCAAATTTTTTTCAATCTGATTCCAATCATGTATTATGACAAATGTTAATTCAAGATGGTTCTTCACTTATAGACATAAGAAACAGTGAGAACAACCAGAAGCTCTCTCTTTGATAATGGAAGGGTTTGATGAATGATAATCCAAAACAATAATCAATGATATGTCATACTTAGTCAGATTTAGCACAAATAAAATGCTAAATGAACGAATTCCTTATTAGTTTTATGAAACTAATAATAGTAGATCTGATGGGTCAGAGTAGGGAGACGGTGTGTGAGGTAAGACACAACTCATCTGCAGACATGTACTGTCCATGAAGAAAGTTTAATCTTTCACTGGCTCCTGCACAAATTTCATTGGCCCTCCTTCCTTTCTCAACAAAGTATAGCAAAGTCAGTGGCCACATTTCTGTTTGTCATCTAATCAACTTGGGGAAATAATCAAAGGAAATTTACTTTCCATTTTTGTTGGGAAGGAACAAAGCATATGAAGCAGAAAGTATCTGTGCATCATTCTACAAAGTAAAGGGTATAGGTACTACTTCTATTTCTTAAATAAAGCCCAGATCTCTGAGCCCTCCACAGTGACCCACCCACTTCTGTGCTTTCTCCAATCACACTTCTCTATGTGCTATAGTTATGCTAGTTATGCTAGTTTTGCTCTACCTTGGGTATTAGCTATTTATTTGTTTCACTAAATTTTGGTGAATATTTCTCCCTTATTTGGCTAAAAGATCCTGGTCAGCAAAGGAGGTAAACATTTCCTATATAACTGCAGTTATTCATCAAATGCATTATTTCATTTAGTGAACTTCGTTATTGAAATTAGTAAGTTTCAACAAGTCATTGTTGTTATTCAATATAAATATGCCTAGCTACCATTATCTGAATGAATGAGAGTAAATGATCACTGCTATTCTTAACATATTCATTAGTGTGCAATATCTCTATTTGATGCCGCAGCTACAAAAAGAAGAAATGTTGCTAGTTCTTGATTCCCTTGCTGTGGTGCTAACATTCTTCTGGGATTTCACTGGACAGTGATGTCTCATTCTGTGACTGGGAGCTGATGCAGATGAGTAGAAGTCATCTAACACCTTTTGGCCCTGGAATTCTATGAATTTATGAAATAAGTTATTATGAGAGATTATCATGTTAGAAGTTCCATTAGTCGAAATGAATGAAGTTAATGGACAGTATTTACAACTGTATTTTTATTTATGTAAGAGGAAGTTACCACTAAAAAATACTAAAATATACATCCATCCAGTTATTTAGGTGAACTATGGAATTAATTTATCAGAGTAAGCATGGGAGAAGAGTGGAAAAATCATTTAGGTTTTGCAACAAGGTGGTTCTATGAGGCATTTCATGTGATTTGGACATGTTGAAAATACTGTTTTTAATGTCCTGCATGATGCATTGGTGTAAAGTAGACCTAACTTCCATGATCTGAGGGCATTTGCTTCTTTTAGAAGCATATCCTTATTGATATTAGTTGGTAATTTGCTTTTCTTTCTAATATTCATTATACTTTCAAAAGCCAAATTTTGTCTCATTGCCAGAATAGTATTGTTACCACTGTTGATCATTTCTTATAATGACAGGAAGATAAATAGTTACATAGTTTTCTATGTACAAATTCATGTATAATTGACAATATTCAGTAAAAGCAGAATTTTAGCTCACATTTTGATTTAAAAAATGTTGAAGATGATCTGATCTTCCTCAAAATCATGGCACACCTCCTTCCCTGAATCAAAAGTTTCTGCTTATTCCCCTCAATATCCACTCCTCAGAAGGGTTCCAACTTCCCATAATAAAGTCCATTCTTTCTTTCTCCTGACCCTAACTCATCAGTTATCTCTTCTTGAAGATGTACCTTCAATCTTTCCTATTTATTATTATATCTTCCTTGTTTCACATTAATAATATCAAGTCTCCCTTCTCTTAAAAGCTTCCTTAAAGATCTATCTCTTCCTAGGTAATAGCCCATCTATTTCTTTCGGCTTGTTGTCACACTTCTAAAATAGATGGAATTTACTGGTTCTTTTATCTTCCACTCATTCTCTCAATGGCCAGATGGCTTTCACTCACATCACTCTATTGAAGTCATCCATGTCAAGTGACCTACTGAATTACAAAATAATTCAACTCGTTTTGATCCTCATCTTGACCTGGTTGACAACTGTTCTTGAATTTTCATATAGTCATCCAGCTGCTGCTATTCACACTTCTCTGGCCACAGCACACACATGTGCACACCCACATACACACACACATATTGTTTTATTTATGAGGAGAGAAATCTTTTTTCAAGTATGGAACAATATGAAGAAAAATTTAAAAAATGCCGACAACCCAAAATGAAGATTTACTAACATTGTATAATATTTGCTATTGGTCTCTTTTTTCCTCTAATAATACTCTTAAGAAATTTTATAACTAATAGAATCCTATATTCTACTTATAAAAAGAAAAAGAAAACATTGCATTTCAGATAAAACTAAAGCTTCTTTTATTCACCACCCTCATTCAACCCCATTTCTTTTCTTATGCTTCTCTAGAGGCAACCATTATAATAAGATTGGTGTATAACTTTTCAGTTCTTTAAAAAAAACTCCACATAATAAAGTCATACATTATTTGGTCCCGTGTGTTTTCAACATTTACATAAATGATACCAAAATAAAAATTTTAATTTTCTTGTTTTTTTTCATTGTTGTTCAATGGTATTATTTTAAGGTCAGTTTATACTAATATATCAAGATCAAATTCATACTTCTTAATTTTGATAATACACCTATTAAAATAATAACATTGACAGCCATGAAAAAATACCCTTTTGCTTGTGTCTCTTACACATGTGAGGAATTTTCTCAGGTAGATGTAACAATACGTGACATTGTGGGGTCTTCCCAATATCTCAGCTGGATGTGGGATGCACTCCCCTTCCGAAGTGATGTTTCTATAATAAAAAAACCTAATAATGTGATCTTCCTGCTTAAAATCTTCAACTAGATCTTCACTCACTTCAAAACAAATTACCCAGACATTGGGGACTTATCTGACTGCTGCCTAATTCTCTGGGCCTATCTCCTACCCCCTTAGCCTATTTTCCAGTCCTATTGGAAAACTTGAAGTTTTTCGGCATTTCAGAGCTGCTTTTCTGAGTGTGGCATCTTGATCTCTTTTTTCTCTGTCTTTGCACATGCTGTTCCTTATGTTTAGAATATCTGTCACCCCTGGACAAACACACACTCATTCTGGTGCTTCAAAATTCAGCTCAGATGCCATCCCCTTGGGAAATCCAGCCTTTCTCTTCTGTGATGATTTAGACATTCACAACAAAACCTGCATCCTCTAGTAAGTAAACTGCCAAAACTGCTAGTACATTGCTTCCCATGTCCATACATGAAGGTAAGGAACCTCGAGGATTTCTGTCCATGACAACTAGCCGATCAGGAATAATACCCAGGAATAAACCCCATGGTCACTAGCAGGTCAGTGTTCCTTTTCATTGAGAACACAGGGGTTGGAGGCAAACATACAACAGCTATTTCAGTCCAAATGAAAGAGGTAGCTGTAGGCCGCTATTTTAAGGGAACCTTATTATCTGCTAACTGACTGCTCGCTGTACTACCTTGTCTCTTTTCTCACAGCTGCAAGAGTGATTTTTAAAGACAACTCAAAAACTCCTTTTCTCACTGGGGCTAGAGCTACTATTGAAACATATGTGCCCCATTTCACACAATCTTCATGAACAAAGGACACAAAACACTCATTGGGGTTAAAACGATTTCACAGATTATGGACCTCACTGTGGCTTACATATGAAAGAGTTTCCTCCAGCAGATGTGAACTGCAAGAATAATCATAACTGATCGATTCCTCCACAGATAAGTGCATTTCACACATAATCAAGAAAAATTATCATTGGAAATATGGGAATGGGAGTAGAGTCTTGATCCTCTGTGAAGGTAATCAAGCACATTGCTCCATAAGGATTGTATTTCCAGAGGCATCAGTGAGGGGTTCTAAGGAGAGGAAAGAAAGAAGAAAACTTTGGTTAATAATCACATGAAGAGAATTTATGTGTTGAGTAAATAGTTTCTCTTTTTCTTACATACTAGTCCCTCAATAACTTTCAAGACACTGCAGTGAGTGCCTACTATGTGCTGGGTTCTTCTCTAGACATAACTGATACAGAAATAAGGGGCTGAATAAGGAGGCCACAGTCCAGGAGAGGAGATATGTCATCAAACAATTAAATCATGTATGATTAGTGCTGGGATACTGCCCCACTGAGGGCATTTGCTATGAAATTTGAAAGCATAAAGAACAGGTCCAATTGACACTGCAGAGACTGATGCAGGTGAGGGAGACTTGCCATTTAACATACAAGATGGCTTACAAGAGACTATAAGCTGCTCAGTCAGAATGGTCCTCTGTAACAGGCCCATGTGCGCAGGACCCTGTAAGAGACACAATGACCAGGAGCGGAGTTTGGCAAGTGAGTTTGCTGTTATCCACCAGTCTTCTGAAGGATGTATCTTCTTGGTCAAGGGGTGCACTGTTGTGCAAGACCCTATTTTGGGGTCACCTATCCTGGTGACAGCCTGGTGACAGGGTGGAGTGCAAAGCAGAGTCTGATGAAAATGGAAATTCCTCTAGGGTTGGCTAACAGTAATCTCAGGCCTTAGATTCTGTAATGATTCTTTAAAGTTGACCATGCCCTTTCATAAATCACCTTGTGTGTCACCTTCCAAAGGTACAACCACAGGACTGACTGATCCTGGGACTTAGGAGGGTATTTTTATTTGTTTGCAGAGATGAGTGGATCCTAAAAATGTGGCTGCCCTTTCCAGCACAGCGCCTGCTTACTTGTCCAGCTTTATCTCCTCCCTTTCTGTGCTACTCATCATGCACCCTGCCCAAGTCTTGCTATGTCGTGGAACTCAACCTACTTTCCCATAACAGCATAACTTGCAGATTTTCTTCCTTTTGCCCGTGATGTTCTTTCTTTCCTTTAACAACTGGAGAAAATCTATGTGTCCTTCAAAGTCTAGCTTTATTTTTTTTTATGGGTAGATTTTCTTGCCATGTCTAACTCTGTTACTCTCTGAGGATAACAATTCTTAGGATAGACCTGTAGTTTGGACAACCTTTACCTCTATCTATAGCAATATATAATGCATGGCTGATACTAAAGCTTATTGTATGTCTGAGATTAGACAGTAATGATATTTGATGTGTGCAGGGAAAAGAATCTTCCTCACTTTTGAAACTTAAGGCTTGCAATTCTTTTTTTAAAAAAGATATATTTATTTATGCATACAAGAGTTGGGGAACAGACCAGAGATGTGGGGGGTGGTGAGAGGATTCACCAGAGACAGAGTAGGAAACAGAACAGGCAGATTGACCAAAGTACACTGCTGAGGGGAGCAGCGGGCAAGTCAGGAAAGTTCTGCTGTGCCATGTGGGTTTCTCCCTGGCTGGGGATTGAACTCGTGCTGCAGAGGCTGCATGCAGCTTCATAGGTAGTGTCTTAACCCCTTGCACCACCAGGAAGGCCCAAGGCTTGCAATTCTTACCTTTCCTTCTGTGGCATGTCCTCCTGGGAGGAGTGTCTACTAATCATGCACAAGTCCATGCTTTTTTAATGAAGAATGTGAACTCTGGGGCCTAGTGGGAGAGGGGAAGAAGATGCAAGCTCCAGAGGAGGTAAAAGGGACTCAGAAGTGACATTTTCACTCAAGTCATGAAAAATCTACATTTATAGAGATGCCCTAATTCTATTTTTATTCAAAAGTATCTGTGAAGAGAAATCCAATCTTTCCTAAGGCTCTCTCTCACATCTAAATACAAACTAAGACAGTTTCCTTAGTGAAATATTTGTCAGATAGAGACTAAATTATTCAAAGGAAACTATTAAAGTGGAAGAAAGTAAGATTCACAGCCCAGCAGGTGGAGCCCATGGAGATTAGATCAGCTGAGATGCAGCATTTCATTGCAAAGCTCAATAGTGTGTGAGTAAATCTGCAATCCTGTTATACCTGTAAGCATAGCCCCTGAGCCAGTGAGATCTTCAGGACACACCTTAGTAACCCTGGCACTCAGCACTCAGAGTCATCTGCTGTCATAAGCCTGACTTGCCCTGGTGACTTCTGGACATTTCAGCATTTTTCCCTGTTCCCATTTGTGTCAGTTCAACTTCTCTTTCATGCTTCTTTCTCATGATAACTGAAAACCTGCTCTGAATTCCTCAGGGAAGTCTTCCAGCCCCCTTAGGGTATCTTCTCCTGAAGGATTGACCTTTCAGATGATGACTAAGATATCTGATTTTCTCAGGTAACCAAGAAATGGTCTCTATCTTAACAAAATATCCCCGCTTCTCAGACAACCTGTACTCCACCTGCGGCAGCACAGATAAGGCAAACATTAGCCACACCCTCTCTAATGCTCTAATTGACTTCCTAACTTCCTGGGGATCAACATTACCTTTTTATTATTTCAGATAAACCACAGATCCATCTTGTTCCAATTTACTACCGTTAAACACAACTGTGGGTCAACTATTGTGGGCTCTTGTATAAAACAAGACAAATACTAATAATCAGAGTCTAGATTAAATTGAGATCCTATAATTTTAGATTTAAAAGGAAATGTGAAAGTTTATAGTTGGGTGCTTAATTCTTTAGAGAATTGCAAATTAAAATCTGTGAGATATCACTGCACAACTATCAGAAATACTAAATTAAAAAGTGGAACCACAAATTCTGACATGGAACTGGATAACTTATAAACAGCTGGTTGAATGCAAAGTAATACTGTAACTGGTTAAAGAATTTGACAGTTCCCAGACCTCCCCATTGGCACAGAGGGTTGAGTGTGGCACTGTGAAACTGTCTGGCAGCCTCTGCAGTGCTGGTTTGATTCTGGGCTGGCCAGGGGAAAACCCACATGGCGCAGCAGGCCTCTCCTGCCTCATCCGCTGCTCCCCTCAGCAGTGTCTTCAGTCCGTCTGCCTGTTCTGCTCCCCGCTTTGTCTCTGGTGAATTCTCTCACCCTCCCATACCTCTGACTATACCCCAGTTCTTGTATAAATAAATAAATCTTTAAAAAAAAAGTTTAAAATGTTAATTTGATTTTTTATTCGAGAACTGTTTTGACTCACACAAATCTAGGACTGGTTAACTTGACTGGAATAATAGTTTCTAACCACTGATAAATCATAATCATCACTGAATCATGTTGCAAGTAATTCACTGATAACAATACGCTTCTAGAATTTAGAAATTGCTTTTTTTTAAGATTATTTATTTATACAAGAACGGGGGTACAGGCCAGATGTGTGGGAGGGTGAGAGGCTTCACCAGAGACAGAGCGGGGAACAGAACAGGCAGACTGACGAAATACACTGCTGAGGGGAGCAGTGGGTGAGACAGGAGAGGCCTGCTGCGCCATGTGGGACACTTGACGGCCGGCCAGGATGGAACCGGTGCTGGAGAGGCTGCGGACAGCTTCACAGTGCGGTGCTCAACCGCCTGCGCCACCAGGGGAGGCCCTAGAAATTGCTTTTTGCAATTAAGTTACAACTTCCAACTTATTTCTAGAATAAGACCATTTTTTCCCTTGGATCTGAGATATTTGCTTGGATGAAATAGAAAAGGGAGGAGTTGTAACTTTTGCATTAGAACTCATGCACATGAGGATGAGCTGGATCTGAGTGCCCGTGGTCATGTGTGGCACAAGGGAGACTGCTGAGGCCTGACATCATGGAGCATATTGGTGAAAGACCATGCCCTGCCTGTGATGCTTTGGTGAATGCCACCGAAGCAATTGCAAAGCTCCACCTACTATGAAATCACTGTCATACAGGTAGCACCTAAATTTGTCAGATGCTATGGTAGATACCACGAATCAATTATTAGGATAAATTATCGTATGAAAATTCTACCACCGTGTGTGGAAAAAAAACAACAACAAGAAATAGTCGTGGGGGGGCCTCCCTGGTGGTGCAAGGAGTGAAGACACAACCTATGAAGCTACCCGCAGCCATTGCAGCATGAGTTCAGTCCCCAGCCTGCCAGGGAGCTACCCACATGGCGCAGCAGACCTCTCCTGACTCGCCTGCTGCTCCCCTCAGCATTGTATCTCAGTCAATCTGCCTGTTCTGTTCCCTACTCTGTCTCTGGTGAATCCTCTCACCCCCCATACCTCTGGCCTGTACCCCAGTTCTTGTATGCATTAATATTTTTTTAAAAAAAGAAATAGTCATGGTATTCCTATCTGGTAGTCCCTAAACAAAAGTTTAATAAAACAATTTCTTAATTCAGATCATGTGATTTCTCTGGAGTGCCTCTTCCCAATTTTGTCTTTGAGTAGTTCTTTCCAAATTGGAGACAGTTAGCTTACTGAGTGTAGATATTAGCTACAGTTTATTTTGTATAATATCAAATCTTGGGTGCATAGTCTCATTTAATCTTCACAAAGCTGTGTGTCCTAAATATTTACATTATCCCCAATACAAAGACAAGAAAACTGAGGCTTATTAGAGAGGTTATATAACTTGACAATGGTTCAGGCTGATAAGTGATGATGAAACTGGCTATTGAAGCAATTCTCTCTGATTCCTCTGCCTGAGCCTATAAATCTCGGTATATATTGCTGTTCCTCTGGCCCTGTGCTTTCTAGTGAGGTTGGGAGAAGTGCTCTCAACCTAGGAGTAAGGGAGTATCCCTTAGCCAATTCTAGCTCAACCTTTTGCTGCTCTATGCCCTGCAGACATTTTCCAAAAAGGAAAAACATCAATGTGAGAACTTTTGCTTAAAGGAGCTCTGAAATGTCTCAGTACTTGTAAAGGAGACCCACTACATTCAAACATCCATAGCTGGAGGTTATTTGGGGGCCACATTGAAACGCTTAAGAAAATTTGGGTGCACCAGAAACCTGATAATTAAATTTCTATTTGGTTATTGTCTACCACTCTGGCTCGAATGTGAGTTTCATAAACAAAAGGATTTTGTTTTGTTTCACTGCTGTGTCCCAGGCACCTCAAATCAGTGCCCTCCAGTAAATAGACAGTCATCAATATTCTCAAATAGTGAATCCCTTGGAGAAGCCAGAGGGAACTTGATTCAAGTTTTTAAAATTAAAATTGCAGAAAGAGACTTTTGGCCATTTGAAGTTGCACCACCCAGGTAGAGTGGGCATTGGGTCTCTGGAGGTGTCTGAGTAGAAGTGTGGGCTGGAGTCTAGACTGAGAGCCAGGAGCAGGGCAGGGGCAGCAGCAGCCTCAAGTGAATCAAGGCAGAGTCAGAGCCAGGTTGGTAGTGGGGCTGAGAGGAGACCTGGGTCTCAGAAAGCCCCAGTACCTATGATATGCCATGCCCTGAGCCACATCAGGAGAGTGAAAATTTGATGATTTCCTTTGGATTTTAGTTCATTGCCTGGTTGTGGGTTGAAGGAAAGAGGTTATCAGAGAACTCAGTGATCAAATGTGACAATTACTAGGTAGTGGATAGAGAGCACATGTCAGGCAGTGTTCTAAGCACTTCATACAACTGACTTGTTTAACTCATTGAGAGAGAGATTAACTCATCAAAGTGTGCCAAGGAGTGACAATGGTCAGATTTGAACCCAGGCCGATGAGCTCCAAGGCTGCTGCTCTTAATGATGGGGCCTTGGGACAGTAATGCCATCCATCCACAGAATCTTGGGAGGGTGCCTGTATCAGATAAGCTATTGACAGCAATTTCAAACAATACATTCTCAATAATGGGAGGTGGTTGAGGAAACAGGATTTCACATACACAATGAAAATAAAGTTTTTGGGCCTCCCTGGTGGTGCAAGGGGTTAAGACGCAACCTATGAAGCTATCTGCAGCTACTGCAGCACGAGTTCAATCCCCGGCCAGGGAGCTACCCACCTGGTGCAGCAGACCTCTCCTGTCTTGCCCACTGCTTGCCTCAGCAGTGTATTTCAGTCAGTCTGCCTGTTCTGTTCCCCACTCTGTCTCTGGTGAATCCTCTCATTCCGCACACCTCTGGCCTGTACCCCAGTTCTTGCATGTGTAAATAAATAAATCTTTAAAAAGAAAAAAAAAAAGTTTTCCTGAAGTCCTCAAAGTCTTGATGCCGTGACTTCCTGTGTAGGGTTTCTTCCCTTCTTGGAATGAGATACACAAACAACTACATAGGGCACTGGGGTCATCTGCCTAGGCCAGGGTGTGATTACCTTGAGCACATAAGCACCCCATGTAACAGACATCATACAAGGTGCAGGGGACACTGGGGTGACTAACAACCAAGACCCCAAGGTTTTCTGGAGTAGCGAGACTGTCCTGCTCCTCACACCTCACACACACTGACTGAGGGCAATAGCCTAGGCTCACAAAGACATAGCATTGTTTCTGATAGACTCCCATACCAGCAAAAGACAGGGGAAAAGAGTAAAATCAGAAACAAAATAATGTTTCCCAAAACCTGCCTGAAGGATTCTCTTCTACCTCAAATATGCATGAGACCACACACATTCACCCTCTCTACAGGCACAAGTCTCTTTGCCTAATACCCATTTTGCCTAAGTGTCTGGACAACTTTGGAAATCAGATTACCAGTGACAAACACAAATCAGATTTTTCTCTTTATAGAAAACAGAGTTAAATTTTTAAATCCACTAATATGTACTTAAAATCAAAATCTCTTCAAACCACTATTTTTCCTACGAGGCAGGGCTGAGTCCTCTGCCAGCTGGCTGGGGTGTGTGTGTGAAAAGCCATAATATTTCGGGAATTGTCCCTGCACCAGACATTTTTCTCAGCATTGTGGGCTGCTCACATGTGGGCTGCCATGCTGCCCTGGGCACCTGCAGGATCAGTCAGTTTGCACAAGTGGCTTCCCAAGTGAATGACGTAGCTGCCCTTCTGTTGTTCCCAAAGACCAACATCTGTCAGAGATCAGCGTATGTATCCATGTATTAAAGCGCTCACTGTTCTAAGGCCCTGCACTTAATTTTCCCTTGGGTAAACAGAGCCAATAATGGATAAATACTGAAGGATCAAGTATCCTTCAACTATTGGAGAGAGCTGTGAGTGCAGACTTTAATCCACATCAGAAGTGAGAAAAAACAGAGGGAAAAAAATATGACAGTCTCTCGAGATCATGAGTGAGGAGCCTGGGATGGACTTCGTATCACTGGTCATGTAACAACTTGGGAGGCAGCTCAGTAAGTGATGGTGGGGAAAGAGTATTTAGGGGTACAACGGTTAAGTGAATTCAAATGTAAACGTGGTATGATCCAAGCAAATGATCTTTGCTCTCTTAAGAAAAGAGTAGCAACTGAGGTTACCAACAGTGTGGGGGGTGGGGTGTTGGGGGTAGAGTGTAGGGAGGGGGACCAATGGATTATGCTGGAGATTGTTGTCCCTTTGGTGGTAGATGTGGTCTGATAGCATACATCTGAGAAGTTGTGAACTTATTCCCCTAAATCATATACTGAGTTGTAAAGTTATATTACTACAATGAAAAATAATACAATTAAAAAAATAAAGAATAATATAGGGTCTTTTTGTTGTTACCTTTCAAGCTGAGTTTACCCCCACCCTCTCCATAACTTTACACAAAAAACATATGTACAAGTGTCCTCCTAGTTGAATTCAGAGGCAAGTCCCAGTAGGAAGATGAACTTTGGACAGACTGACTGGCCTTTGAATCTCCAGTTGGCCTTCTAATGGCTGAGCCAGCCCCTCAGGGAAAACACACAGCTCAAGTTTATCTTTCAAGTATAAACTTCTGAGGATGAACATTTCAGTCTCTAAGGAATTCTTGTCTAAAGTAGGGACATGATGTGTTTCATAATTTCTATATAACCTTTTCTTTTGAAAGAAATGCCCTAACCTTTGAGATATTTTTGCCTCATAAGGTTCTTCAAGTTTTATTACCACTTGGAACTGCAATATCATTTTCTGATTTGCTTAAAAAAAAAAAAAAAAAACACTCAGCATCCCAGTTCTTATTTTTGTTACTTGAAAAGTTAGAGGTGTTTTCTTGTTACTAAAAAAAAAAAAAAAAAAAAAGTATATCATTCAATTTAGCTATGGACTGATATTCACCATTGTCATGTATTTATCCTAAACCACCTGGGTCAACCACTGAATTATCTTTATGCAGATATCTCAAAAAGAGTTTAAGTACACAGTTGATGGCTATGGTGGTAAATTGCCAGTAGGAAAGAAGAAAGAAAATTCCAAGTGAGGAAACCAGGCTGATACTACCACACCAGTGTCTGCTCTGGATTGTTCTCTGCCTCTTACATTCTTGCCTTAGACAGCCAGCCCCCATGCAATCTTTCTAGTAAAAGCTGAGGCCTCTGATTTTATTCATTCTTGCCAGAAAAACAATTGGATAACCTTCATAGTGGACAAAGCAAAATAACACTCGTATTTGAATAAGGAAAGCAGTACAGCAATTAAAAGACTTGGTCTAATGCAGACTTGGATTCCCAGATATCGCTTCTATAAGAGTGAGCTGTTGGGATAATGCCAGAAGAAAATGAGAAACATGGAAAGCAGCACCTAAGAACTACATTACATTTATTTTCCAATGGATTAAAGAATGTTTACGCCTTGAGAAATCAATGAGGGAATAACAACACCTAGATTCCATAAATAATAAATGAGTTGGATATATAATCAACTGTGTTAAAACTGCATTAATAAAATGACTATAACCAAAAAGGCAGAGACAGCAAAAAATAAATAAAATCACCATCACTCTTAAAAGCTTTTCATTCTTATTGCTTGTGTTTTTTGCATATGGGTCCTTTCCATTTATGTGGTGAAGAAAAACAAGCAGACAAGCACTGCATGTTTAAGGAGCAACAGCAAGATGACTGTCATTTTAAAACCCACTTGACAAAATTTCTTCTTTAATTGCATTTGTTGATTTCCCTTCTGGTAAATGTATTTATATTCTTTTATCTTCCTCCAAACCAGAGATCTTCTAACCTAGTTTTACATATATTTTCTTATGTTAAATTCACAGTCTAGATGTTAAATATAATCATGATTTTTAGAAAGAGCAAAGGGAAAGCTTAGTAGGGCTAGGAAAATGCCATGTACAGTATGAAAAGAGTTAGACTTCTAATTTGGGAGTATCTGGACCCTAAATCAGTCTAGTTTCTTAATCAATTTTACTTTTCCTCTAATGAAATAGATTGCTGCCTTCCTACCACCAAGTGTCTCTTGTTTTCATTTCTTCCTCACTGGATCCATGTTTTGATAGAATTTTGACAGCATAGATGATAACATTAGGTAACAACTAATTCCCCATTTGTAGTCATAGAAAACGTTTATTAAAATATGAGTGTTTGACCAATGTGAAACAATACTGAGTTGATATAATTTCAGTCAAAGCGTTTTGAAAAGGCATTACTCTGTTTAACTGGTTGGTTTAAATGTGCAATCTATTTTATAACGCCTTTTTTAAATACTAAAAAGAGTCATCCAGTATGTGTCTGGGACGGGGTGGGGGTGGGGGGGGGAACCATTGGTTTCTAAGCCACCACCAGAACACACCAGATTCTGTATTTTTAAATAACTGAAGCAGGAGATGAGATTGTGCCATTTGTGAGAAAGCATTACCTTGGGTTAGAAATCCTTTCATATGCCAGTCTAAATCTCTCCCTCTCCAGTGTAAACCCATTTCCTCTTCTGGCCTCAGGAGAAATGGAAACAGCTGCTGGTCCTCTTTTAACTCTCTTTTGTGACCCGGGGCTGGTGGTCCAGCATTTATTGTCTGTGCACCTCGTTGTGAGCCATGCTGCACAAATTCCTGCCAAACTGTAGGTTGGTTAGCCTGACTTCCATTTCCTAACACATTTCCCAGTTTCTCTTTTTGTTATGCAAGAAGGGATTTAGATTCTGGGAATCTGGACAGGAAACCTCTAGGCTTGAGAAGTATCTCACAGGACTGTTTGTATTCTTCATGGAGCACCGGGCTGGAGGAGAATGAGAATCTGATACCATGATAGCTGAGACTAATATCTGTTGCTGCTATTCCAACGGCATTGAGTACTTCTGGAAATTCTTGCCTTGGGTCACAGTCCTATTACCAGCTGGGGTCAAAATACACCATATGAAGGATTCATATTTCCATCTAATTCATTATACTGATGGCTTTTATGAAGCATCTGGAGTTGGGCATACTAGGGGGATTCATAGAGAATTCCTTTAGAATAATGACAAATCTCTTTTCCGTTTATCAATCAAATCATGCCCACTCATTAAATGACATTTTTAGTTCTCATCACTTCCATTTTTAATGTCCCACCAAAAAAAAAAATATATATATAGACATAAAAATTATGTTTAATCCCTGTCTTTTAGGATTCTGGGGTAAACCTCAGGAACAGATTTAATCCATCCCAATCCCAAATCAAATTTTTCATACAAAATCACTTGACTTGCTTTGGATTTCAATGTTTGAAACATCAAATAATGGCTGTGTAACAATTGTGAAAATAAATTTCAGTCTTTTATGCAGCTACTTAATGGAACCACTCCCCAACTGTATTTGCTAGCTCACTAAAGAAAGCAAAATAAAACCACTACTTCCCAAAAAAGATTTGAAAATTTTCATAAAAATCTGAGTTTGTTTAAGAAAAGCAGCTTAGAATTTTATTATGACAATTTTCAATGTTTTTGCTACTTCTTAAATTTTCCTTTTGACTTCTAAGCCTCCTTGCATAGCTGTCAATGATCATTCTCTTTCAGCTCTTAGAAAAGATGGTGACTGTAAGAGAGCTGCTAAAAACAAACTAAAATTTGGTTTTCCTATGTAAAAATGTCTTCACAAGTACCAGGATTCAGAATGAAAATACAGTGATTCCAACGGATGAATCTTCTAAGCCATCTGTAACAACTTCCTAAAACATTTCATGGGGCAAATAGGAAGTCTATATTTCTAATTCCATCTAAAAACTACCAAAGAGTTTGTTCTGAGTGTTTTTACTGAAAGTTAATTTTGTTTTTGCTGCCAATGAAAAGAAAGCAAGGATAGCTACTTTGGTGCATATCTAATTTTATGATGTGACTAAGATAAATCCCATGGACAGGGGTATTTGCAGTAGGAAATCTTTCTCCTTTCATGGTTGTTGTGAATTGAATGGTGGCCCTCCAAAAGGCATATCCATGTTACATGCAAGGAGCCTGTGAATTGATTTAATTTCTAAAGAGTCATTGCAGAGGCAATTAAATTAAGAGAAAGTTACCTTGGAGTATTGGGTGAGTCCTAACCAATGACAAGTATCCCTATAAGAGACCCACAGAAGAAAAACATATGGATAGAAGGGGTGGAGATCATGTGAAGACAGAGGTAGAAGTGGGAACAAGGCGGAACTGAGATAGACAACAGAGAAGGTGATGTGACCACAGAGGCAGAGATGGGAATGATGAAGTCACAAGTTACGAAACACTTGGAGCTACCATAAGTTGCAAGAGGCAAGAACTAATCTCCCTTGGGTCATCACAGGAATATGTCCCTGCTGACATTTGATTTTGGATTTCTGGCCTCCATAATGTTGAGAGAATCAAGTTTGTAGTAGTTTGGTATAGTCACCAAGTTTGTAGTAGTTTGGTATAGTCACCAAGTTTGTAGTAGTTTGGTATAGCAGCTATAGGACACATATACCATGCTTTTTAATATGCTCCGAATAACCAAATCTAATTATATGGTCAAATTGACCAAACTCTACTGTCTATAAATCAATAATGAGGATGGTAGGGGAAAAAGTAATTCAATTTTGGGCCTTCCTGGTGGCCTAGGGGTTTGGTTTCAGTGCTACCACGGCATGGCCTGAGTTCAATCCCCGGTCAGGGAGTTAACACATATATGGAGTAGCGGACCTTTCCTGTCTCGCCCACTACTCCCCATAGCTCTCTATTTCAGTAGATCTGGCTGTTCTGCTCCCTATTCTGTCTCTGGTGAGTCCTCTCACCCCCCACACCTCTGGTCTATACCCCAGTTCTTCTACACAAAAATAAATAAAATCTAAAAAAAAAATTCAACTGCAGTTTAGTCATTCAGGAAAAAAAAGCATTCGTGGAACTTCTATATACCAAATTTTAGGGACAAAATTGAGTGAAAGCTGACTAATTCCCTTCCCTGAAATTATTTGTGGGAAGATACAAATATCACAGCGTAAAATGGGAAACTCAAACTGGAGAGTATTTTAATGTAAGACTACATTGTTGGTTCTATCATTATTATGGGACTTCTTATGTCCTTGTAGGGTGACTACCTGTTACTATTTCCACTGGTAAATGCCAGCAGTGCTAAATAACTGCCTTCCATATAATAGTGCACACTTTCCTTGGAAGAAGAGTGCACATACACCCTGGCTTCAAAATTCCTTGTGCCACTCCAAAGGCTGCTGCCAGGATTACTGTGTGCCCATATCTCTCCAAAGCAGTAGCCTTCTTGGACAGTGTGACAGACAATTTTCTATAAGCAGCAAAATATCATGAGGAGAGCATAAGCTTTGATTTTATTTCCATGCATGGTCTATCACTTATTAAATGTTTGTGCTACTGGGCATGTCACTTGACTTAGTGGAATCTGTTTTCTTCTCAGTGCGTGTTTTTTTTTTTTTTAATTTAAATTTTCTTTAAATCTTTAAATCTTACAATCAAGTTTTAAGATTTAAAGGATATCACCTATACAAAGTACACCATTCAGTCCTGACATTTAGTGATGACACAGTGAATGGTAATTATTACCTTGTTGTCGCGGATATAACACTGACCAAGGAGATCTCTCCTGCCTCAAGGCCTAATGGAAACCTCCTTTTGATTTCCTCCACTCTTCTGTCTCTGTCCCCTGCCCAGTTTTGCTCAGTCACTGTTAAGGGAGCTACTTCCACTTTTCGGTTTTTCCAATATTGTAGTTTCATTCTTGTCTTTTCCTCTTCTATATGACCTTCTGTTTGATCAACTGTGTGGTTTCAAATATGCCATATATTTGGCATATATATGCCAAATAGTTTACATGTAGAAATACATGCATAGTTTAAGACGAAATAGTATGAAAAGAATATTTGGACCAGGGCCTCCCCTGGTGGCGCAGGAGGTTCAGCGCCACGCTGTGAAGCTGTCCGCAGCTTCTGCAGCACCGGTTTGATCCCGGCTGGCCAGCGAAGGTCCCACCTGGTGCACAGACCTCTCCTGTCTTGCCCGCTGCTCCCCTAAGCAGTGTATTTCATCAGTCTGCCTGTTCTGTTCCCCGCTCTGTCTCTGGTGAATCCTCTCACCCTCCTGCGAATCTGGGTTGTACCCTGGTTCTTGTATATATAAATAAATAAATCTTTTTTTAAAAAAAGAATATTTGGACCAAAAGCCATAAGAAAAGGAAAAGGAAGTCAGTGAGTGATGGAAGGCAGGCAGGTTACAGAAATTACAAATACCTTGGAGATGGAAGAAATCATAAGATAGGAAGAACTAAATGGTAGCACATATATTTAATATAAATATTATTTTTTAAGTTAAATGCTAAAAGAAGCCCTCCTGTCACCCCACCCTCCAAATTCCTAAATCTGTACCTATCATACAAGTTATAGCATACCTTACCAGATGAATCGAAGGTCTTGGTAATCAAAGGTCTTTGTATCATTAAAAGCAAAGTCAAGATTGGTGTTATACATGTATAAGCAATCAGTAAGCTTATTTTGTGACAGCCACATACAAGTATGAATCAGGATCTTCTATTATTTCCTTCTCAAATACATACCTGCTGAGAACATTAAATCACTTGTGTTTTCATTTGACTGTGTATCAGTGTTTTTTCCAAAGATTGATAGGAGTAGCAGAAACAGTTCAATTACAGCCTGCATTTACCTCCTGTTGTGTCAGCAAGCACAGGGTGGGTTCTCTATGGACCTGGGTTTTTAATGATCTTTTTACATCATTTGTAATGAGACAACCAGGTGCAGGGCAGGCAAGGGGGCCCAGGGGGCCCGAGAGGCCCCCCAACCCCTGGCGAATCTTTTATCTCTTTGGGCTCTCTGGCGTTCTCTTATGGTCTCTGTGCCTCTCTCCACCAGGCTCTGCCACACTCCACTGCCCTTATATGTTCAGCTTCCAGGCTCAGATGTGCACACCCAAGATGCCCACATCATGCTCCAGGCCACCATCAGGCATGTGCACCCCTACGCCAGGCTTCCAAATGCCTCCTGCATTCAAGGCTGCCCGTGACAGCCACTAAGGCCAATGGCATAAAAGCCTAAGCAATCTTCATTTACCCCACACCTCCTTACTGTATTGTAGACTATGCAGTGGACCAAACTAAAATAGGAACTTCTGAGTATTATTGGATTCATTTCTACTTGTAAATTGTGATGCCTTTATAATTTTAACTGTGACATATGATAACAATGACACCTTCCTGGTGCCTTGAAAGAGTTATGGGTTTTTGTTGTTGTTTGTTTGTTTTTGTAACGCTTAACCAAAAAGTGATTTTAATACAGACTATGGGAGGGGAGGGCAGAGGTGAAGTGATTTAACAATATTTTATAATATATTTATATAAGTGATTTCTACCTTTCTCATCAAACTCATCAAAATAAGCAAACAAACAAAAAACCCACCTGGGTGATAGCTATCCTCTCTCATAGGATTATTTGAACTCTTTAAAAATGATGTGAAAAAAAAGTCCTTCCCAGTTTGGAAAAACTAATACTGATGGTTATTTGTGTCCAAATAGACCACATCTGGGACTATCCTAGTTGATCAAGGAAAGCAAATGATTTTTTTTTTAAGATTTATTTATGTATGCATACAAGAGCTGGAGTACAGGCCAGAGATGTGGGGGCGGGGGGTGAGAGGATCCACCAGAGACAGAGTAGGGAACAGAACAGGCAGACGGACTGAAACACACTGCTGAAGGGAGCAGTGGATGAGTCGGGAGAAATCTGCTTCACCATGTGATTTCTCCCTGGCCGGCCAGGGGTCGAACTCATGCTGCAGAGGTTGCAGATTGCTTCCTAGTGTGGTGCTTAACCCCTTGTGCCACCAGGGAGTCCAAATCAAATGATTTTAAACATTTTTCCTAGAGTGGCTTAAAATTCTAAATAGGAACAAGTCCTCTCTCTTTTTGGAAGAGAAAAAGTAGATTTTTAGCTCACCTGCTTCCCTTTCTTAAAGAAAGTTGGCAGAAGGGAAGGTAGATCCTGGATGTGTATTTAGGATTTTAGTAACCTGAGATAGGCAGAAAGTGTGCCCTGAAATACTTTAAGAAAAAGCCATTTGGGTCTCTCTAGAACAGTTACCCTGAACAAGGGACAACTGCGCCTTGTATGAGTGGTGAAATGGGGACACAGCACAGCCAAGGAGAGCCCCTCTTAATTCTGCCTGTTCCACTAGGGCAGCCATATCAATCAGCACCCCAGAAAAGATCACCTTGGGAAAAACTCAGTCCACCTGGATACTATAGTGCTGGTAAAAGGAATAAATTTTGGAGTTAGTTCTTCTTGATACCACAATTAGATACTGTCTGTTCAATGGCAAGGGCCTTAATGGGTAAATTAATTAAAATTGCTTTTTATATCATTAGCCTCTGTATCTATCACCTGTAGCCTTGATTGTGCTAATGCAGAAAGCGTTTGGGAGCATGGGCGTGGGGCATGCGTGCTTGACTATGAACACCTGGAGTATGGGTGTGCATGCATGTGTAAGTGGGCACACCTGAGCCTAGAGCTTGGGCTAAAAGTAGCAGCAGTAAGAGGACAAGTGGCATGACTGCAGAAGAGGTGAGACCATGAGACGATGCAAGAGAGAAGGCACCAGAGAGCCTAGAGAAAGAGCATGAAGATTCATGGTGGCTGGGAGGCTATGTTGCCTGACTGCCTTCCAGCAGCCCTGCCTAGCAGGTGCTTGTGTTCTTGCATGCCAGCCTCCCTGCTGGTGTGCCTTTGTACCTGGTTCTCTGAGAGACCAATAAAGCATGGAAAATCCACCAAGGGCTCCTTGACCCTCTGTTATCCGTCTGCCTGAATTGATAGTGAACCTGCCCTATGACTGCTGGCACAACAGCCTATTCCCAGAATGTGTTAGATGCTACTGCCAAATGAAGAATGTTAAAAGAAACTCAGGAAAGCATACAAATCCACCCTAGCTGGAGGATACTTAAGATCACAGATGACTCTACATGCTGAGTCCATTTCCTCTCTACACGCAGCAGGATGTGGTCAGTCTAATATCAATAGTTGTATAATCAGTGATTTTAAAATCTATCCTGAAAAAAGAGGGGAGCTCTTGTCCTCCTCTAAGTGTGCAGGACACAATCCTCTGACACATTAATTAAGTGCTAAATAAAAGACACAGATGTAATGTCTTGTTTGCCCCCATTGTTCTGCAACTCTCTTTCAGAATTGTATTCATTCTATTACTTGCCTGAAACTTCTTTCAGCCTACCTTTCTCTAATCCCCTCTCTAGACCAGAGTCATTGGTTCTGCCTCTTCTGATAGCTGATTATTTACTTCCAATTTTCCCAAACCAATGAAATTTTTTTATTGCTCACCCAAGCTCTTTAGCCTGGATTATTCACATGTATTTGGCAGGTAATCAAATCCCACTGAATTGCCCTTAAAACAAATTATGGTACAGTCTGGTGCAGCTTTGTATTAACAGTCACCAGCACTGCCCATGATTTGAGAAGGAAGTCTATAACACAGATTTCAAGGCCAGGCCTTACATTAAATTAAAGGAAAGAATATGTCAAGGCATTTCTCACCAAGGTACACTATAGGAAGAATGAAAGTTTGCTCCAGCTTTAGAAAACCATGGAAAAATTTATAGGAGGAGCCAAACCTATTCTGGGTAAGTTCCTTCAGACACAGACACATTTTTTTTTTTCATTGAGACCTGGTAGGAGACAAATATTGTTTGCAAGCTAAAATTTTTTTTATTGAAAAATATTATTCTAGTTCTTCAATTGCTCAACACATTTGTTAAAATGACTATGAGACTATGTCTCTTGTTTAATTCCTTCAATATATCAAGGTAATTTAAAAAACATACTTCTGAATCAGAACAGCTCGAATTCCCATTAACAAAAGACTGAAAGGCAAAAGAATTTATTATTTGAAACCAGTCTTGGTCTATGCACAGTAGTAGAGAATGGACTAATTTAATGGAAACAAGGAACAAGTTGCATTTGTGGGGTGGTGACGGGGATGGGTTTTCAGATAAAGTTGCTCAGAGTGGAAATCATTTAAGGAACACCTGGCCTGATTCCCAGCTGCCCATTAGTTAGAAATTGGAGAAAGAACCACTTTTAGAACCACTAATGAGCCCCAGGTGAAAATGCTGTTAACTAGAATGTTCCTTTATTTCAAAATTTCCAGTGTTTTGATTGATGAGCATATTGTTTAGGATTCCTAATTTTCCCTTACATTAAAACATAACCTTTGCTTTTCCTCTCAATGGAAACTTTTTTGGGGGGGAGCGGGAGATACCACAAATACCTGTCATTAGTTATAGAAAAGGCTAGATTCCATTTAGGAAACCACTCTTGTTGTGATAGATGTTTTCATGGTAGTTTGAGTCTGCAGAGTATTTGAGTCTGCAGAGTGTTTATGAACCAAAAAAAGTATTTTTGATTGCTGGATCAATTGGCTTGCAAGGCCCCTGAAACTATCAGCTCTCAAGAGCTTTTGTACAAGCTGTCGCTCCAGCACACCAGAGCTACCAGAGTTTATCTTCACTGATGCTCCTGTTCTCAGACCTCTCTCGCCAATCAGCTAACAGTGGGCAGGCAGCCCTGGCAGCCCTTCAGTCCTTTTTGATTTGCCTTTGGGTTCTCACCTGGGCATCATGTCATTGAAAGTGAAAGTGACTGATCTCTACAAGGGAAGATATTACTAAATTCAAAATGTAGTATTTCAAGCACCTCAAGACATTTTTATGCATACTCTTGAGTAGGGATTCATAGTGGTGTGCTGAAAACAGGCAAAACTACAGGCCGATCACAGCATATCTTTCTAGAATGATGGTGTTACGAGCAGTTTAAAAAAAATCTTCAAGTTTTTGACACATATATATGAAAGCTAAATGAGCATACCCTCACTTTTTCACATCTGCCAGTTTTGGGTGTTGAAGGGCTGGAGATGTGAAATTCAGCAAATAAAGAGAATTTTCAATTCTATGCAAGTTTGTGATTTTGAGCATAATGATAATGAAACCATGACCAGTATCATATTTTTGATGGAGACATAAAACCCTAAGATAATAAAACACCAGTTTCACAATATGGTTGAAAGAAAATGAATTAACATCTACAAGACTGTCAGAATAGTGCCTGGCATAGGGTTAGCATTGTTGTCACTCTTAGTAGCTTCATGCATCTCACCTGTTACATATTCTTCCCTTTAATTTGATAGGAAAAATAAACCCAATCTCTCAAAAGGGGTCAGTGTGGTAAAAGTTGAAAAGATGGGAAGAAATGAAGAAGAAAACTAAGCAATCTTCTGATTAGTTCTGCTTAGGCAGAAGTGTTAATGTCAAACACTGAAAAAACACAAAAGAAGTAAAATTTCAAATAACAAACTCTTTTTTCACTTTTGTGTTTCTTAGACTTGCTGTAAGTATCTTGAAAATAAGGAAAATTATGACATTATCACAAACATAATAAGTGATTCAGAACCAGACATCAGCTCTATTACAAATATCAAGTGTATATATGGTGTCAAAAATGCGGGTTTTAGTTTGTGAATAAGCAAATGAACCTAATAAGACTTGTAATTTCTTCTGGAAAAAAAGTGCCCCAAGCAATAATTCCATAAAATAATGATGCAAATCTCACCATTTAAAAAACTGCCACAACAATTTTAAAAATTAGTCAGAAGCATTACATTAAATACAGTAGATAGAATTTTTAGCTAAGAATGTGACAATGAAAAACACAATAAAATTAAAACTCATGAGATAAATGAGGGTGCCAATATGGTCTAACTGAGGCCATACTTCTCCTCTCATGTCAAAAAAACTCACCATTTTTTTAATTAAAAAAAAAATCTGAAACCAATGATTTAAAAAATTTACAACAGATAGCAAAGATTTGTCATTCCTGAAAGAAAATAAATAAATGAAGTAGACTCTATGATCACTCAATCTGAGGCATTTTTTTGGTCCAGCATATGGGGGAAGTTTTACAGCAGAGACTTTATATTTACTATAAATATGCTCAAGGATTTAAATGAAAACATGACTATAATAATAGAAATTAAAGATATAAAAAGAAGCAAATGGAATGACTAAATAGAATGTATATAAAATTAAAAAAATCTAGTTGGAAGAGACTGTACAGAAGAAAAAAATCAGTAAGAAAAAAATCAGTATTCTATTGAATACAATAGAAAATTTTCAAATATAAATGAAGAGAAATAAAAAGACTTAAAAGTTTTACAAAACCACAGAGATATGTGAAATGGTATCAAGAGATCTATCATGTAATTAACATCCTACAGGGAAAGGTGAAAAAAGAGTAGGGAAAAATAGCATTTACAGAAATAATTGAAAAACTCCAAATGTGATGTTAAATATAAACTTACACATTCAATAAGGTCAGAAAACCCAAAGCAAAATAAATGCAAAGAAAACCACACTAAGGCATAGCATTATTAAATATCTGAAGAGTAGTATGAAAGTTAGAGGAGAAAATTTACAGAAAATTATAAAGGCAGAAAAAAATGACAGGTGTAAAAATTGGTGTAAAAATTGAAAGAGCCTCGCTCCTACACCAATAAGAAAGATCTGGGGCCTCCACTGGTGGCGCAGCGGTTGAGCGCTGGGCTGCCCACAGCCTCTGCAGCACGGGTTCATTTCCTGGCCGCCAGCGAGGGTCCTACCAAAAAAAAAAAAAAAAAAAAAAGAAAGATCTGGATAATTCCCCAAATTATAACTTCTTGAACCCATTGAAACAAAAGATACAAGGCAACCAAATACCTTGATACTTAAGAAGAGGCAAGTTACTAAATTATTAGTAATCAGAGAAATGAAAAACAAGATAATAAGAAGGAAGGGGAAGAAAAGGGAAAAAGGAGGAAAACACTTTCTTAGGTGACAGAAAATTCCTAATAAATTTTATGTGCTAATTTCTTAACATGATGCTCTGTCCTCTTCAATGTCTGGATAGCAGACCTTTCTTTTTTCTAGCTAAGCGATTGCAGAGCAATAGTCATGGTGTGGGAGGTGCCCAATATTCAGTATATCTAACATGTTCAGTAAAGAAAAGCAATGATTCACAAGAGGAATGTAGCACTCTACACTCTACATATGTAGCACTCTACAGCTACAATAAAAACCTTATCATTTTCAAGCCTATTTTGATTTTCAATTTGAATTTAAGAGTTTTGGGCCTCCCCTGGTGGCAGAGCAGTTGAGCGCTGGGCTGCGAAGCTGCTCGCAGCCTCTGCAGTGCCAGTTCAATCCCCAGCTGGATGGCGAGGGTCCCACATGGCGCGACAGACCTCCCCTGCCTCCCGCTGCTCCCCTCAGCAGTGTACTTTGTCAGTCTGCCTGTTCTGCTCCGGGCTCTGGCTCTGGTGAATTCTCTCACCCTCCCATGCTTCTGACTGTACCCAATGCTTGTATAAATCAAATAAATTAATTTAAAAAAAAAAGAATGAATTTAAGAGTTTTGAGGGAGTGGTTTTCTTTCCTTTCTGCAGCCATGAGAGGACAGATTATGAACTGTGATAACAGAGCCATGGCAGGACAAGCATTTAGGAAGTTTCTTCTCCTCTTTGGTAGAATATTAGCTGACAGGCATGCAGCTGAAACTGTAACCAAAGGAGACATTATGCTTCTAGAAAAACCTCAAGGGAAAATATTGCAAGCAATAGTGTTAGAGGTAGGATCAAATTTAAAGAATGGAGAGATTCTACCAGTTGGAATGAAAGTTGGAGATAAAGTTCTTCTCCCAGAATATGGAAGCACCAAAGCAGTTCTAGACAACAAGGATTTTGATTTTTTTTAAATATATTTTTGTTACCAATTTGAAAAGATCTTGAAAACATTGGTTTACATTGATGTTTGTATTTTAGAGGTATAGGATCTCCACCTTCAGGTGTTTCTACTACAACACATCCATCACCAAAGCACCGACAGCCTTTCCTATAGACTGTTGTGCCCTCTCCATACTTATTCTTACTTCTCCACCTTCCACTCTGGTAGACTTAGCTCTATAGTCAGTATGGCATTTTCTGAAAATATTAAAAATGGATCTACTATACGACTCAGCAATTCCATGCCTAGGTATCAACCTGAAAAAGAAAAAAACACCAATTCAAAGGGAACACTTCTGTGTTCATTGTGGCACTATTACAATAGCCAAGCTATGGAAACAACCTAAGTGCCTAAATACAGTAATGTGGATCATAAAGATGTGGTATATACACGTGAGGGAACACTACTCAGCTATCAAAAATGATACATTTTTGCTAGTTGTGGCAACATGGATAGAGCTGGAGGGGATTATGCTAAGTGAAATAAGTCATAAGGAGAAAGATAAATGCAAGAAAGTCTCATTTATAAATAAAATATAGAGAAACCAGGTAAAGGTTCAGATAAAAGACTATTTCTTTTTTTTTAAGATTTTATTTATTTATACAAGTACTGGGGTACAGGCCAGAGGTGCGGGAAGGTGAGAGAATTCACCAGAGACAGAGCAGGGAGCAGAACAGGCAGAAGGACCGAAAACACTGCTGAGGGGAGCAGGGGATGAGGCAGGAGAGATCTGCCCCGCCATGTAGGAATCTCTCTGGCCGTCCAGAAATAGAACTGGTGCTGCAGAGTCTGCAGACAGCTTCACAGCACTGTGCTCAACCTGCTGTGCCACCGGGGAAGCCCAAAGGACTATTTCTATTTACAGATGCCACCATTCTTGGAAATTATGTGGACCAAACTCAGGATTGAAATGAAACTGCCCATTCCACTGAATTTCTGAAATCTTTTATCATGAAATAATTTCCTTTTTTCTTTGATAATAAACTAATGCTATCCCAAAAATAAAGTTATGCAGGGTGAATGGTTATTCCCATTTTGCAAACTGGTAACAATGAGACTCATTGAGTCAAGCAAATTGCAAAGATGGAATTGCAGATGAAATTTTCTAACTCAGTGGGTTGTTTCAAGATACATATTTTACAAAGCTTTTATCCTTAGAGAAGGTGCATTTACAATAGTTACTTATATTTGATCTATTTTCACCATACCACAACAGCAGCAAAGTCAAGTTTGAGGCAGTCTGACCTCATGACCCTGAATAAGTTTAAATTCAAAGGCTAGGTTCTACTTCCATAATTTGCTGGTGGAAATCTGACAGCAGTGTGATACTAGTTTTCTTATCTGTTTTACTATTACAAGAATGAAACATGGGGCTCCATAATGTAGATAGTTAAAAACAAATAAGGCTAAATTAGAATTGAAGAGCTAGAAAGAATTCTTTTGCTTTTTATCTCACTAACACTTGTAGACTTTAAACTAGGATTTGCATGCGGCAGTTTGAATCTTGAGTCTGGGTTATTTGCAATATATGAGACATGGTGAGGGAGCAGCGAAGTTTACATTTGCAGTGAGAGCTTCCTCTGTAGGGATTGAGACTAAAACTACTATTTAACTTTCCATGTTTGGAAAAGGAACTGAAATAAGCACTTAAATCCCTCTTCCTCCATTTTTGTAACATGAGTCAAACTTAAGGAAAGCTCTTTTCTTTCCTCTCACAAAGAAATTTTATGTTCCTATCTGGTGTAGAGTTATCTAATGACCTAAGTAAATCCCAAGATTTTTTTTTTCCTGGAAAAGCTACTTGTTTGAATGGAACAGTCAGCCTGTCAGGGAGAACACAGCAAACATAATTGGCAACCCTGGAGCAGATGGCTCCTGGAGTCTGTTCATGCACCTGATATGTCTGAAATAGTTATTGAAAGGCCAACATGTGGTTTTTAAATTGTAGGGAACTGAATATTATGAAAACTCCACTCATAATGTCATTTAGTATTTCCCAAATGGTTATTTTTCAGATTATTCTGTGTGTAAAAATAGCCCAGAGAGAAATAAAAAATGTTTCTTATGTTTATTCTGAACACTCAATTTCTCAATAAATTTTCAATTAACTCTCAACTTTAAAAAGATAGGACTTCTCAATGTATACTGTTCAACATCAGTATTCTAATGGACAATGCTTTGTGTTCAGTTGAGTTGCTTTTATATGTATCATCCATTCTTTCAAGACATAGTGTGCGTTCTTCAAAATACAAGATACTGTGGGAAAAACAAAACTACTTAGTCTTCCCTTCCAGAGTTTAAAACTCAGAACAGGAGTAATGCTGGCATTGAATTCATTTGTAAAACACAGTTCAGTATAATAAGAGGCAGAGGGGAAGAACTCAGTACTCTGGGGATGCAGAAGAGGAAGAGAACCCCTACATTTAGAGGAACCATCAAAAGCGTCATGGAGACAACTCCTGTACCAAGTTTGATAGGGGGATTTCACGGGTGAGTTGTAGGATGCTGATATGGCAACAACATGAGCAATTGTGCTAAGACAGAAGCATGCGGGGGAAGTACACTGACAGTCAATTTAATCAAAATGGTGATGCGCATGACCGCCCTCATCTACTGTTGCTCAAATGACATAAATGAATTGGTTTACTTAGAATAAAAACCCATGACTATTTTTGTTTAATTTTTGATGGAGTCAAAGTTCAAACATATAAACTTTGCTAGGAGAGTTCATGTCATTAGGACTGATGTATTTTAAACTGATGGCCACTCAAGTTTCAGACTTCTGTTTCCTAACCTGCAAAGCAGGGACTTGAATCAATCCAATTAGCTTTTCCTGACCTTATAATTCTCTAAATACACCTTAATACCATACCATTACATACCAGCTGCCATCTATATATTGTCCAAATGCAATAATGTTCGAACAACAATGCATGACTCTACTATGAAACTTAATTTTATAAAACCATAATTTTTTTAACTTAGGAGATAAGAAGGTGCCCAGACACAGACATCTGGAGACTACTGAGAACACCCACCAGAACATTTGATCTCTGGTCTAAATGGACATGAAGCTTAAAGGAGTAGAGGAAGCAAATTTGGTGAAGAGGGAAATACACTGTCTGGGAATAGGAAATGTGTTCTCTTTCCAGCTCTGCCAAGGACTGACTGTGAGATTTGTGGGTAAGTCCTTTAACTACTCTGGGTCCCAGTCTCACTGGCTATAAAGAAATTGATCCAACTGATACCTTGGATCCAATTTCGCTCTGCAAAGTTCTTTTATCCTGTGTGAGACTTACGATTCAATATATTGATGCTAAACCACAGCAATCATGCTGTCACTTAACATTCAAATCACCAAACCCCAAAATTACCAACTTCCTCGCCAAACTGCCTTCTTCTACACATTTCCCTGCTCTGCAAGAAGCGTCACAGATTTCCGAGGTCACTCAGGTTTGATATATGGGATCATATATCAGTTTTTCCTTTGCAGCAACCCCACGCCTGTTTCCAGATGCTGCTGTTTTGTTTCTCTGTGGTGATTCTGTGTTTCTCCATCTCCTTGGCTATACTCCAGCCCAGTGGTTCTCAAAGAGTGTTCTAGAGAGCAGTGGGGGATCACTGAGTCTTTCAGGGTGCCATGGTGTTGGAGGATTTTCATAATAATATCAAAGTGCTTTTTGTCTTTTCACTTTCTCTCACAAGTATACAGTGGAGTTTTCCAGAGACTGCATCATGTAACATTACAACAGATTGAATGTATGTCAATTGAATGTATAACAATGTGGTTAGGTTCTCTTAAACTAGACATGAAAGAAATTTGCAGAAATGTAAAACAATGTCATTTTCTCATGACTTTTTTTTTTAAGATTTATTAATTTTTTATACAAGCACTGGGTACAGTCAGAAGCGTGGGATGATGAGAGGATTCACCAGAGACATAGCTGGGAGCTGAACAGGCAGACTGATGAAATACACTGCTGAGGGGAGCAGCGGACGCGGCAGGAGAGGTCTGTCCCGCCATGTGGGACCCTTGCCTGTGGCCGGGGATCGAACCGGCGCTGCAGAGGCTGCAGGCAGCTTTGCAGCCCAGCACTCAACTGCTGCGCCACCAGGGGAGGCCCCTCTCATGACATTTTTATTTTAAAAAAGGTTATATTTTCATGAACAATGATCTTACCTTAATATACCAGGTTGGTTCTTATTTAGACAATTTAATAAAATATTTTTCTATTTCTCAGTTTTAATTTCAAGTATAATAAACACTGATAGATAAAGTCCACATAAACAGCAGCACTTTGGGCTCCTCCATCATTCTGAGACATGTCATTGATTCCTAAAGCAAGTGTTTGAATACTGCTAGTCCATGACTCCATTGCCGCTTCTCTTGTGCACATTTTTAAAATTATTTCCCTGCCTCTGGGTCTTCTCTCTTCTGTCCATGTACACATGTTGCCAAGTTCACCTTCTTAACCAAACAGTTTTTCTGCAATATTATTGTCTTGCTCAGAATCCATTAATGGAGGAATCCATGATTCCGATAACATTTTTTTTAACCTTATTATTTCTCTGGTCTATCAACCACAATTACCCCCAAAACTATCCACTTTGGTCAGGCTAGTCCCATTGTCCCCAGAATGTTTTCATTTACCTTCCAGACTCTTTCAAATGTTTTGTATCCCTTCCCTTTCTAGACTCAGCCTCTCTCCTCTGCCCAGTCTAAGCAGCTTATGGAAATATAGAATTTAGAACATGTACTTTAGAGTCTGGCTTGAATTCCAGTTACCTCTTATTTGCTATGTGATGTGGGTAATTTGCCTCTGGAATCATAAAATAGAAAATACAGTACACTGGTACCTATCTCAAATGGCTGTTGTAAGACTTATGAGATTATATTTAATAAAGTAAGTGTTCAATAACTGCTTTTCAATGTTGTTATCTAAATACTGCCTAAGATTACAGCTTTTCCATGAAGTCAGTCTCTTCATCCAAAATTGTTCTTTCCCTCTTTTATTCCTTGTAGTGGTATGGAAGGTTTTGGTCCACACATCTTTCATCTTTACTTCCCAAGAGAGATAAGAAGTGGTTACATGAATTAACTCTCTCTCTCTCTCTCAGGATATGTATCTATTTCTTAGGCCTACACAATGCTGTTATTGCTCCTTCAATCAATTCAATATGTGTGCCACTGTGCCTCTGCTTTCCAAAAAATGATACACATAAAACTATTTTCAGCTGACAAGGCCAATAAATGCATTTGATCTATAACCTTTCATTTATCCTCCCCTCCTCAGGACAGCTAGGTCAAGTCTTCCTCTAGGATAATAAATCCATTCATCTGAAAAAGGAAACTCAAACAGGAAACATTTTATAGAAAGAAGCAGATCTGATGATAGAATCATCCAAACTACACAAAAATGAGGCCAAAGGCTGGTTGATTCTGGCTACAAATCAATCGTACTGTGAGATGACTTCTAGCTATCCCCAAATTCTTAGAAGTGTGCTGAGAATTCACATGGCTTGAAATCTTCAGTTAGGGCTCTGTCAGCTAGGGGTGGATGTGGAAAAGCCTCCAACTTAGAGAGAAGACTGGCTCCGAGATCGTGAAAGGCTTCTTCATGACTGGGAGGTGGTATTTTGGTCTCTGGAGATCAGAAGACATTTAGCATTCTTGTCGGTTGTCCTATATTTAAACTGTATTCCTAGGTTTGAAAATTTCATTGTAAGGTAGAGCTTATTCTAGAAGCTAAAAAAGTTCAGCTATTTGCTTTCCCAAGCTTTTTTGAACCTAAAATAAGGGCATATGCGATCAGGTGGTGTCAATTAGTGCAAAGAGGCCAGACTGACCCAGAAGCCATGCACTGAACAACTGGGGATTGTGCAGAATCCATTTTTGGTGAGTCTGCTTGCAGAGACATCCCATTCCCAAAGGCAGAAGTGGCCACAATTCTGGCAGCTGTACCTACGTCTAGGATTGGTGATTGTATTAGCTATCTGCTGCTGTGTAATAAATTATCCTCAAATTTAATGGTGTTAAACAGCAAACATTTCTTTTCTCATAGTATCTGAGGTTCAAGGATTCAGAGCAGCCTGGGTGAATGGTGATGGCTCAGAACCCTTAGGAGTTTGCAGTTATGACATTGGTTGGGGCTGCAGTCACTCAAAGGTGTGACTGGAGAGGTTGGGCCTGCTTGTAAGGTGGCTTACAAACATGGCTGGTAAATTGAAGCTGCTGTTAGCAAGATACCACAGTTGTTCCTCTTCATGGTGCTCCTCTTCATGGGAGCTGACCTCCTCGAGAGTGTGCAATCTCAGAGATCAAGTGAAAGCTTCCACGTTCTCTCTAACCTCCCTTCAAAAGTCTCACACTGAACACCTCTGTCAAACTCTGTTGGTCACACAGAGCAGCCCTAAATTGTGTGGAAGGAAATGAGCACCACAATGTGAGACTCACTGGGGCCACTGCCCACCCAGTGGACTATGGGATCTGTCCCCAGTGGTGGTAATGATGGGTCTATAGAGGAGCAGTTTCCACACATGCCTTCAGGCATCTTTCATGATTGACAGGTCTCCAAGCTGGGTTCTCAGGCCATCTGAGACACTGAATTAACAAATACCCTTTCATTATTTTTTTTTTCTGCTGAAGTAACTAGATTTAGTGTCAGTTGCTTGCAAGTAAAAACTACTGACGTGTTTTGGGGAAAAAACTTAGAATACATTCATACCTTATTTGCTGGAAGCCAATCTAGTGTCTTTTTGCAGTGTGGGAAGTTTGGTTTTGTATAATTAGTATATACATTCTATTTCCAAGCCTGACTGCAGCCTTGTCTCATGGCAATTCATCTTTCATTGCAGAACTTACAATGTGGCCTATCGGTGGAGTGGCTAGTTAGGGCATAAGTCACAAGAAAGTTTCACTAAACATAATTATGTTACCAAATTTATCTTTCTATGTATGCAGCAGACTGTTTTTTGGATAATCTTTTCAGTTAAAGGAAATCTCATGACAAACAAGTCTGGGGAAAACATTATAATTTAATATAGGAAAGAAAGTGTGTAGGACCACGTTGCATACAGTTTGGCATGCTCTACCATAACTGAATGTATACATACTCTATAACCCACCAATTTTACTGTTCAGTTCAGATCCAAAAGAAACACATGCTGTGTTCACCAACACATGTGTAACAACCAGGGTCCTATCGGCACTATTCATTAGTCACAAGTCTGTGTGATTCCTTTATACAAGATTCACACATATACACACACAGAATTTATGCTGATAGAAGTTTTGTAATAAAGGATCAGAAATGGTTTCCATTAGCAGGACAAGTGGAAGAGAGCTACTGATATAATGCTCTTGTGATGCTCTATTTCTTGATACAAGTGCTGGTGATGTATTTAATTTGTGAAAAGTACCTTCAAGCACTACATTATGAATCATGTATTTTCTATGGATATATTTATTATCCTTAAATAAAAAGCTTATTTAAAAAGCATTATGGGGCCTCCCTGGTGGTGCAAGGGTGAGGATGCAACCCATGAAGCTATCTGCAGCCACTGCAGCACGAGTTCAATTCCCCACCAGCCAGGGAGCAACCCACATGGTGCAGCAGACCTCTCCTGACTTGCCCACTACTCCCCTCAGCAGTGCACTTTAGTCAATCTGCCTTCTGCCTGTTCTGTTCCCCACTGTCTCTGGTGAAACCTCTCATTTCCCACGCCTCTGGCCTGAACCCCAGCTCTTGCATGCAAAAATTAATAAATCTCAAAAAAAATAAAATAAAAAGCATTATGCATGGCCTTCCTGGTGGCACAAGATGTTAAGACACAACCTATGAAGCTATCCACAGCCACTACAGCATGAGTTCAATTCCCAGCCAGCTAGCGAGAGTCCCACATGGCACGGCAGACCTCTCCTGTCTCACCCGCTGCTCCCCTCAGCAGGTATTTCAGTCAATCCACCTGTTCTGTCCCCACTCTGTCTCTGGTGAATCCTCTCACCTCACACACCTCTGGCCTGTACTCCAGCTCTTGTATGCATAAATAAATAAATAAATCTTTAAAAACAATAAAATATGATATTTTCTTATAATTTGTAATTTATAAAAATTTCATCCAAATAAACTAGAATATAGTTTGCATTGTTGCATTACCTAAATGTATTTATTTACAAACATGTTTGCATGTGAAAAGTTTTCTTTGGGGGCTTAGGAAGGATGGAAGGGAAAATTTACCTTTCCTGAAATGGAGAGGTTGGTTTTTCTGTTATAGTTTACAATCCATTACTTTTTAAACTTGGCAAAGAAATAGTCCAAGAGGAATTTTCTGGGACAACCTGAGTAAGTGATGATGGAGCTGGAGTGAATGTTTGGACTTAAGTGCTATATATAACCATAACCAATGTGCTTAAACCTACTCCAGCAGCACTGACTGACACCTGTGATGTGTGTTCCTATATGAAAGTTTTAGCTAACTTGTTTACTCAATTGAATTTCCTGACCTTTATTTTAACATGACTCTTGAAAAGAAAAAAAAGTCCTATACAAAAACATTTTATCTGAAATCCTGGGTAAAGTTCTGAAGGACTGTTCAACTATTTTGTGATTCCATAGTTACATTTTAGCAAGAAAATCTAACATTAAAAATGCCTTCCCCCAAAACTATCAACAAACCAGATACAAATAAAATCTTTTTTAAAAAGTATGCTGGGACCTCCCCTGGTGGAGCAGTGGTGGAGCACTGGTGTGAAGCTGCCTGCAGCCTTTGCAGTGCCTGTTCGATCCCCGGCCACCGGTGAGCATCCCACATGGCATGCAGACCTCTCCTGCCAGCCTGCTGCTCCCCTCAGCAATGTATTTCATCAGTCTGCCTGTTCTGTTCCCTGCTCTGGCTCTGGTGAATTCTCTCAACCCTCCGCTCTTCTGACTGTACCCAGTGCTTGTATAAATAAATAAATAAATCTTAAAAATAAAATAAAATAAAATTATGCTCATTGAGGTAGTGTTGATTTACACCACTGGATAAGCTTTAGGTGTACAGGTTCACACCTCCACAAATGAATGTTATCACACCGCACACACCACAAAAGCACCAATGACTCTCTGCTCTAAGTCCACTCTCTGCTCTGTGCCCCTCCCCACTTTGCTCCCAACTACCCATTCCTTTTCTTTTTTTATTTATATATATTTTACATAATTGCTCATTTTAAAACAATGTTTGCTTTCTTTTCTCAGGTGTAGTTCCCATAGAATTTCCACCACCAATTCACCTGTGCACCATCACCACAGTCCTCTGTGGTCCTCCCTCCCTCCCTCATTCCAATCCCTCTCCTTCCTCCTCCCTTTCAGAATGTCTCTGATTTATAGTTTTGGTTTTTTTTGTTTTTTTTTTTGCTTTCTTTTAGTGTGTTTTTTACTACTATTTTCCCCCCTAAGGCCTTATTTGGTTGCCCTACCTTCCTCCTATAAGTGAAACCATTTGATACTGTTTTTTTCCTTCTGGCTTATTTCACTAAGCATAATTCCTTCTAGCTCCATCCATGTTGCTGTGAATGGCATTAGTTTATCTTTTGATTGCTAAGTAGTATTCCATTTTGGATATATACCACATTGTCTTGAACTAGTCATCTATTTTTGGGCATTTGGGTTGTTTTCAGGTTTTACCTATTATAGTGTTGCACTAAACATAGGGGTACAGGTGTCCTTTTGAATCAATGTTTTTATGTCCTTTGGGTAGATCCCTAGGAGTGGAATAGCTGGGTCATATGGTAGCTCCATTTTCTTTTTTTTTTTTTTTTACTGAATTTCTTATACCTTTTTTTTTCTTGATGGAATGTTTTATTTTTTATATTAATTTTTTTACTTTTTTACATAATTGCTCATTTTTAAACAATATTTGCTTCCCCCCACACCCTCAGGTGTAGTCCCCATAGAGTTTCCTTCACCAACGCACCTGTGCACCATCACCTCAGTCCCCTGTGCTCCACCCTCCCCCCCTCTGTTCCCTCTTCCTCCTCCTCCCTTGCAGTATGTCTCTGATTTATAATTGTCCATTTTTGCTTTGTTGTGTTTTGTACCGTCATTATTATTATTTTTACATTGATGTCTTATTTGGTTCCCCTATATTCCTGCTGTAAGTGAAACCATGCGATATTTTTCTTTTTCCTTCTGGCTTATTTCACTGAGCATAATTCCTTCTAGCTCCATCCATGTTGCTGTGAATGGCATGAGTTTATCTTTTTTGATTGCTGAGTAATACTCCATTGTATATATGTACATCTTCTTGATCCAGTCATCTATTTTGAGCATTTGTGTTGTTTCCAGGTTTAACCTATTGTAAATAGTTCTGCAATAAACATAGGTGTCAGGTGTTCTTTTGGATCTATGTTTTTGTGTCCTTTGGGTAGATCCCTAGGAGTGGAATTGCCAGGTTGTATGATTGCTCCATTTTAGTAGACTGAGGAACTTCCAGACAGCTTTCCATAGTATTTGGACTAGTTTGCATTCCCACCAGCAATATAGGAGAGTTCCTTTTTCACCACATCCTCACCAACATTTATTGTTGCTTGTTTTTTTGATATGTGCCATTCTTATTGGTATAATGTGGTATCTCAATGTGGTTTTAATTTGCATTTCCCTGATTAAAAGGGATGTTGAACATTTTTTTCATATGCCTGTTGGCCATTTGCAGTTCCTCTTTGGAGAAGTGTCCTTTAAGTTCTTCTGCCCATTTCTTTACTGGGTTATTTACTTTGTGTTTTTGTTGAATTGTGTGAGTTTTTTGTGTATCTTTGTGATCAGTTCCTTATCAGTTTTTTCACCCCTTCCCTTTCTGATAGCTTCAGTTCTATAGTTAAATTTCGAGTTTTTTTTTCCTATTACTTTGCTTTATATCTTTGTATTCCAGATATGAGATAAGTCATTAGATAATAGTCTACTGTCTGACTTATTTCTCTTAGCATTGTAGTCATATTGTCATACATGTCAAGAGCTCATCTTTTGTTTTTATATACAGTTGAGTAGTATTCTATTGTGTATCTACACACACACACATCTTCATAATCCACTTACTTATCTATCATTGAGAACTAAGATTGTTTCCATAACTAGGCTACTGTAAATACTGCCACAATGAACTTAAAAGTGCAAATAATTAGTGAAATGCAAATTAATTTTGCACTTTCAGGAAGATATCTGGAAGAAGCATTGCTAGTTCACATGGTATATCTATTTTTAACATTTTGAGAAATCTCCATACTGTTTCCATAGAGGCTGGACCAGTCTACACCCCACCAACAGTGTCTAGGTGTTCCTTCCTCCCCATACCCTTGCCAAAAGTTGTTTCTGGTCTTTCACAAATCAAAATCTTTCATGACAAAAGAGATCAGTGATTTAGGAAAGAATTCAGATTATAAGAACTTCCCTTTTAGATTCAATATTTTTTATTTTGAGGTCATGTTGAAGGGCATGGATGGACTTTTCAAAAACAATCATTACTTACTATTAGCCATCAAGACTGCATAAGGAAGTCATGTTACATTTATATTCTGGGAATTCTGCCAGCAAAAAAAAAAAAAGTGTTTTCCAAAGCTGTCACAGCTAATTGTCTGCCTGGTAGTCTTTGTGTTGGGTTTGTCAGCCTATGCCTAACCCAGGATCTTTCTTCTATGAGTGATGAGGAATAACTCAGGAATACTTCTTGGGCCAGACTAGGGGAAATAGATCCAGCATAAGAAAAGTCTTCTCTCCCTTCTCTCCACAGCCTCTTACCCATTAAATATTTTATATTAAATGACATACAAGTTTAAAATCCAAAATCTAAGTGACATGTTCTTATTTCATCAGCATCTTGTTTTATATTAGCCCCTAAAATTTTCTTTGCAAAGGCATTTTTCTTTTGAAAGTCTGGAAAGAATTCAAGAGTTCTGTGTATTTTCTAGATTACATGTGTATACTGCTAACAAAATGTTGATTTTCCTTAATAGCTTTTCCTTTTTGTATATTAAGAATCTAGTCAATTTCCCAACACATAATAGGTTCCTAATAAATGTTTGATGAGTGCATGAACAATGAATAATATGTGATCCTGAGCAGTAGGGAAAAGTCAGAGTTAATAAAATTGAATACGCCAAACCTAAAGAAGACAAACTCAGTTGTCAGGAGGGAATTATTCAGGACATCCATGCAACTGTACAGCTTCAACTGTGATATATAACCCTCTAAGTCAAGTTAATTCCAATTGCCAGGGCTTCTGACCACTACTGAAAACCTCTGTACTCACAGCTGGGCCAACCTGAATGCTGCAGAGTCATTTGACTGGCTCCTTTGGCAAATCTGTAGCTACCTGACTTGGGAGAAATTTTCTTCTCTTATTCTTAACTCAAAAACATGGACTGAATGTCTATTATTAAGTATCTATTATGTGTTAGGCATTGAATTTTGTACATAAATTAATTACTTAAATTCATTTATACCCATACATTAAAAATAAATTATGCCATGCCAGGTTATTATAAAGCTAAATGATTTGTGTTACATAAGTTCCCTAACATATTATCTAATTTACAGTAGAGGTTGAAAAAATTATAGCTATTATAATTGATGTGATAAAATATGATCTGGGAAACATTACAGAAATTAAGTCAATTATTGAATTTTTTTTATTATTTGTAGTTTGAATATTTTTGAATCCTCCCTGAATAGTGGCTATTTCTATTAGTTTTTAATTTTAAATGCAGTTATAAAATGTAACCATTAAAATTGTTATTAAAAATTAAAATTATCTTTGTATTCAACCAATGTGATGAAAAATACAACTACATTTTTTCCAATTTGTAAAATGATGGTAACAAAGTAACTCCTTGGATTCATAGTTGTAAACATGTTCCACCTTCTAAAAACCATGAGCATAAAAAGCACTTGCACTCCAGTGATGTTCACTACACTTCCCTGTGCAGATTCCTGGACCTCTTGTAACTCCACCTGCCATGATACCAGATACTATCAGAGCCCTGCTCCTCTTCTTTGAACCCTACTGTTCATTACACAGCCATTTTCAACAACCAGTAGCTGCCTCTTGGTGCCAGAAGACTCTTGCAAGAACCATAGTGCCAGAAAATGAACCCTCCCAGAGAATAGTCTCTGACCCATAATTGTGGGAGCAGAAGTTCATTCAACCTTCCTCACCTCTTCAGAGGAATTATTCGGAGAAGTGTACACCACTTTCCAGAGATCCTCCTTGGAATGAAGGCCCAGTCTTTTGCCCTGGTAAGCTACCTTAATAATATGGGAGGGTTAATGAGAAGGATGCCTTCCTTTGCATTTCTTTTCCCAACAATAAATTAAATATTTTGTACCCAAAAGTATGCATTGTCTGTTGGGCTCTGTGTTAACAAAATTTAAGAAACAGTGCATCAGGGCTAAGTACCTATACTGATGTTCAGAAACAAAGGACATGTATCTCTTAAAACAAAGAAAAACACCTGCTAATTAAGTTCAAGTTCCTCAAAATGCAGTATTTACCCCTAATGTAAACAGAAATATGGAGAAAGTATAGATGGTCTCACATTTCCCTATCAAAATGCCCCTTCCCCAAATTCCCCTAATAAATGTTTTTGTAACATAGCAATATCAGTATCATCAAAAAAATCCCCAATCTCATATTTGTATGACCACATTAGCAATTTGATTTCTATATTATTTCATGGTTTTTTGATTGAATATAAAATTAGGAAAAAATTATCATTTTTCTTATAAGTGTAGCAACAATGAGCTGATCGGGATTTCTAAAATAGAAAAACCTCTATCTCAAACTGCAGATAATCTATTAACTCAGAAAAGATGATCATTATAAATGGGGATTTTAAAATAAGCTGCCAAGACTCTCTCCTCTCAAAAACATGACTTCAGTGTCTTCCACTGATGTTTCCTTGAGGCAGTTTTGAATTCATCAAAGGCAACAGTTTCATCTTGTGCAGGACTCCTGGCAGACAAGGTCAAGAAGATGGATAATTAGCTAAACTGACCTCTTTACCTTCTGGACATTGATTCTAAAACGGCTCCCTTTGAGCCAAATGTAAAGTCATTTTACAAGAAGCCAAATGTTTTGGGTAATAAAGGTAAGAGCCACTGGCTTTTGGTGAAACCACTCTGTGGCACTATTCTCTACAATAAGCACATGGCCCATCCAATTTATTCCCAGCCAATTTGGGGGGAACTAAATTAGGTATATTCAATGAGTCTCCTACACAGGTATCAGTGATTGGTCAAAATCCCTAGCTAATAGACTACTTTCCCACTTTTTAGAGAAGGAAGTCAATGTAGTACTTCCCTTCTAAACCTCGTTGAAATTGGATCATTATTTCTGGAAAAGGATATTATATGTAGTATATCAGAGTTGTTTTAGTTTTTGTGTTTTTTGCTTGTGCCAGAAATGTTGCCAATTCCAAGTTCTGTGGGGAAAAAAAGGTATCAACTCTAAATTAGGAAGTAGTCAAACTAAAATATATATATGAGATATTACTGGAGCATAGATCTTGAAATGACAATACAGCTATGAAGTCATATCTGTTTTCATTTTAGGAAATGTTTAAAGAACTCTTTAAAAATGTATCAAAGTAAACAACAGTTCATCCATTTGCCATATGTCACCCTTCTGTACCTCTAATAAACCTTTGCCAGTTTTCTTAAATACCAAACTAAGTTGACATAACTGCTCACGAGGCATCACAACTAACACTCCTCCTCAGTGCTGTACAGACAAGACACATGCATCCGGCATGGATACTTGAGAGCAACTGAAAATCATTTTGTGCACATGAACAAATATTGTGCTTGAAATTTGAAGAGTACTAGAGATTTATTTGACCTTACTGAGAAAAAAAAATCAGAAATAATAGTGTCTTAGAAGACACTTCCAATCAATTTTAACTTTCAAGCTTTAATTCATCATGTTCAGACCCTGAATCATTTCCCTTCATAATATCTCACAGAAAGGAGGACTCAGGGCCTCCCTGGTGGCCTAGGGGTTAAGTTTCAGTGCTATTATCCCTAAAGCCTAGGATGATCACTTCCCATCTTCTCGGAAAATGCAGAACAATAAACAGCTAAAAAGTGTGTGTTTTTATCTTAATCTGAGACTCCTATGCCATTTAAACTCCTCTGGAAGGACAAAATTTCATTACCTCTTTTAACCATAGCCAACTTTTCTTCTATTCCCTCCTTGCTTTGCCAATCTGGAGCCATTAGTACCACCAGGGATGAGGAGGGCGAAAGACTTGGCAACTGTTTCCTATTCACATATGCAAATTATTATCTAACAAATACATGTGAAACAAACACATGAGAAGAAAGTTAGTTTGTTTCCACAATAGGTACATCGTTTATTAAGCTGAATTCCCTAGTGCACATCATTAGTTGGCTGGTTTGCTTGCAAGCTGTTTTTATCAGCTTTTTTGGATTTAGACACGATCTCCAGCTGTTCTGGATGCCCCCTGAGTAGATTTAAGAATCATTTCTTATGATAATTGTATAAGAATGTTTTCAACTTGTTACCAACCATTTGGGATTTTTTTTTTTTTTTTTTACTAAATGTAGCAGCTAAATTAGTCACAAAAAAATCAGAAGTCTTACAGTTATTGCAAAGAGGAAAAAATAGCACTAATGAAGCAGTTTGGTCCATTCAAAAAGTATCGCTTGGCGTTTCCTAGGCTAGGGAATAGGTAATATCACTGACTCATATTCAAGTTTAACCCCAAAATGCATGATGATGGAGACCAAGGATGTACTTGCTAAGCTCTCAGCCAAAGCAAGAATGTGGACCAGACCTCTTCCTGCATGTATACAGCAAATGAGGGAAGCAACTATCTGGCACATGACTACAGAGACGGCTACTTGAACAGTAGCAGCAGAATAAAATCAATCTTCTCTGCTAGCTTCAATTATCTCAATTTGTTCACATGTATAGGTAAACAATTTATTTAAAAGTTGAACTCAATAGTGGTTAAATTATGAAAAATACTTTGTTTTAAACATTACTGTCTTTAAAATACTTTGTTTTAAACATTACTGACTTTAAACATTACTCCCTTTGTCAAATCACACTTAACTTTGGATGAAATCTCTGTCAGACCAACAATGACATGTTAAGAAACTGGTAGGAAAGGGATCACAGGCAAAGGACAAAGTCTTGTGTGACTACAGTTATATGACACCGGGGATCTCTGTGTGAATGGGCAAATGCCCCATACCTTCCAAGTGATGCTTTGAGGGTCATTAAAGATCCTATCATCCAGGGCCTCCCTGGTGGCGCAAGCAGTTGAGTGCCGTGTTGTGAGGCTGTCCGCAGCCTCTGCAGTGCAGGTTCAATCCCGGCCGGCCGGCGAGAATCCCACATGGCAAAACTGACCTCTCCTGTCTCACCCGCTGCTCCCCTCAGCAGTGTATTTCATCAGTTCTGTTGCCTGCTCTGTCTCTGGTGAATCCTCTCATCCTCCTGCGCATCTGGCCTGTACCCGGTTCTTGTATAAAAATAAATCTTAAAAAAAAAAAAATCCTATCATCTGGGATCCATTCCTGTAGTTCCCATTAATGATCAATCCCTTTAGTGAATGAGGTTATCTCAAGACCAACCCTTCTTGGATACAGATCTGGATTTTATCGTTTCAATGGTTAGAAAGAGCCATTGTGCAAAATGCTTCCTCCACCTAGCTCTCATTACACGTGAGGTGTTTGTTTGAGCTCTTCCGCCAGGCTGTGCACTCCCTTTCTTTACTAGGAGGAGAGTATAGTAAGTCACTAACACTTTAGGGCTGTCTTTATTTCAACGTTGTCACAAAAGCATCCTGACTCAGGGCAGGATAACAAGAAGGACAGGTGAATGATGGCCAAGGTCTCCATGCCTTTAGGTACTTCCTTGGCCTACCTAGTTTCATTCAAAAGCAGACCCTTATGTTTAGCCTGGTTGAATGTGTCTCCACCAACCCAGCAATGCCATCATTGCTTATCTGAGTGAATAGTTAACTAAGACACTCTCAGGATTCGGTTGAATTTTTGTGAGACAATACATGACAGTATTTTGTAAAATGTAAAGCCCCTTGAAATGCTAAGTATGTATCTGGCATGGTATTTAATGAATGAATAAATAATAAATGAATGCTATTACTTGAATATTAATCTGTATTAGACCTAAGAATGCCTATAAATCAAAAAATATTGGATTTTTTCAGGCTTTCAACTCATTTAAATGAAGCTATTTCTTTGAAACATAAATCAGTTTTATAAATTTATGAATACTCAAAAATTTTATAAAGACCACAAGTTTAAAGAACTCAAAGTCAAACTAATTGAAAATGTTCTGCAGTAGAGTCCTATTAGTGATCAATATTACTAAGAACAAAAAAGGAAAATAGTCTGAGACTGGCAAAAGGCACAGTAGGTTACATTTAATCTATGAATATAGATGGAATTTTATGACTCTAAAAACATCTTTACAAGTTGTAAACAGAAATTGTGGTTTTTTTTTTTTTTCAATTGCCAAATTGTCAACAGAGCTGGGACTAAAGATTAACTGACTTAATTGCTACAGTGTTACTTCCCCTTTTCATGGATCATGTGTGCTGCTTGGCAAAAATGGAATATTGGTATTGAAAGGCTAGAAAAATATATTTCTACAGGCAACAGAAAGACCCAACTAATGCTAGACTCTATCTCTCTTTTGAAGCCAGATCAGGAAAACTTTGCCCAACCAAATAGCCTTGCTAAGACTCCTGAAAAGGCTGCACCCTTTACATCCTTAGTGATGCTCTGACCCATGTTCAGTTCTGCTGGCTTTCTTTTTCTGCCTCCCCTCCCCAACTAGTTTTGTGTGAACAGTGTTTTATGTTGGCAAGTGTCCAAAGAATTTGCCATATATAAATTTGCTGCCTGTCTACCAGAAAATGACATAACTGACTTCCTTGGTCTTGCTAATTTACTTCAGTGTTGGAAATGACTGAGGGCTTGGGGATGCTGCAAAGCTCCAAAGGATTGCATGCATGAAAATTTAGAAATGCCAAATCCCTGAACCTTCCATGTGCAGTTGAAGGCACAAGTCCCTGTGTCTCCCAAGCCCCTAATTTACCACTGGTGAGGGGCATGCTCCCAGGATTTTATCTTCAGGATTTAGAAGAATGAAAGAAGAAGATAATTCCAACCTCTTCCTATCATTCTTCCTTTATGACAGTAGGAAAATCAAATTACAGCTTTGCCCAAGTTTTAATAGAAACAGCAGAAAAACAACACCCTCAATATGTTGTAGATTTGCTCTCCAAAAGCCCCAAACCACACATTTCACTGGCCAACTGGTGTTGCTAAAATTTTTGGAGGCTCAGATTAAAACCCAAAGTAGTTTTTTTATAGTGATTGATTTTTCATGGTTGACTACTGATCTGGACAATTTGATTCCCCAAAAGAGTCAATTTGGGATCAAAACTTCTGATTACAGTTAACTTAATCAGTGTAGGCAGTTAGCATACATCACTTTTAGTCTGAAAAATAAAATCTCATATGCTAAAATGTCCAGAACATAGAAACTTGTGGTTTCATCTGAATGAATAGTTTTTCTTGATAAACTGAGTAGATTTACTCTAATTTGGATGAACTGTGGTGTGTTTTAAAAATTGAGTTTCTGTTCAATTTCCTTTTAAGAAAAACATGGAATGTAGTAAACCAAAAATGTAAAAGTCTGACAAGAACAAATGCTGTCAAAGTTCTAGAACAGAGGAGACACACGGTCTGCTGCTCTTTGGAGAGTAACAGTTCAGTTGATTGGAAATCAATTTGGCACTTGCTAGTAAAGCTGAGGTGTGCAGACTCTGCAACCCAGCAATTCCATTCCTGTGCTGGTGCAATATTTTAAAAGTAATAGTTGACTGATTATGACCCATTAGTAGCTCAATAAATCACTATAGAGGAATATAACTAGAGTTTTAAAAAAGAAAATGAAATGGAGTGGAGTGAAGTGGAAAGGAATATAAACTATTGAAACGCATTACTTGTAATCAATGTATTATTTTGTGAAAATTTTACAATACCAATTTATGTCTTCCTGAGCTCATGATCAGAAAAGCTTACAAAATACTATTTCGAGAAACACTTGCATCTCAGCTCACATTTATAACAGCAGAGTATTATTTCTAAATAATCTCATGTTATATGTGTTTCTATCAATGAAGAGTAGGCACTGAAGTATATGTTAATTACAAATAGAATGAATAAATGTCTGTGGGACATTATTATAAATGAACACTATAGAGCAGTAAACATGAATAGTTACAGCTCAGGCATCAACAAAATTAAATCTTAAATATAACATTGACAGAAAAAAAGGTAAATCAAAATGAAAAACTGATAGTAGATTCCATTCATATATGATTTGGCAGCAGACAAAGTGAAAAATATTTATTGTATATGGATACATACATATTTAATAAAATTATAATAAAGTCAGGAGGATGATAAACAAAATTCAGACTCATAATCACTTCCAGGAGAAAAAGGAAGAGACCCAAGAAGGAAGACAGGATAGAAAAGATGTTGAAAATATTCTATTTCTTAAGTTGGGTGTCAGATATGGCAATTTATTGACTATTCTCCACAGTACACATATATGTTATTTATGGTAATGATATATGTCATAATAAAAATATGGATTGTGATATGGGATGTGTGAATTCATCACTATGTTTTGTGGTTCATTTTACTCATATCAAAAATGTCACATATTAATTCCTTAATATAAGTTAAAAATAGATATCTCTTTGATCTATTAACTATATTTCAGATGCTGCTTTCACCTTCCTTGTATAATTTATGACTTGATGCAGATTTCATTGCTTCTAGAGCTAAGTGAAATACAATATTCAGTGAGGTCATACCATTCCACCTAGGAATCCATTCTCTGGCTTCAGTAGTTATAATAAACATGCTGGACTATGTCTACAACACATAAAGAAGTTCTTTACAAGTTTACTTTATGCTCTTTTCATTAGTATCACTCCTTACCACCCATGAACATAGCACGGGTGGGTAGGTCCCTTGGGAGTGATACGGTTCCTGTGAACATAATCAACAGTGAATGCTTTTAAAATTTATATCTCCAACTTGTTTTGCAACTGGATAAAGCCTTATAAAAACTAAAACATTTTTAAATTGGAAATCAATAATTTATTTGATCATATAATTATACTTACATGACAAGCATAGCATGGAAATATTTTTTTAAACAATTGTCCCTATTCTACTTTATTGCTTATAAATGATACAACTGATATCTACTAACTATATTGCTGTTTTTTTCTTTTTTAAAATTTTTTTTAAATAATGTTCACTTATAACACTTCGTATGACTTGGAGGTATTATTTCACACCTTTTCAGGTATATGTTACCATAATTTGTTTTTTAAGATCTAATCCAAATCCTCTACTCTCCTCAAAGCTACTCCTGATTGTCCTCTGCATTTCTACCCAGGCCAACTTGTATAACTTTTCTTTCATGTGTCACAGTTCTATGTACTTATATCATTAAAAATAGATGCTGAAATATAAGTTACATAATCGGGTATGAATAATTAGTGACCGATATAATTGACAGTTTAAATAGCAAATGGTATCAGCCTGCTTTCTAGGCTATAACCAACAGATATTTGATAAATGGAGCAAAGTTTAATTTATAAAAAAGTATATTGAAGGTCTCCTGGAATGGAGTTTGGAGAACCAGGTTTGGAAATAGGGAACACCTATTATTGGAAAGGAGAAGCCATAGCAGGATGATTAGCACCCCACCTTACATTAAAAGACCCTGCCTTCTCTTCCATGAATGCTACCCAAATATGTACAGGATGCAGGAAATTACATATCCATGGAGGGAAGTGGACATCTATGTGAAATGTCCCTGACAGTAGAAAACTGTACATGATTAGCATATCTTAGAAAGAAGGAAAGAAAAGAAGGAGGATGGCAAGAAGGGAAAGAGCGAGGGCATATGGGGGAAAGAGAAGATAAAGAGATAGGAAAAGAAAGAGATACCAGAATGTTCCAAATTAAAAAAAAATGATAATAACCAATGCTGACCGGGATGCAGAGAAATTGGATCATCATGCATTACTGGTGGAAATTAAAATGGGAATAGCCACTTTGGAAAACAATTTGGCAATTTCTTTTAGAATTAAACATGTAATTGCCATATGGCCTAGCACTGGGTGTTTGAAGACTCTTGGATATTTATCACAAAGAAACTGAAACTTATGGTCACCAAAAGTCTGTGCATGAATGTTTATAGCAATGTTATTCATAATACCCCCAAACTAGAATCAGCACAGACATCTTGCATCAGATGAATGATTAAAAAGTCCATGGGATATAGATATGGTGAAATACTACTAAGAAATAAAATATTAATGTGTACAGAAACTTAGATTTATCTTCAGGCAGTTACACTGAGTGAAATTAGCCAATCTCAAAATAGGATATACTGTATGATTCTGTATAATGTATATTTCTGTAATATGTGAATTATAATTTATGGGATTTCTGCATGTATTGATTTAATATCTTTGAATAACAAAATTTTAGAAATTTAGAACAGAGGTTAGGAATGGGAATGAAAATGGCAGAAGGGAAGAAGGACATATATGGGGTTATAAAAGGGCACAGGAGGGATGTTATGGTGTTATAACTGTTCAGGATCTTGATTGGTGCTGGCTACACAACCCTGCACAGGTGATGAAACTTTATGTAGCTCCATATATACACATATCAATTAGTATAAATAACAATGGAAAAATCTCAATAAAATCAGTGGATTGTAACAATGCCAATACCTTGGTTTTGTTATTACATTGTAATCTTACCAAATGTTACCAGTCGGGGGGCAATGGGCAGTGGATACAGGAGATTTCTCTCCATTATTTCTCATAATTACAAATGAATCTAAAGTTATACTTAAAAAAACTCAGCTACACATACAAACATACATACACAGAAAAGCCATTTTTAAACACCAACTAGGTGGTAAAAACTTCTGCCATCAGTTCCAAGAATATTAGTATAATAAAAGACAGGTGAACTACTGATTTCCAAAGACGATGGAAAGTGCTAGAGTTACAGGTTTGCACAACAGATGAAAGTTGGAGGGAAGGTGTCACAGAGGATTTAACATCTTTGCCAGACTACAAAGGAGAAGCTGAGACTTACCAAAGACTGGGGAAGAAAGGGCATTGTAGGCCAAAGGAGCAGCAAGCAGAAAGACCAGTAGAAGACAGGATGGGGGATGCTTAACTTTACCTACCGTTGAAGATTAAAGCATGACAAGAGATAAGGTTAGCACGGACAACTGTAAACAGTGTTGTATTTTGTCCTATGAAGCTGAGAGTAGGTCATATGAGCAACATGGAGAGAAACAAGAAAGTGAATTGGTTGTGACACTTTAGTTAGTTATGTGACCAGGGAAATCTTGTCTCTTTCAGTTTCAGTTGTCTCATCTGTAAAACAGGAAAGAGTGTGGTGACTATTAAGTGGACATACATCTACAGGGCTTACTAGTGTACTCAACAAATACTAACTTTGAATAGGAGGACAAGAAAAAAAGGGAGTAGTAATAGTAGTCAATATGCTGAAACCTGAATAAATGTGGAGGACCAAAGGAGAGGTAACAAGAGTGGGAGGAAAGAAGGCTGCAGGACACAGTGAGATGCAGGGCAGGTGCCCTGAGAGTCAGGGGGAGCAGGGCAGTGGTCTCACAGAGAGAAGCACTGGGGCCATAAAGAAAGGAACAGTAGAATTTACTAAGTGCCTACCGTGTACTTTAAAATATTAGTTAATTTAACCTTTGCAATGGCTCACCCAAGGCAAATATTGTTATCCCCATTACTTGAAAGTGGAAATTGAGACTCAAAGAATTAAATTTGCTAAAGAATATGTAGTGATTGAAAAAACTGAGATTCAAAACCAGATCTGTCTGTACGATGTCCATGCTCTTCCCACTACACTAGGTAAATCAATACCAAGTCTTAGTAAATAGTCCACTAAAAAAAAAAAAAAAAGATCACCATAGGTAGTAAGCAATTTATATAAGAAATAATTTTCTGTGACTGAAGTGGTTTTTAATGCCTCTCAGGAATCCCTCTCCCCCACCCCGAAGAAACTAGCCACTCTGTTAGAAAAATAGTCAACCAGAAAAGTGTACATAATTGGTTCTGATGATGGCTGGCATTCTATTTTGTTTTTGTTTTTAAACATCCTTGTTTATTTCTTCACAGTATAGGATTTCTCCCATCAGGTACGGTCACCATAGTTTTCCTACCACCAAAGTGCCTACAGTCCTCTACCACACTCCACTGAGCTCTCCTTTTCTTTACTCACCCCCTCTCCCTCCCATCCTGGATGTCTCAAATCTATGGTCTGCTTTCAAGTTTCAGCCTTACAATCTGTCTTTGTATTATCCTTTGCTTCATTTTTTATATTCCATGTATAAGTTAAACCATCCAGCACATATATGCAATGGAATACTACTCAACAATCAAAAAGATTTTAAAATCTCGTGTTCATTGCTGAATGCTATCCACCAACAATATCTCTTCATTGTCATGAGTTTTTTGATTTGTTTTTACATTCTTTATTTCTTTGTTGTGTTGACATTGGTTTATAATGTTGCTTGTGTTTTAGAAGTATAGGATCTCTCCTTTCAGGTATTGTTACTATGTCACACTCACCACCAAAGCATCCATAGTCCACCACCATAATCCATGGTGCTCTCTCTCCCTACTTTGTTCTTGCTTCTCTCCTTCCCCTCTGGGGGATTTCTAGGGTTTATTACTAGTTTGGCTTTATCTGACCCTTTGGTTTGTATCTCTATTTTCCACATATAAGTGAAGCCATTCAGTATTTGTCTTTCTCCTTCTGACTTATTTTAACTAGCCTAATCTGCTCCTGCTCCATCCATGTTGGTGTAAATTATCTTTTTTGATAGCTGAGTACTATTCCATTTTGTATATATGCCACATCTTCCTGATCCACTCATCTGCTTTTGGGCATCTATGCAGTTTCCATAGTTTGGCTATTATAAATAGTGCTTCAATGAACATGGGAGTGCATATTTTCTTTAAAATTAGGGTTTTGTATACTTTGGTTATTTTAAATTTATGTCTTTATATTTAAAGTGATTCTCTCATAAACAAATTAAAACTGAGTTTTGTTTCTATATTTAATCTAACAACCTTTGCCTTTGGTTCATTTATTTAAACATTTAAAACTAGTTATAGTTCTGGTTAGACTAAAATGTACTAATTTGCTAGCTGTTTTCTATTATTTGTTACCATTTCTTGCTTTTTTGTTCCCCTTCTGCCTTCTCTAAATTATTGAGCATTTTAATGACTCAATTTTATCTCCTTTAATTACTTAACGTGGATACTTCTTTTTAAAATAACTGATAATCACATTATAAAAGTAGATGTTTAGGCACCTGTAATGGTGACTTCAATCTCTAATCCTGGTTCAAGAGTGATAGAACTCATTGGTTCAACAATCTGGAAAGCACTGTATATGCCAAAAAAAAAAAAAAAAGTCTTTTGTGGATTCTTATCTGTAAATGCTGTCACATCTGTAATGATGCTGAATTTCACTATACTGAATTTTTCACATAGTGATTTTCAATACTAGATGGTGACTGAATCAGTCCTTTCACCATTTTTTTTTTCCTTGTGCCTCTGCTTAAGTCAGCACACACATTCCCCAGGGATTTTCCACTGTGGCTGGTTAGGGTAGGTCTAGTTAGGTGAACCATCACCTCTGTCCATTGGCATCCTTCTGTCACCATTAAAAGCCATGGCTGCTGTGTGACTGTGGCACAACTTCCTAACCGACTTGTTCCTCAGCAAGAAAAGTGATGAGTCAGAAAGAGCAGCCACCTCATAGAGGTTTGATGCCTCCTTTTTAACATTTAACTTTTTAATGGTTAATGAGCCTGCTTTCAAATCACATAGTTCCACTTCCTACACATTTCAATCTATCAAAAGTTAGGAGTTGGGGTGAGTTTGAAGCTTGCTGCCTGCAAAAGTCTCCCAATTTGACTTAGGCTTTTTCCTTTGCACAACAGACAGAAAATCTATCTCCTGAGCTCTCCCTGCTGTATTCCAGTCTTTTTTTTGTTTTTTAAATGATTGTACAACTTTTTATTTATTTTTTAAAGATTTATTTATTTATGCAAACAAGAACTGGGGTATAGGCCAGAGTTGCAGGGGGTGAGAGGACTCACCAGAGACAGAGTGGGGGACAGAACAGGCAGATCCAATGAAGCACACTGCTGAGGGGAGCAGCGAGCGAGTCAGGAGAAATCTGCTGTGCCATGTGGGTAACTCCCTGGCCAGCCAGGGATCAAACTCCTGCCGCAGAGGCGGCTGACAGCTTCATACGTTGTGTCTTAAACCCTTGAGCCACCAAGGAGGACCCTGTATTCCAGTCTTAATTTGATATTTGATAGTGTGAGAGGGCCGGGGGGCTGGGAAAAGGAGGTGTTCCCTGATGCTCTTTATAATTCACATATTTAGGCAGGAATTGGGAGTCTGATCCATTCTCAAATATTCCTGATCCTTCTGTAGGGCCTACAGAGAGTCCCATCCCTCCCCAGTAGCCTCAGTCTACACATTTATTCCATTTTTCCTGAATATTAAGGCTTTTGTGTTTCTGTAATAACACAGAAGATGAGTGACAATGTTTCAGCAATGGCTTCTGTTCGTTACCCTGCAGTAACCAGTATCACAGGGAAACTTTTCTTAGATTTCTCTCCAATATTCCCTGAGAGTGCCTAATTGAGTCTTTGTGTTAACAGATAGAATGAGGGGCACTCTGGGTCCCCCAAACCCTCTGCTCTGCGTGGATTCTGCCATCTGCCTCATCTCAAGACAAAACATACTCTGGTATGTAAGACCTTCAGTAGAAAAGAACTTTAATACAACTGGTGTAGAATGGCGACAATAAAGAGAAAACAATGAGAAAGAATATAATTCCCAAATCAAGCACCCAAAGTTACTGATTTCCTGTGGGTAAATGCCCAGCCAAACAGAGTTGGCTGATATGGCACAGCAGACCTCTCCAGTTTTTCCAGCTGCTCCCCTTAGCAGTATATTTCAGTACGTATGCCTGTTCTGCTCCCCACTCTGTCTCTGGTGAATCCTCTCACCCACTACACCTCTGGCCTGTACCCCAGTTCTTCTACACAAAAACAAATAAATATAAAAAATCTAAAAAAGAAAAACATTGCATATGATTTAAAGGTATAGCATCACACCTTTTCAGATGTATGTTAATACACCATACCCACCATCAAGGCACCCTACACTTCCACCACAGTCGATTGGGTCCTCTCCTTTCTATGCTCTCCACATTCTCACCTCCTCCTCCTCTGGTAGCATCAATCCTGTAGTCATATATTTTTTTAAAGTTTATTTATTTATACAAGCACTGGGTGCAGTCAGAAGTGCAGGAGGATCAGAGAATTCACCAGAGCCAGAGCGGGGAACAGAACAGGCAGACTGATGAAATACACTGCTGAGGGGAGCAGCAGGCGCGGCAGCAGTGGTCTGTCGCACCATATGGGATGCTAGCTGGCGGCTGGGGATGGAACTGTCGCTGCAGAGGTTGTGGGCAGCTTCGCAGCCCAGCGCTCAACCGCTGCACCACCAGGGGAGGCCCCGTGTAGTCATATTTTTAGGGTTATTTTTTGGTTTAGTTTTGTTGTATTTTGTTTTGTTTCCTTCTGTTCCACATAATAGTAAAATCACCCTGCATTTCTCTTTCTTCCTCAAGGAGTTTTTAGTTTAAAAGAGAAGACAAACATGTTTTATTTTATGTAATCAAATGAACCCAGCATCTCACCCGTCTAAAAGGAACTCAAGTACACAGCGTATGCATACAAAAATAACTTTTTTTCTGATTAAAGTGCTGTGCATTAGGATACTGTTCTAAAGTAGAAAATGATGGCAACTGAATTTATCTCAAAATCCTATTCTGATTACAGCTTCAATAGATTGATAAAAGTTCTTACAACTAATGAAATATTTTACTTTTTAAATAGTTAATCTGTGTCTCAGATATTATAGTTACATGCTCTAAAGAGTTAAAACTTGTCATCACCAGATAGATTACACTAATAATACTTTATTTTTAAAATAGAATCAACATTTTTATATATTACTTAGGTAGTACCTTACATGATTTACTTTTTTCCCCAGTAGGTCATTTATAATTGAGGGGTTCCTAAAGTTGAACAGTTATATGCAAAAACATGTGTTCAAAGTTGAGACAGAAATGGCAAATGGCCACATTCTTAAGATCATGTAATTGAGTGAAATGGGGAATTCAATACCTCAGCAGATGACAAGTTCAAGGATGACCCTGTTTTAGCAAAAGCTAAGTTGGAACACATGAAACCATCTGATTTTGAGTTTTCATGTGAATGGTTTAGGAGCACCAGGATTAATGAATGTATGAGAATGTGTCCTTGGATTAGAATGCATTCCTACAGAATGAGAATAAGAAATATGAGAAATATTAAAAAGAAAACAAATACAGCATTGTTAATTTCTTAGTATTTGACTAAAAAACTTGAAGCTAAGGACTTGTGTGACTTCAGTGGTGGGTTACTTTCCCACAATGCATCTGCATGCAATAGACAACTGTAAACAGTATGTGATTCTGTTCAGTTAGAAATAATCACAAGCTACCATCAAATTTGTTCAGTCTTCTTTGCACACTGTTAGGTATGTCTTCTACTCATGCTTTGGACTTGAGAGTAGAATTATTTAAGAACAGATGTCTCTATCAATATAAGTGTGAATATAAAATTATGAACTGCATGATATGAGAACATTCTGGATAATTTTTAAATGTTTTAGGTTAGATCTATTGTGCAACTTAAAACTTTATCTTCAGTTCATGTGAATTATTTCACCAAATAACAGTAGGTGATGGGCTGTAGTTTATATAGTTAATGTAGTGAAGTCAGATTCTGCTCCATTTATAACAACAGCAAGTCAAAGATCTGTGAGAATTTCAAACTTTTGTATGGTTCAGGGTCAATATGAACATGGGCACCAGCTGTTCTATTAGATAATGTCTTGGATAAAGTCATTCTTGAATAAAAATTTTCACACTTTGTAATAACAATGCATCACTACTGAAGTGAAAAAAAAAATGATGACAAATATCTGAGATAGTCCGGAAACAAATTGTTTTCCATGACTGAATTTATCTCCTAAGCCAAGAAAGAAATAATTAGCATTTTGCCAAATTACATGCTTTTGAAACAGTTTAGAAATGAAAAATACAGTATTACTACTATGAGAACATGTATTCAAAGTGCAAAAGTAGTATATCTATTGCAATCTTACTTCTCACTTTAAAGACCAATAAAAATAAATAGCTACAAACTTATCCAAAAATAATAGGTATATAGGAAAATCATGTAATGCATATATTTTATGTAAATAATTTCTTGTTCATTCCTCTAAAAGGAACACTTATTAATTAGTAATGAGAGGAAAAAAAGAATACTCTTATCTATGATAGAAACACAGGTGGGAATGTTAATAAATATATCCTGCTCTTACAGTGGTAATGGGATTTAAAGAATATATTTTACTTATGCAGCCAAAACAAGCATGCAGTTGAAATGGCTTGCTATATAAATGAGAGTTTATATTTATATTTTCTGTTTATATTGCAGATTTTCTTTTTAGATGGCACAAAATCATGCAGCAGTTTGCTAACTTTCCTTTCCCCGAGTCATGATTGCTTAAGATTGAGTAGCAATGTTGAAGATTTGCTCATAGTAAATCACGTCCTTTATTCCAACTGTGGCTGTACAATGACTTGAATTATGTCAGGATTCTGTTCTAGACAATTTGAAATCAAACATGAGAATATTAATTTCTTGCAACCAAGACATCTCATACCACAATATGATACGCATGGCTGCTATAAAGTAATAGCCGAGCAACATTTTTTTAAGCAGAGAGCAGTTAATGTTCTTTTTCAAGGCAGATGTTTTCCAGATTTGCTATTGTCACTCATTAAGAAAGCAAGAAGCTTATGAGTTATGATAATGTGAGGTATGATATTGCATATGCCATCTCATCCATAAAACACCACAGATTTTCTCAGCTAATTCTTTCTTTGGCTTGCTTTAATTGGTTCAATATGGCTGTTTCCCTTTAGCGTATAAATACTTATTTTGTCTATGTGATAAAATGTACCCAAACAGAGAAAATAGCAAAGCAGTGGGAATGTTGATAAAGTGGAAGGGGGAAGTCCATATTTTAGTTAACAGGACTCATTAAAAACTTGAAAATTGTGTTGTTTGAAAGCAATAATGAAGGGAGATTATTTCATGAATTCTATGAGATTATTTAGCACATATTCATGAATTTGGGGAGCAATACATATATTTTGGAGGAATTCAAAGCAAAATATTGTTCAATGAACCTTTCCATGTGAGAGAATAGAAGGGGCTCTTACTGTCTCTATATTCACCTGGAGTAAACATAATTTAAATAGCTTGACAGTGACTATGAAGCATTTAATGAGGCAGAACAAAGAATCAGAATAAAATCTGGAAATTTTTCCCAGCTAGAAATGAATTTAATGCCTTAATTACTTGAAAAAGTATGTGGTAGTATAATAATGAGTTAATTTTCAACCTAATATTGCGTCTTAAAGTTATATCCTTACCTAAATTGATCTTAACTATTGGAAATAATACACAGGAATTATGTAATGTGATGTTTAACAGTCTATTATTGACCTGATTGATATTACCATCAGTTCTTAAAATTATAATTTTCATCTTTCTTCAAAATATTTTCACTGAAATTATCTACATTTAAAAAATAAAGATTTTAAATAGCTGCCTTTAAATATACATATATAGATACAGATATATTTCTCCTTTGAATTTATTGACTCCATAAGGGTCATCAGTGGTGACAGTGGTTTCTATTTCCCCGCATCATGTCTATGCAGTCTCCCAATTGACTGCTGCTCAGTTCAGAATTTGTAGACCCACATTCCAGATTGCCTCAGTATTGCAACATGAGATGACTTAAAGAAGCAAAAGCATAAATATCCTAAAACACATTTGATGGAACTACTGCTGACTGTTTTACAAAATTTTAAGTGAAACATCTTTAAAAGTCACTGAAATAAAGCTGAAAAATGATGCAATGCTTAAGATACCTCAGCAATTTTATGCAAAGTACTCAACAAAATACTATAGAAGACTCATAATTCACTATCAACATACCTACATATAACTTTCAGTCATAACATTTAGAAATTTATATATCAAATGCAAACCTATAGATTTCTGTATGGGTATAGTAATAAGGGTTCCCAGAGTTTACTGATTTCAAGTATAAATATTATGCATGTCATTTTTTGTCATTATGGTAGACAATTTATGTATAGTCAATTTATTATGATTATAATAACATAAATATGTGGGGAGGAATAGAGCTCAAGAGAAAGAGAATTTACAAGTGTAAAACAATCTCTTTGTACTGATTTCAATACTAAAGGAATTGAGAGGCTTACTGGGCAGACTGGATGTCATCAATGAGATATATACATAGATGAATTGTGAACTCTCCACTAGATTTTCTAGTATCCTTTAATGAGAGCCCATGGCTGACCTATATTAAGCACTGATCTGAGGCTAGTTTCTGACAAACAAACCCCTGGCTGAAAGAATCAGCAATTCTACAGAAAGATACTAAATTGATTACCATTTGAAGATGCTGTTCCTCTAGAAAATAAATGATTCTGACCCCAGAGAGATTAATATTATTTGGAACAATCTGTAATTATATTAGTTCTAGAGCCAAGAAGAGACAGCTAGAACTTATGAATTAACTTTTACAGTACCTAAAATGCCCTCACATTATACAGCATTAACAGATGGATACAAAATCTCAATATGCTTGATAATTTGTTACAATCAAGAGACACTCATTCATCAGAAAGAGAATTTATATAATCAAAAGATTAATCTCTTTAAAGAAACCCAGCTACAATTTCCTGAAAGATTATAATGCTCCCCTCGTTGTTCTAGGGGACTTTACACAAATTATTTCACTTAACTCTGAGAAGACTATGAAAGTTTTATTTTCTCCAACTTTACAAATTTTGGCCAATTAATCACAGCTAAGGTGAGATGAAGCCATATGACAAGTTTTGTCAACTCTAAAGCTCAAACTTTCCCCATTACTATACCACCTAGTAGGTTAATGAAGTCTGCAAAACCATGCTACTATTCTTGTTGAAAGATGGAGTCTAATTGTATCATTCCTTTCCCCTCTTAAATCTGGGCTGACCTTAGGAACTTGCTTGACCAATGAATGTGGTGTAAATGACATCTCTGAATTCCTAAAACTAGGTTATAAGAAATATTGCAGCTTACACCCACCCACTGTAGGAACAATCACTCATGGATTTCTGAGCAACCATGAAAGAACATAAAATGATGTCCTGAGAACAAATGAAAAGGGGGGAATCACTTGAACCCAACCTTACAGCCATTCCCCAAAAGACGCTAGGTATAAACCCTCTTGGATTGTTCAGACCAGGTCAACCATCAGGTGAATATCTCTGTGAGACCCAGGTGTTGCTATATAGGGAGGAAAATTATACAGCTGATCTCTAGCCAAATTCTTGACAGAAAATATAGCATATAATGTGATAACTTCATTATTTCCCCTTGAGGTAGTTAACTATGCAACAGTAAATAACTGAATAAAAATGTTTTTTTTCTGTGATACCATCACAATGTGAATGAGTCCAATGCAAAAAATACAGTCTCCTGTTGTGGAAAAATGAAACATTCTGATCTTTGAGAAACAGAAGATGATTGTTTTATAATTTTGGTTCAAATACACTTGAATGAATAAATCGGAAGAAGGAGGACCAGTGGAAGAAAAAAATGTTTCTCACAGATAACATGTTTGAAAGTTACCAAAAAGAGAATGCATAAACATACTAGTTAGAATTCTTTTGACTTGAAGTTACAGAAATCTTACACTATGTTAATCAAAAGCAAAGTGTGGACTGTATTGGCTCTTGCAACTGAAAACTGTAGTGGGCAACTGACCTGGACATGCTCAGATAAGATACTCAAGATATGATTTGACAAGTTTCTTTCTATCTTTTACCTTCATTTTACCTTAGGTTGACTTTAATTCAAAGAAATTGCCTCCTCCTGGTGACAAAATGGTGGACAGCAGCTTTGCCTTTATGACATATGATCTCAGCTGCAAACTCTTGAGCAAAAGGAATTTCCATTTCAAAGCGTTCCAGGAAAGGTCGTCATTGCTTGGATTGTGTCACAAGTTCTTCCCTGAACCAGTTTCTATAGTCAAAGAAATGAAATGCTCTGGCTGGTCAGGTCTGAGTCAGCAGACCGCCCTTTATCCTTGGGGTGTGAACGTTACTGTGTGGAATGAGACTACTGGTTCCCAAATGCAACCCTGAGTATTTGTTTCCATCTTAAGGACTGGAGGGAAGAGACTACAGAGGAGAAAATAAGCCTTCAAAGGGCTGTGAGAAGGAAATATTCTTCCTTCTTTACACAATCAAATTGAAGTTAATGATTTTATCTTGGTTATTTAAAACACAGGTACTGGGGCCTTCCTAGTGTTGCAAGGGGTTAATACACAACCTATGAAGCTATCTGCAGCCACTGCAGCATGAGTTAGATCCCTAGCCAGGGAGCAACCCTCATGGTGCAGCAGACCTCTCCTGTCTCGCCCTCAGCTCCCCTCAGCAGTGTATTTCAGTCAGTCTGCCTGTTCTGTTCCCCACTCTGTCTCTGGGGAGTCCTCTCACCCCCACACCTCTGACCTGTACCCCAGCTGGTGTATACATAAACAAATAAATCTTTAAAAAAATAAAATAAAACACAGGTACAATTTTCACAGACATTGACTTTAAACAAAATTATAGCATTCATCCCTTTTACATCCAATTTGTTCTCCTCTCTTCTGTCTGGGGGCACACACCCCTGCTCTCCAGTGTCCCCATTGGTCTTATGCTGTTCCCTTGCAACACAGGGCCCCCCAGTAAAGTCCTACCCTCCCTGCTGAGGGTCCTGTTTTCTTGACCTAATCTTTATGAGAGCTGGACAGCTGACATCAACTAGCTGAGCCAGTCATCAACCTGCCCTTTGCTCTTTCTTGCAAAATGAGGGGTCTGTTGAACTCAATGTACCTTATATACCCAATGGCCTCAGACTTTTCACTAAGGTAAATTCTACAAAGGCATATCCCAATCCACTTATACACCTCATTGTCATGGGTAGGTAAGAAGAGGAAACTCTTACTTTCTCTCATAAATACAAAGAGGGGGAAACTTCCAATCTATTCCTTACTCTGGAAAGGGATGAAGTCAACACCACCAATCTCTATCTCCCTTTACTTGTTACCCAACACAGGAAGGAGTTTGGTGGGAATCTGACTTCAACTAGAGCCTGTTTTCCTGCTTGAGGAGATGACAGGTCACTGCTCAACTGTAGCATGATGCTAGTTCTGACAGCCCTCTCCTGTTCTGATGCAAGCCATGGTTCTGTCTCTGGTTCTGCCTGTGAGTTATAATACACATTGGGAGGCTCCCCATTCGATGGGGAGATTTACCATTCTCTCTGTGTTCCAGAAACCACCAGAAGCATTCCTTGAGCTTGCAGCATGGGGACTGAAGTCTGCATGGCAGACTCATCTCTCTTTGCAAACACAGAAGTTTTTATTTGGACCAAAGGGGAGGTGACTCAACTTGGGCCTCAGGTCTAAGCCACATTCTCCAGTCTAAATTTTCAGAGCCCAAATTATATTTCCTACTTTTATTTACTACACTTAAAAAGATAACACTCTAAACCCCCATTTAGCTAGTGACTTTTCTCTCTATAGATGTGAGCCTGAAAGAAAAGAGATGTAAGTTTTTGTTCTTATCTGCCTCTAATGGTCATTTCCAAAATACTTCCATGCACATTATTAGCATTTCATTCTCAAAATCACTTCTGACACTACCAGGCAGGGATTATTAATTTCAATTTATAGCCAAGAAAATGGAGATGCAAAAAGTTGAGTGATTCTTTCATGGACTAGTCAATTGGTGGTAGAGGGGGACCGATTCTATGTCTTCAGACTCTGAGGCTAGGGTATCAAAATTAAAGATATACTAACATTCCACAGTTTCACAATTCCACACAAATATTCTACCAGAAGAATAATGTCTAATAGTGACTACTTTCCTGACAAGAAGCTGTTATATAAATTTGAGATTTCTAATCTTTATGTGCTCTACAGGTCATGGGCAAAAAGCAAGCAAGCAAATAACAAAGTATCATAATATCAGATGAATAATTTAATTTCTAAGCTGCTATATACTGTGACCACACAGGTCACTAAAATAACACATTGCAGATGTTTTATACATGTACATCTGAGTGAGCATTATGAAGCTATAGGTTCTGGTAAATACATGTAACTGTGTTGCTTCTGTTGCTTTCAAGGACCTTATTGTGTGGGTTATTGGATATCACTAGAGATAATGTGAGCCTTAAAGCCTGTCAAATTGAGGCAGTCTGTGCACCTGCATCCAGCCGTCCACCACCAGCAATTCTGGCAGCTGTCAGTGTTCCCACCCTCCCCAGCAGAACCGGGGGATCAAGCCACAAGCAGATTGTGTCTGCTTATGAGCAAAGAGGAAATAAGGTGACAAAAAATAGGAAAACCTTGGCAATCTCTCTCCCTCTGGTAGTAAACCAGGAAATTCTGAATGCTGCAAAGTAAATTGAAGAAATACTTTTGTAAATGATACACTGCACATATTGGGTATAGAGGTGGGGTATTTCTAGAGGAGAATATCCCCATATCAGTATATCAAATTGGTATCTGAACATGTCTCTGTACATTGAGCAAAACCAGTGGAGGAAAAATCCTACTGATACCACTCTCCAGTGTGCCTTGTCTCATGCTAGTAAGTGGTATGAATTTAACATAAATATTTTCACTTAACATTCACTGATTTTAGTTTTTCTATTTTACTTTTCTCATGTGTGTGTGTGTTTGTGTGTGTGAGAGAGACAGAAAAATAGAAGGGGAGAGAGGGAGAGAGAGAAGGGCAGAGAAATCATTGAATATTTCATGTTTCATCTGCATCACTTCATTCTGTGTCTACAGATGAAGCAAGGAGCAGCAAAAATTAAGTCAAATTCCAGTTTGTATTTCACAACCAAGCTATGGAATGACTGGGAGAATTCTGGAATCCTGGGAGAAAAAAGGCAAAAATTTGTCACATGCCTGTTCCATAGTATGTGACCACCATATCCATGCTAACCTTAAATTAACTAGGTTCATCACAGAGACCACTGATCAAATATATGCTAAGATTACTATTGCCTTTTGGTAGTGATGGAACACTTGTGTTTGAATGGGGAAATTATTGGGGTGATTAAATAAAACAAAGAAACTAAATATGTTCTGCTTATTTTTATTCACCTAGAAACTGTTTTACAAAAGCGTTAGAGAATATCACTTGTCATGATCATACAGAGATGTTATTGTGATCGATGGAGAGACAAGAATACAAAATGCCCAGAAGTGTTGTTTATATAGAAGGATGTGGACACAAACAATGTGAAGATAATACTGCTGAACTCCAGTAGCTAGGTGTTCATTACTTCCCTTGCGCTGCCCCAATACTTGCACCAATGAAAAATTTCCGAAATATTCATCACACAATTCCTCAACACATGTGGGGTCTCTTATTCTCCTTCTTACATGTAAACAAGAAAAGTGGCACTTAATTTATTGCTCTTCTAAATGGATCTTATGATATGTACATATCAAGATTCATTGGGGAAAGGAATATCAAAAATGGCAGAATAAGGGCTTCCAATTTTTTCTTCCCCATTAATAAAATAAGAAAAATCATATAAAATTGTCAGAATTGGTACTTTTACAATGTGAGGAATTAGTCAAAGGCTCCTAGAAATCTGACTAGTGGATTTTCTGGGGAAAAAAAAAGTTGAATCCTGGTTTAAAACAAAACAAAACAAAACAATGACCTTTGTAGGATTTTAATTTGTCTGATTCCTGTTATATCTCCCAACTTTACAATAGCTTGATTATAAAATCAGAAATTAAAGAGGAAACATCACTCCTCATTTTTCAAAAATAAAAAAAATTATTAGGGGACACTATGAATAATTGTATGCCATCAAATTTAATAGTCTAAATAAAATTTAAATATTCAGATAGACAAAATATAAAAACTGACTCAAGAAGAAATACAATTTCTAAATGGACCAGTAATAAGAAGAAATACAATTTCTAAATGGTTAGCTATCAATAAGTTTCCTACAGAGTCCATAAAAATACCCTTACATTTATGGTCAATTCATTTTTGATAAAGATAGCAAGACAGTTCAGTGGGGGAGAGAAAAGTCTTTTCAAGAAACAGTACTGGGACAAGTGGATAGTCATATGCAAAAGAATAAAATTAGATTTTTACCCCACACCACACACTAAGATTAATGAAAAATCAATTATAGACCTAAACATAAAAGCTAAACTATAAAACTCTCAGATGTAAGCATGGGGGCAAATCTTTGCCCATGGACTATGCTTTCTTACATAAAACATCCCAATCATAAGTAAGCAAAAAAAAAAAAAAATAGATAATTAGGGCCTCCCTAGTGGTGCAGGGGTTAAAGACACAGTGCTACCAAGCTATCACCAGTCACTACAACATGAGTTCGATCCCCAGCCAGGGAGCTAACCCACATGATGCAGCAGACCTCTCTTGCCTCTCCCACTGCTCCCCTCAACAATGTATTTCAGCAGATATGCCTGTTCTGCTCCCCACTCTCTCTGGTGAATCCTCTCACCCCCAACACCTCTTGCCTACACCCTCTTGCTTGCATTTGTATGCATAAATAAATTATTTTTTTAAAGAAAAGATAATTACATTTTGTCAAAAATTAAAACTTTTAGGAAACTGTGGTGCAAAGTGGGAAGCAACCTGACAAACATCCTCTAGCTAGCAGAACCTGGAGTATGGGAAATGAAACTACTAGTCAGGCTCCAGACTTTTAACTTCTATTCTAACCTTAAATTTTATTCTTGCATTAACATTGTGATTAGTTGTAGTTTTCTTTTTTCCAATTAACTATTTTTATACTTTTGTTTCCTGGATTTTTGTTTTATTTTACTTTTAATAAGACACACTCTATGTCCAAGAAACATAAACAAAAATAAAAATATATATTTCAGGAGAAAAAATGTAAAACTTTTGACTTTAAATGACAATATCAAGTGAAAAGATAACCGATAGCATGAGAAAAAATATTCGCAAATCATATATCTGACTAGAGTTTATCATGCAAAACAAATAAAGAACAGTTACAAATAAACAACAAAGACAAGCAAACCAATTTCTAAAAAGGAAATAAACATTCTCAAAAGAAGATATATAAATGATAGACAAGCACATTAAAAGGGAAATGCAAATCAAAAGCACAGTGAAACACCATACCCTCTAGATGACTATAATCACAACACAGGACAATATAAAGTGTTGATGAGGATTTGAAGAAAATGGAAACTTACTAAATTGCTTCTGGCACATAAGTTGGTACACACCTTAGAAAATAATATATAAATTCTGGAAAAGTTAAATATGAAGTTATCATTGACCAGCATATCCACTCTTAGAAATACACTCAAGAGAATTGGGTTAAAAAAACACATTGAAAACACATGTTCACACAAAACCTTGTACATGAATATTCAGAGCATAATTATTCATAATAATGATGTGAATTTAATGATGAGTCAAATTGTTCAAAAAGTGAAAACAACTCAAATGTTCATCAACTGATGAGTATAAAAAAAATTTTGTGCATACATACAATGGAAAATTATTAAGCCATATAAAAAGGTAGAACAAAAATATACTAAAATATGAATTAACCTTGAAAATATTGTATTTTGTCAAGTTCACCAGGCACAAAATATCTGTGGTGGACGTCCCTGGTGGCACAAGGGGTTAAGTCTCAACACAATGAGCTATTTGCAGAGTTCGATCCCTGGCCAGAGAGCTACCCACATTGTGCAGCAGACCTCTCCTGTCTTTCCTGCTGCTCCCCTCAATAATGTATATCAGTCAATTCACCTGTTCTGCTCCCCACTCTGTCTCTGGTGAATCCTCTCACCCCCCACACCTCTGGCCTATACCCCAGTTTGTGGATGCATAAATAAAATAAATCTTTAAAAAAAAAAGGTTGTGGCTTATTGTATGGATGGCTCATAAATGGAATTAGATACTGCACTTATGTAATAATGTCCAGAACACACAAATATACAGAGACAGAAAGATTAGTGATTTCCAGGAGCTGGGGAGAACTGCTAAATGTTATGAGGTTTCATTTTGGAATGATAAAAATGTTTGGGAAATACACAGTGGTAATGGTCACACAACCTTGTACATGTACTAAAATTCATAAATTGCACACTTTTAAATGATGAATATCATCCTATGAGAACTATACTGCAACTTAAAGAAATGATTCAGTGGTGATATCCATTCAAGCAATGTGAAGGAAAATTTATAATTAAAATCAATAGTTTTCAATCAAGTAGAAGAATAATATTAGAAGAAAATATGAAGAGTCACTGTTTTGATCTTTTACTTAGGGCTTTTTCCTCCTTGGCTAGATCAATTCTAAAGGGGCACTAAATTTCAAATATTCACTATTCCTTTATTTAACTTAAATACTCCCAAATTAAGCACACAGTGGCTAGCATTACATGTTGTCCTACTTACTAAATTCTCCAGGATTTAACATTCTGGGTCCAAGAGAACTATCTACAGGGTGGTCCTAGAGACTGAAGATGGAGGAAGGGTTGGAGTTCAAGTCTGAAGTCAGTCTCCTGGCAGAATTTCCTTTTCTTCCTGGGAGGTCAGTCTTTTTCTTCTCAGGAGCATCAACTGATTGAATGAGGTCCCTTCACTTTATGGAAGGTGATATGTTTATTTAACATCTACTGATTTAAATGTTAATCTCATCTAAAAAAAAAAAAACTACCTTCAAAAAAAACATTTGACCAACTATCTGGACACAGTAGCCTAGGCAAGTTAACACACAAAATTAACCATAATGGGCATGATATGCTCTCTAAGAGTATAAGACACTTGTTCTCAACCTCTCAGGTTCCCTTCACTATCTCTTCCACTCTTAGCAAAGGTCTTGACCTCTCTTAACTTCAGTATCATTATCTGAAAAATGGGAGTTAAGGAGATATTGAAATTTACTGTGCAAAATGAGAAAATAAGGATAGCAGAGGACTATCTGACCCACTCTACCTTTCCTTCTGATAGAACTATCACGTGCCAGTTTCCTCTTAAGGTGCTGTTCCAAAGATTTTCATTTATGGCTCAGATAGAGTAACAAAAATAAGATTTACCCTTTCCACCAGAAATAAGCACAAAACAGACAAAACATATGAAACAAATGGTTCGCAAAATAATGGGCATGAGGCAATGACAGACAGTGGACCTTAATAGATGGGAACAAACAAGACAAGCCCTACATTTGCCGCAATTGTCCCAGTGACTGCCAGAATAAAGGCTCCCAGGCTGTGGAGCACAGGAAACTCAGGCAGACTGGATGAGTTGACTAGACAGCTGAGAGAGAACAAGGCAGAGTCCACAGGACAGAGTACCAGAGAGAAGGCTTCTGCAAAGACAGCCTGGAGAACTAGTTTTCCCTTGGGATATTCAGTTCGGCAGCACCAGCATGTGACAAAAGACCAGAGATGAAGAAAGACCCAAAAAGGATTAAAGGGAATCATGCCGAGTACTCATGGGGCCAGGAATAATACCTGCTCTGGCCAGACAGGCAAAGCTCATGATTCAAAGGGCATTGGGTTAAGTATTAAGAAGAATATTGCCTCAGGAATATTCCTGGGGAATAATGAGCCCTAGAAAGAACACTGCTCTGACTCCTTCTGCAATCTTAAAAACACCTAAAAAGAACCATACTATTTCTAGGTAACCGAATGACACCCCAGAACAAAGATCAATAATGTTTATAGAAATAGAAAGAGGGCCTCCCTGGTGGAGCAAGGGGTTAAGCAATGCACTATGAAGCAGCCTCTGCAGTATGAGTTCAATCCCCAGACAGTCAGGGAGCAATCTATATGGCACAGCAGACCTCTCCTGACTTGCCCGCTGCTCCCCTCAGCAGTGTACTTCAGTCAATCTGCTTGTTCTGTTCCCCACTCTGTCTCTGGTGAATCCTCTCACCCCCCACATCTTTGGCCTGTATCCCAGCTCTTGTATACATAAATAAATAAATCTTTAAAAAAAAAAGAAGAAGAAATAGAAAGATAGATATCCAGCACCCAACAGGCAATATCTACAATGTTTGGCCTCTAAGCAAAAGTTAACCAGGCATAAAAAAAAGCAGAACAGTGTGGTCCATAATTATGAGAAAAAAATCAATGGAAACTGACCCAGCTACAGAGACAATGTGCTCGCTTCCTTTGCTTGTTTAGTGGCTGCATTCGGAACCCTGCTCCAGCATCCTAATTTAAACAGGAACCCAGGTTGTCTCCCTCATCACATAGACAGTTATATTATCTGCAAAGGAACTTTACTTTGGAGGCTTCTGCCTGGAGCAAACCCAGAGGAATTGGCAGGAGCTTAAGCCCACTCAGTACTCAGTTTCTGTTTCACTCTTGGTTCAGCGGTATTTTCTTGCTTTTGAATATGGTTATTATTATTAGTTTTTTCATTTTTACATCTAACTCTAACTATTGTGTTTGGAGTCAAGCAGTAGCTTCAAAATGTGATCTCAACTGAAAGTCTCACCCATTATTTCTTGCAACCCCTCACTTGTTTTGAATAACACTATTCTCGGTTTTCTTCTCACCTCTCTGAATTCTGCCTTTCTTTCTCTGGATTCCCCTTCCTTGCTCAACTACTAAATGTGTGAACTTTAAAATCTCCATTTCCTCCTTACTCTATGGTAACAGTTAATTGAGTCTTTGTAGGTCCCTGATATCCTACAATTTTATGAAAATTTCAAACATGTTCAATCAAAAAAAAAAAAAGAATGACAAATGGTACTTAGAATTATCTTTCATTGGAAAAAAAATTATCTTTCATTGGGCCTCCTTGGTGGCACAAAGGCTAAAGTCTCAGCACTATCAAGTTATTACTAGCCATTGTGGCACAAGTTCGATCCCTAGCCAGGCAGCTAACCCGCATGGTGCTGCAAACATTTCCTATCTTGCCTGCTGCTCCCTTCAGCAGTGTATTTCAGTAGATCCACCTGTTCTGCTCCCCTCTCTATCTCTGGTGAATCCTCTCACCCCTCACACCTCTGGCTTACACCCCAGTTCTTATATGTATAAATAAATAAAAATAAATCTTAAAAAATTATCTTTCTTGCTGGGATGTTTATAATACAACTAACTCTTCATTTATTTACAAGAAACTCCAGGTTTATGACAAGCATAACTGTATATGCTAAGTAGATATGTCAAATGTGAACAAAGGAACTCTTCAGAAGTATACTCGCAGAATGAGAAGTGGACTTTGGATCCTGTAGGTGTTGAGTGCAGAGTAGATGACATGGAAATAAATTGAGTTTGTTAAATGAAGGGCAGATAATGGTTTGAGTGTGGATCTCCCATTAATATCAGCACAGATTTTGTTGTCTTCTTACATTTTCAATAATCAAATATTAGGTATCACATTTCATAACTGCTAGACACTGGGGTTACCCAGAGGAACAAGACACAATCTTTGCCTTCACTGGCAAAGAAAAGTACCTTCATTGGTATAAAAGTTTAATCTTCTCATTTTCTTCTTATTTATTAGATTTCTGCCCTTTTCTTCTCTAAAGGAAGTTGTCTGAATGTGACAATCTATGGAATACGGGCAGAGTGTTGAAATGAGGCATGAGGATACATAACCTAGTTCTCTTTCCAGCATGCTCAAGGAGTTCTCCGTTGAGACTGAAACCTAAAGAGGAATCTAGCAGGGTGTTTTTCTTTCCCCTGCAAGCTCACTGGCTCATTATCCCTAATTGGGCAGAATAGCACAAATAAGCCAAAGGGGGGGGGAAATCATGAAAGAGTGGGCCTATTTTCCAAAACACCTCCCTGTTCTCTGATATTCTAGGAGAGTTCATTTTAGAATTGGGGGTCAGAGAGACTTGGGACTAGAGAAATAAACTTTGTATGTAAATAAGCTAGTCCTTTTTTTACAGAAGATCTGGTGAAGAGACGGGTTATCACAGTGGACAGAATTCCTGCTCTCTGACACGACAAAGTATCTATTACATGAGAACTTCCTTCTGGCGCCAGGAAGCATTTAGTTTTTCCTTGGTGTTCTATGGGGGAGGAGATAGTGGATGTGTGATGGAGAGGTGGAGGGTATCAGAGACCTGCTAAAATGAGAGTGATTCAGCAGGATCCACACTTAGGACAGGGACTGGAGAAGAATGAGTCCCTAGGAGAGAGACTAGAAACGATGATGTAATAACCAACTATGGATGTCGCCTTACAGTGTTCAGAGAAGCTTGCAGAAATAGTCTCCTTGGCTCTCACTGCCACCAGTAATTTGGACTCTACACTGAGAAATGGCTTCAAATGGGTGAGTGAGTGGACCAGACCACTCAGCCACTCAGCTGATTAATGCAATTTCCCAATGTCCTCAGAAGAGGGGGTGCTTTGCAATATCTGACTCTTGTCAGGACATCATTGTTCGCCTAGGCTAATTTCACAATTAAATCAAATAAGGCTTGGAGCCACATCCTGGAGACCTGAGCTGAGTGCTACATTTCAAGAGTTGTTTTAGTAATGGGGTATTTCAAGTTTACGCGCATTACTGACAAAAATCAATAGCAAAAGAAAAATCTCCCGAGACAGACATTTCTTAGTTTCTGCCTAAGAGTCAAAGTCTGCCTCAAGGGATTTTTAAAAACAAAATTCTTCGCAGGCTCAGGAACCACAGCCCTAACCCAGACGTAGATAGCCTTTAGATTTCTCCAAAATATTGAGAGCCAGGGAGTCTGCAAACATACCTCCTTTAGCCTACACCACAGGGATTTTTCTTCCTGAGAGATGGACTGCTTTACCCTGAAAATCAAGAATCCAAAATGCAAGAGACACAGCGTTCCAGTTGGAATATGGAGTTTGCAGAATAGTTACTGCTTGGTGTTTGCTCCTAGAATTGATAGATATTGCTTTACACTTTTTTCCCCCTGCAGTCTCTTGCATTTTTAGCTATCAAGACAGGCGTTCTCCTGAATGACAGAGAAAATAGGATTCTGAGTTTTGTCACTTTGCATTGATCCTTTTCATTCTCAACCCCTGCTTTGCTACTTTTAGTCTCCAAAAGCCTGATGTGTCCAGGGCCTGCTCTCCCTACATGCTAAGTCCTAACGGGGACATAAGGAAGCAAAAATCTTAATATGAATTTTAGATAAACTAGGACTCCAGTCTCAATTCAGAATGGTCCCATAGGCACCCAACCAAAGAGTTGACTGGGCCTCAATGCCTGGGGTTCATTTCCCACCTAGGCAGGGAGCATGGGGACATCCTGCAAGAATCCTAGGACAGAGGCTGCCCTGAACCTGGAGCTGGTTCTAGGTCTTCAAGTTGTCAAGAGTAGAATAGCTGGGTCTAAGGTGAGCCTGGTCTAACTCTGAGCTCCTCTCTCCCCCAAGTAACTTGTGTTAACACATGCTGTGACCTGAGATCTACCTAACTTCCATACCTTGTTACCCGGAGCTTGTGTCTCCTTCACCTGGGCATGGTACTCTAGGCCCAGAGTTGCCCTGCAAAGGTGGAGGAACTGGGCATCAAAACCCTAGATGGTGTCTCTAAGGTGAACTGCCCTGCCTGGGGAATCAAGGCCAACATCTTTCTGGGACTGTTTTCCTGACAAAGAGCTAAAGGGATCCATGAACTCCTCTGTTCACTGAAGCACCTATTAAAATTGCTGAGCAGTGGATTAAGAAGATGTGGTTTATATACACGATGGAATACTACTCAGCTGTGAAAAAGATGAAATTTTGCTATTTGGACAACATGGATGGAACTGGAGGGGATTATGCTAAGTGAAAGTAGTCAGAAGGGCAAAGACAGATACTGGATGATTTCCCTCATATGTGGAATATATGAAAGAAAAGAAGGGAACTGACAAAACTAGATCAAAGCTAATGCTAGAAATATGACTTAATAATTGAGGCTAAATGGGAGGATAAGTGGGGTGAGAACAAAGGGGGGAAGTTGGAAGAGTCAATGGCAATTGGAGAAAGAAAACATTTTTTTAAAGATTTATTTATTTATTTATACAAGCACTGGGTACAGTCAGAAGTGCAGAAGGGTGAGAGAATTCACCAGAGCCAGAGTGGGGAACAGAACAGGCAGACTGACAAAATACACTGCTGAGGGGAGCAGTGGGCGCAGCAGGAGAGGTCTGCGCACCATGTGGGAACCTCGCTGCGGAGCCGGGGATCAAACTGGTTCTGCAGAGGCTGCGGGCAGCTTTGTAGCCCAGCGCTCAAACACTGCACCACCAGGGGTGGCCTGAAAGAAAACATTTTTAATGCAGTCCCTTTCATTTTCCCTGAGTGAGACCTGTTCTGAGAAATGTGGCAAGTGTCAGGTGGTAAAACTGCGCTCTTCAGATTCTAGAAGCTTGTAGTTAAGGCAAATGAAACATTCTAGTGCCACTTGGAATCCAGGAAAAGACCAGGGTTTCAGTACAAAACTGGGTCAGCTCTAGATCCTGACACTGTGTGAAATTGGGCAAGACAGTTCAAAGTGATAAGAGTAAAGAGTGTGTATTGATCCTCTGCCATGTACTGGGCTCTGACCCAGGCAGTTGCTCACATACTTCCTCTCCCACCCCAAATGATAGATACTTCATTTTATAAATTAGGGATCTGGGCCTCAGAAAAAGAAAGCTGCTGAAGGTCATCCAGCCAATAAGAAAGTGAGCCAGGATTAGGAAACATTATTAAATGTATTATTTATTTCATAATGTAACTAATCCCAGACACTACCACCCCCTCAGCCACATACTTAGAACATCTTAAGGATTTTCAGGATCATCAAATATGCCATGAATAACAGTTGTGTTTATATGTATATGTAGATACACATATGTCCCACACAGGAACTGTGTGTGTATATGTATCTATCTATATCTATATATACCTACATACCAATATATATATATAGATAGATAGATAGATAGATATTTCACATACACAATGTGTGTGTGTGTGTGTATCTCACACAGAATTTTTTTCAAAGTGCTTTCTAATTTTTTCACTTAATTGTATTGAAGTATCATTGATTTATAACATTATACAACTTGCAGGTAGCTGTAGTGCAATATACATCAACTTCTGATTATACTACATTATGTTCACCATTAAAATTTAGTTTCTGGGCCTCCCTGGTGGCACAAGGGACTGAGCACAGGACTATGAAGCTGTCCACAGCCTCTGCAGCACGAGTTCGATCCCCAGCCAGGGAGATGACCCACATGGCGCAGCAGACATCTCCTGACTTTCCTGTTGCTCCCCTCAGTGTAATTCAGTCAATCTGCCTGTTCTACTCCCCAATCTGTCTCTGGTGAATCCTCTCACCCCCCCCCCACACACACCTCTGGCCTGTACCCCAGTTCTTATATGAATAGATTAATAAATCTTTAAAAAATAATAAAATAAAATTTAGTTTCCTTCTACCATCATACAACTAACCCCTCAATGTACTTATTTACGTACAAAAATAAAGCTTTTGTTGTTCATTTGCAATATGGTAATGTGCCAAAATAATTAAAATACTTGAGCTTTGAAAAGAGATTATACTTTTCACTGTTCAACTCATGGGGTTGTAATCATTGAGATAGAAGGAAAAGTAAAAGCATTTTGAAAGACATGTGAGATGTTAAAACAAGCTTCAGTTACGTACTAACTAATATGAAATGTATATGAGATGCATTTCTTAAAGCTCATTAGCAATCTGCAACTTGAAAAAAAAGTTAAAGAATGAAAATATAACTAAAAAGAAATGGGGATCTGCAACTTGAAAAAAAAGTTAAAGAATGAAAATATAACTAAAAAGAAATGGAGGGAAAGGGGAAATGAAGGGAAAATAGACAAGAAATACTGTTTTCTGGAAGGAGAATAGGAGGTAGGGAAGGAAGGGAGGGAAGGAGAGAGGGAGAGAGGGAGGCAGCAAAAGAGGGGAGAGAGAAAAGCACAAAAAGAAAGGAAGAGGGAAGATAAAAGAAAGGAAAGACCTATGGAAAAATAAAATGCTGGGGTCAGGGAGTTTCTTCAAGAAAAAGAAACTGGCCATGACCCACTTAGAGTTGAGGCTGGGTACAGTTTTTTGCGACTGTTTAGAGAAAATCTAGCACACTCCCCGCCATTAATCTTTCCTAAAGAAAGACTTTGTTCTGCACCTGTATAAACAATTCAGATTTTTTAAACCTATATGCTTGCCCTGAATGTGTGAGACTATATTTATACTGATAACTTCAAGTCATCAATAGGTGCTGCAGGAAGCTAGCCTGATATCTCCCCTTGTATCTTTTTGCTCCCACTTCTCTTTTTGCTTCCTTCTTTAACCTAGTGCACCTAGAGTCATTTTCAAGTTCAAGCACTGCAGGAAAGTCCTCTACATTCCCTGTATTTTCCTAGCTCAGAGGGAACTGAGAGAAAAAGAGAGCAATCTTTTTACTAAACAGACCCCAGAAGGAGCCCCACCCCCCACCTCCCACCAAAATGAAATATACATATATATACATATATATGTGTGTGTGTATATATGTGTATACACACACACACACACACACACACATATATATGCTGTAACAAAACATCTGGAAATAGAGGCTAGCAGGGTGAAGGGGTGGAGGGAGTGTGTGAAACATCCCCAAGGAGGGAAGCACGTCTGCCCCAGAGACCAAGGTGGATCGATGCCTAAGTGATGAAGTCAGCCCCTGCCAGCCACCTGTTGCGGCACTTCAGGCACTGAGCCCTGAGCATTTGTTCTGGAGGAGGCACCAGCGGAGGGCTTCTGCCTGCTCTGACCTGGGCCAACTGCACATTTTCCTCTTTGCACTTTGCTCAGTATGGGAATCTGTGAGCTTCGGGGGCAGAACAAATAAATACCCAGGACAATGTGAAGATTCAGTTTCCTCACTATAAAACAATGTAACCGTGCACCCAGTCTTAAGATTTTTAATTAATCGTTTTTGTGTTGTGTCATCTTAATTATTCAGTGGGAAGTCACAGAGAATGCAGCAGACTGGCCATTAATTAACATTCACTTCCAAAATAAAATACACATTCCAAGATCATGTATTGTTAAGGCTCTTCCAATTAGGAAATGAAACTCCATTTTGTTGCCTTTGTGGAGATAGCAGGATGTCAGGTTTTTTGTTGTTTGATGTCAGATAGCAGGTTTGTTGTTGTTGTTGTTGTTGTTGTTTTGGATGTCTTATTTTTTATTGGCATGGGCCACTGTAATTCTGGATACAGTTTTGTTGCTTCTTAATGGAACGATTTGCTGACTTAGCATTCTGCATCCAGAGTCTGCTCTTCAACAAGCAATTTTAAATAGTAATCGAGTCCCTAGATTGCAACTCAAAGCATTGGGTCAGGGCCCCCTAACTTATGCATTGCATGAAAAACAAAATCACCAGGGGAACTCTCAGATAGTAGAAAATACCAGATACAACATCCTGTGGTGTGTGGCAAGGAGGAGAGTAGCTACTGGAATACCGAAGAGCTGGGGATTCGAAACACAGATTTGAGTTCTGATTCTGTTTACCCGTCTAATGATTTTGGATTATTTACTTAATCTCTCTCTGTGGATCAGCTTCATGATCTGCAAAGTGGAAGTAATAACTTTTAAGTCACAGATCTTTAAAGATGAAACGAACCAATGCAAATAAGAGGGTTTTGTAAATCTTAAAACATTAGTAAAGGACAAGAAGGAAGAAGAAAATGAGTTAACTTGCGGTGTTGCGGTGCCCGGTGTTGTTTGTTTAGTTTTTCCTCTTGTTGTGCAAGCCTTGGATAGGCAGTCATCATTATGAGTGATGAACTTGGAAAACCCTTCTGCTGAAAAACCTGGGTAAGATGTATAATTGTGATCCCGGAGTTTCTAAGTGTCTGGCAATCTTCGCTACCCCTGTTAGTTGAGGATGGAAGTGAATGGGTACCAATAAGGCCGGCTTCTTTCTTTGTGCTACTTGCACTTATCTTGCTCAGACAAACTGAGGATCCATTGGCCCCGGAACCCCAAAACTCCACTCGCAGAAACTTCCCCTTGCCCGCCCCCACCAGCAGATCCTCTGCGCAGAGAAAAGCGGTCCCCACCCTTTCCACGCCCCCGCCCCACCTCTCGGTCCCCTTTCCAACCCCCTCTTCCTTGCCCCGGGTGGTTTGTTCCGAGTACAGATAAATAGTCCTGTCAAAAGGCGCAGTTCGCGGTTGTAAGCGCCAAGCCTGAGCTGGGGCGCCAACTTTTCGGCCGCCCTCTCTGGGGTCAGCGGCAGGACTCGCGCTCTCTCACCGCCCTCCTCGCTCTCGCGCCTCCTGACCCAGATCGTCTGTCCTCCCCCGAACTCTGCCTGGCCTCCCGCCTCTGCCAGGGAGAAGAAGGTGGAGGCCGCGAGACTGGCCTGAGCGAGCAAGGCAGGAGCGCGCGCGGGCTTGGCACACTCAGTGATGTCCACCGGCTCGGTGAGCGATCCAGAGGAGATGGAGCTGCAAGGTCTGCAGCGGGGGTACCCGATCCCTGCCTCTAAGAGGCCACCTCTCTGCGGAACCGAGCGCAGCTATGTCTCGCCCAGTGACAACTCTTCGGCCGAGGAGGAGGACCCCGACGGCGAGGAGGAGCGGTGCGAGCTGGGCGCGGCCCGAGCCGCGGGAAACTGCAAGAGGAAGCGGCAGCGTGTAGCTGGGGGCGGCGGCGGCAAGAAGCCCCTCCCGCCCAAGGGTTCAGCAGCCGAGTGCAAACAGTCGCAGCGGAATGCGGCCAACGCCCGCGAGCGCGCCCGGATGCGCGTGTTGAGCAAAGCCTTTTCCAGACTCAAGACCAGCCTGCCCTGGGTGCCCCCCGACACCAAGCTTTCCAAGCTGGACACGCTACGGCTGGCTTCCAGTTACATCGCGCACCTGCGGCAGCTGCTGCAGGAGGACCGCTACGAGAACGGCTATGTGCACCCGGTGAACCTGGTAGGGACGCCGCGCGCGAGGCCGGGGGCGAGCGATCCAGAGATGCCCGAGCGCTCCGAGGCGCGGGGTAGAGGGGGTCAGCTGGGAGGAACCCGACCCTGGAGGTTGTGGAACCGGTTGTGAGGGAGCCAATTTAGATTCTCCCAATTCATGGGAGGGACCAGCCGTTTTTTTTTTTTTTTTTTCCTGGAGAAGAAATATCCACCCTTCCGTGTTTGCATCATTGTGATAATTGTACACGGTACTTCGTCCACTGACAGATATTGGCTAATATCCTGCTTCCGGGGTGACTCGGGGTTCTAAATGAATTTACTACCCAGTTGTAGATTGAATGGCAAATCTCCCTAGCCCAACTTTTTCCAGCTAAAACTCTGACAGGTTTGAATTCCCAAGCCTTGCTTTCTGAAAGGAAAGACAGAGGGCCTATTTCCTTGGGGGGTGAGAGGGGGCAGTTGGATTTTTAATTCTTGTAGAACAGGAATAGTTTCCCCAAATGAGATTTGTCTGGAAAGTCCCTCTCCGACCTGCCAACTCTCCCTGCTTGAGAAAGATCATACTCCAGTCTCATGGGGCCCCAGTTCCTACTTGGAGCAGAGGTGTGTGTGTGTGTGTGTGTGTGTGTGTGTGTGTGTGTGTGTGTGTGTGTGAGATGAGGGGGGAAGGGAATTAAGCTGCAAAACTCCAAACTCATGCAAATGTCACCAAAGCATCTGGGAGGGCAAATCCAGAAGGAAGTGGGGATGGACACCTTGCATCTCAAGTAATCAGAATCCACGAACATTAAAGTCACAATTTAGAGAGAAGATCCACAGATTCCCAGAACATACATAAAATCTGAGCCACTTTAAGCCAAGAATGCCCCAGAGTTCATTTTAGGAGAGCAATTTCACTTAGAGAAGGTCAGTTCTCCTTCAGTATCTGACTTTCTTTTTATTGTTACAGACATGGCCTTTCGTGGTCTCAGGACGACCTGAGTCTGACACCAAAGAAGTCTCTGCAGCCAGCAGACTATGTGGGACCACCGCTTAGGTCGAACTGGAACTCATTTGATGGGATTATTGGTTAAACCCGTGTGTTTGGGGACCCTGGATAGAAGGGAGAGAGCTGGAGAACTCCACAGAAGGGGAAGAAAGTTTCATTGGATTCTCCTAGACCCTCCTCCCCTTCCCTGGAACTGTGGCCACAACAGGTGGCAGACTTGAGGGACAGATCCGGAGGGTCGGCGGCTTGGCTAGGGCGCCGACCGCTGGGCTGCAGCGGATCTGGGCGTCAACACCTTACTTCTCCGGAAAGAGTATCCATCCGTATCAAAAGCGCGGACCCACTTCCAACCTCTGGCTTTAACAGTATAGATTAACTCCTGCGCTGCCGTCTGATCGCAGCGCCAAACCTCCTCGGGGTTGTTTTCCAACCTGAGTCAGATCTATCAGTGAGGGCTCGAGTCTGCACACGGGCCTTTCACGGTTAGGCTTGTTCAGAACGCGCTCTTCACCACTGGCTTTAAAGACAGAAGTTTTCACGAGACCCCCATCGGAGAATTTTTTTAAGTTGCAAAAGAGAAGAGATGGCATACCTGGGTCAGGTTTGTATAGCACAGCGCAGCGACCTCCTAGCTGGCGGGATGTTGCCCGCTTCGCACTCGGCGAGGAGCAGAGACTTTCAGAGACCAGCAGAGCAGGGTTGTGCTGGGAACGCTCCGGGAGGGGTGGTTCGGCCTGCAGCGGTCCAGCTCCCAGTGCCCCAGGGCTCCCGCCGCCTCATCAGGCTTCCGCCTACCTCCTCCTCGCGCTCTAGATTTGAACCTCATATCCCCTCCCTCACAATTTGCCTCTGGTCTCCTCCATACCTCCGTCTACCGCCGCTCCCACTGCTCCTAGCAGTTTCTAGTCCCAACTCCCCAAACCCAGATCGGACTCCTGACTGTCCGCTCCAAGTCTCCCCACTCGTGGCTCCGATTGCTCCCCTAATACCGCCTCCTCGTGGGGACAACCTTGCTTGTTGGGAGGAATGGTCGGGTCGCTGAAGCTGTTTGGGACCAAGTGACCCGGTTCAGGGGGAAATGAGGCTGCCGAAAGGCTGCACTACCGCAGTAATTAGCAAATGTAAATAAATTTATTTTTTTATGAATAATAAAACGCATGGTGAAAACCAAATGCCCCAGGCGCGTCAGAATGTGGTCTTTGTTATCCTTGATTGAGTTAGACCCAGAAACTAGTTTAAAGGAGACTTCCAGGCTGTGGTCAGGGATTGGGTGGCTGTCAGGAAATGGTGGTGATCCTATTTGGATCACTACATTTCCAAAGGCAACTTTTAATAATCTCTGTGATTCTGATTTGCCTTCTGGACGCAAAGGTTACTGGAAGGCACGAACTGAAAGCTTATTTGGCCGCATGGAATCTTTTGGGGGGGGGGGTTAGGGGCACATTGAAAGTAATATAAGCGCACATCTTTCTTACCTACACACACACACACACACACACACACACACACTTTCTTCAGCCTAAAGCACACTCCAGTGCTTACAATCACAAGTAGTTCAAGAACCTCCTACAGTCCACACACCTAGCTTGCCATTCTAAAAGGCAGGGAAAAAAAAACCATAATGCATGATGCTTCAGTAGGGCTTCCCCCCCAAATTTTATGTAGCATTGTTGCTATTTTGTTATTTTCTTCATTTCACTGTAATTTTCTCAGGAAGTAATAACTTGGGAAAACTATCATAACACTTTTTAATATCTTTCTTTTAATAGTAACATTTTGTTTGTAGAACATTTAGAAAATTTAGAATAGTTGGAATAGTGTGAAAGATAAAACTTCCCAAACTACCACCCAATTTGCTGTGTGCATGACATTCTAGAATTTGAAAAGCAATTTTCTTGAGCAGAGAGAAAATACAAATTGAATTTAGGACATGAGAGGAAGGCTGGGATACTTGACTTCTTGTTTGGAATTAAACCAAACTCAAACTCTGGAAAACTGCTTTCTGACACCATTTCTTTGGGTTTTCATGCCTGGAAGGCATTCTAGATCCAATTTTCAGCTTTGACCCTGGCCTCAGGGTTTATTTTAGCTGATTTCTTTAGTATCAGGGACTTTCTGGTAAAAGAGAAATCAGAGTGACTAGTGACAGGAAATCCCATGCCTGGTTAAGGACACTTAGCTGGCTATAAATTCTGGGTGGCCAGCTTCTTGGGGGTGGGATATTTGCTGGAGGTCAGTTCTCAATCAAGGTTCTTTCCAAAGATTCTGGAAATATAGGATCCTTTCCAAGCAAAGGGAGGCAGCACACTACATTGGTTAAGGTGAACCCTAATGTCTTTGGAAACCAAGCTTGAAATCCAAGCACTGACACTCCACAGGCTAGTGACCATATACAACCCCTCTAAAAGCCTGTTTCCACATTTATAAAACTGGATAATAACACTGCCTGCATGGAAAGATTGCCCACCCAGAATAAGTGTGATAATGCTTTTTAAGTCACCCCTCTAGGAAGTGAGTAGCAACCCTAAATGCTGACTATTAAAGGAAATGAATGGGGGTATGTGCCTTGACAAAAGGGGACTGTCAAACAGGCCAGACATTTCAGAAATCCACCCTAAGATTGGATCTGGTTTTGAGATGACAATATTATCAAACCAAAACAGAAAAGCCCCGCAAGAAGCAGAAACACAGAAAATGAAATGGGGAACAAAAACGTTTAAGAGTAGTGAAAACATTTAAGAGCAGGTATTTGCATAAACAAGAAAATATTTGGGCAAATTTTCATACATAAAATATTTAAAATATTTGTTTCTATAATTATATTCTCTAAGGACAAGTCAGGGGTAAACTCACAGATATTCTGTTCCCCCCCTCACTATCCATTAAGGGATGCTTTTCACTGACTTCCATATACAAATGAGCCCTGTAGCTCATTTTTTATTGTTACTTTATAGTCCTAAAATTTATAGAGAAGAAAAAAATTCTCAAGATTTCTTGCTCCACAATTGCTGTAAAAAGTTCAATGCTAACAAATGCTATTTTTTAAAGGCAGGAAAAAGAATCAGAGGCCAGTTTCTAGTCAGTCCTAATGAATCAGAGTAAATAGCTCAAGCTTAAGCACCTTGAACCAGTCCTTTTCTGATCTACCATGACTCCAGTAGGCTCTAAGTGGTAGATGGGCATTCCAAAACCTTCCTGATTATTTTTTTTAATCATAATTTTCCCTCAGGCACTTGGGTTGTAAAAATAGGAGTTGGCAACTGAGCAAGTTAAGAGAAAAAGAGAAGTCAGTTTGTCCTTAGGGTTATTTCAATTTGTTTATAGAACCATGGAGAAAAGTTGAAGGAAAAATGTCTAAGAAATATAATGTCAAAAGTACTGAGTAGCAAATAAAATGAGTAACTTTACTCTTCGGGGGGGCTTTCTGAGGGACAAAAGTGCTATTATTAGTGTTAATGACTCAGTCTAAAAGAACGAAAAAACCCCCTTTCACAGACTCTTCCTAAGATGAATATTTTCAAAGAAATGTTTCAGCATTGTAATTTTGAAACATTGAGACATTTCTCTTGGTTGTGGATGTTGAATTGATTTTTGTGCATGTTCTCTTGCACTGGGCTTCCAGTTTCAACTTCACTTTCAAATGATGGCTCCCTCAACAGACAGTGACAATGACAATACAATTTACAGAAGATTTTTTTTATAGGTATCATTTTTTCCCCATTAATAAATGCTTCATAAGGTATTTTTTTTTAAAGGAAGAAATACATTCCCCCCTCTCTAATAAGAACTAAATGGAATACACAAAAATATTTTAATAAGTAAGAGGTAGACAGGTTTAGATAGGTAGATTGCCACTTTTGAAAATAATGAAAGTCATTTATAATATTTTGAAAGGAAAAAAAAACAGGCAAATTCATAATTCTCACTGTCAAGCATCTAACTGCAGGGAAATCCATTAGGAGGTTCAGAGTACCTGCATTTTCTCCTTTCAGTAGGAACTTCTGCTTATCTACAGAGGGTGGCCTGCATGTGTACCTCTCCACACTCACTGCTCACCATTCATCATTCCCTTTTCTATTTTTGTTCCATCCTTTATTTTTCTTCTCTCTTCCACAATAGTAAAAACTGGCCTAGAGAAATCCTTCAAATCCATGACCATAAGAAGGTCTAGAAAGTAGCCAGAGCCAAAAATACATGTAGAGCCGTGTGAACACCACTGGCACTTAAGTACTCGGTATCTCAAATTATCTCAGCCTTCTCCCTTGTTGGTTCTGTTATCCCCAAGATAGGTTCTGGATCAACTCTGGGATCCTGCGTTAGGTAAATAGGATTTTGAAGTAATTAAGAGCAGGGTCTTTCAGTTTGGGAAAAAATACAGTATCTATATTGATGATTACTATTCTCTAGGGGTGGAAGAGAAGTGAGGAGCAAGAGGCTTTATTTACTTATTTGTGCATATAAGAGCTGGGGTATTAGGCCAGGGGTGCAGGGAGGTGAGAGGATTCACCAGACACAGAGTAGGGAGCAGAACAAGTAGATTGACTGAAATACACTGATATTTTTAATATTTTGAGTAAACTCCATGCTGTTTTCCATAGGGTCTAGTGTACACTCCAACAGTGACAGGAGGTAGGGAGTAGGTATGCAGATCAGAATGTTTGCTCTGCTATTATCTATTTTGGGGACCCAGTCTGTATGTGGACCAACCCTGCTCTTCCACAAAATTTCTCCTCCTTCTAAGGAGTGTACCTCCACATATGCTCTGCTTTTCTCTCCCCTGTGTCTCTGACTGACCTGAGTATTCTGTCACCAGAGTTCCCTACCCTGGACTACATCCCACAGTCCACAGATTCCTCTCTCCATCTACCTCCTGATCAACATAGCATGTCTCCTCAGTGTCCTCTGTATTGAGGTTTGCACTGACATCTAATGACCAATGGAGAGACTATCTGTCTCTTTAAGAGAGATTAATCTGTCTCTTTAAGAGAGATTAATCTCTTTGAGAGATTATCTGTCCAACCACTGTCCAAGCAGTGTCCAACACACAGCTCTAAGGGCTGCACAGTGGGGACCAGGCCCTTGCAGTTGTCTCCGCTAGGACCTGCCACGTCTATGCCCCTTGGCAGGGCCTGCACCACTGCTTGCCAGGTCCTACCAGGACGAGGTTGCTTCTAGGATTTTCCCTTGAGCTTGGAGGGGCCAGTGGGGACCTACCACTGTGGGCATGTTTTCTGGTCCTGTTCTGGGGCTTCCTAGGATTAACCGGGCTCTACCTTTTTGATTGCTACTTCCAGGCACCCCTGGGCTCACTGAGAGCCGCAAATGCTTATTGTGGCAGGTCTGTTTTCAAGACCCTCCCCATAGTTCATTGTGGATTGCTGGAGGTGCCTCCCTTAGTGGGTCTGATTCCAGGTCCTGACTTGGAGCTCATCGGGGTCTGTGTCATTATATCTGCAGAGGCCTGTGATGATGGATAAACTTCTGAGTTCTTTCTGGGAACTCACTGAAGTTGTGAGGAGGTCTGCTGTGGCAGGTCTTCTTCTGATCTCATCCAGGAACTCACCAAGTCTGTCAATTTCTATGGAAGTCTTCTAAGGCAGGTCAGCCTTCAGACTCCTTTAGCAGCTCACAAAGGCTGTGCCCCTGTCTGTGGAAGCCTCCTATGATGGGTTGGCCTTTAGGGTCTATCCTGGGGCTTCCAGAGGCTATGGATGTCTGTGGGTATCTGCTTCTGAATTCCTTCTGTTACAGGGCAGGCAGAGGGCAGCCTAGACACCGCAAACCTGCCTGCTCTAAATGGATTTTACCATCTGCCGCATCAACACAAAACATATGAGACTTTAATGGGAAGGAACTTTAATACAATTAGGAAACAATACAGGAAAGGAAAAGAATATAGTTTCTAAATCAAGTACCCAAAGTTACCCATCCCCTCGGGGGTAAAAGTCCATCCAAATGGGATTGGCCCAGAGCAAGGCCTCAAAGCCTGCCACAAGTCTAAAGCATCTTCCAATGGGGACCCACAGAAAAGGATCAGAAATAACCAGACAAGTCTGAAAGGAAAAGAGCAAAATCAAAATCAAGACAAAAACCACCATTGTCGGGCCTCCCCGGTGGCGCAGCGGTTGAGCACTGGGTTGCGAAGCTGCCCGCGGCCTCTGCGGTGCCGGTTCGACCCCCGCAGCTCCCCTCAGCAGTGTACTTCGGTCCTTCTGCCTGCTCTGCTCCCCGCTCTGGCTCTGGTGAATTCTCTTACCCTTCCGCGCTTCTGACTGTACCCAGTGCATGTATAAACCAACCAAACAAATAAATAAATAAAACATGCCTCTATTAAAAAAACAAACAAAAAACCACCATTGTCACCTCCCCACGGGTCTCTCATCCACATCTGTGTCACCCAGTTCATGACCAAAAGGCAAGTGTAGTTTCTTCATGTGTCTCTCGGCTCTATGCGCCTCCTCCAGGGATCCTCCTTGCTCTCCATCCTGCTTCCTTCCTTCCTCAGTCCCCTCAGCAGCTTCTTCTCTTCTTGCTCAGCTCCACCCTCCCTTTTGGGTGGGGCAGGGAACCTGAAACCTCCCCCTTTCTTGGGGACCACCCTGTTACACTTCCTGCACTCACCTAAGTATAGGAAGAGTGATTGTGTAGGGGCCTTGCCAGTTCTACTCTCCTGCTTGCAAGGTCCACTGCTCTGTGGGGGTCCCCTTGCTCAATTGGACGGGCTACCTGCTTGGCCATTTTCCTGTGCTCTCCGGGATCCCCCTCCTCAGGATTTTACCCTTGGGTGTGCCGCAATTGTCTGTTTTTCTTTTATGAGTTTTTGGCTTTATTCTGCTGCAACTGAGCTGTGAGTTTGTGGAGGACATGAGACCAATTTCTTTGAAATCCAGGTCGCAGCATGGACTGCCGGGCAAGACTGGCAATTTCCCACTGCTGCCTAAGCAGCGGGAGCTGTTGGAAAAACTTGGCAGTTTTCCTGGCCTTTGCCAGAAGTTGCTGCCTGTGGGCAGCCCCTCCCCTGGGTGCCAGCAGGATTTTGAGTGCAGAGCCGGAGCATAAGTTTCCTGCTGGCTGCCGGAGCTCTGCCTTTAGGCAGCACCCAGGCTGTCCTGCAGCCCAAGTCTGCTCCAGTGCCAGGTGTTGCCCATCCCAACCTCCAGACTGTAGCTGTGGGCTGCTGCAGCATCATCTCTGAGACCCAGCCTGTGAGCACCTCCAGCTGCAGTGTGTTGTATCCTGGCCCACCATTGCCAGCACACTCTAGGCCCTTGTTGGCAGGAGGACGCCATCTTCAACAAACGGCCTTTTCTTTGGGACTTCTGGACACTGTGGACACTATCTGAGGTAGGATAGTCGGCCAGCGGTGGCTTTAGAAGTTCTTGGTATCCCCTGTATGTTAAGTAAACCTGTTATTGTAGTTCCCTGCGCCTGAGTGATTTCGCCATTGTGTGTGTGGAAGAAAAATCAGTGACCTTTTCTCTATTGTGTCAGGGTATCATTTAATAAGGTTAAAATCTAAACCCCCACCCCTTGCCCAGCAGGAGGGCTTAGGAGACTTGAATAAAGGGAATTGATAAGGTTGCTATGGAAACCAGGCCATAAGACTGATCCATTTGACCCGGTAGAAGCAGGTAGAAGAGTGTAGAAGCAGGGCAGGGCACTTTCTGTGTCAATGTTCAATGCCCAAGGGCCTCCCCGGAGGCACAGCGGGTTGAGCACAGCACTGTGAAGCTGTCTGCATCCTCTGTAGCGCGGGTTCAATTCCTGGCCAGCCAGGGAGATTCCCACATGACATGGCAGACATCTCCTGTCATGCCTGCTGCTCCCCTCAGCAGTGTATTTCAGTCCTCTGCCAGTTCTGCTCCTCCACTCTGTGTCTGGTGAATCCTCTCACCCTCCCGTGCATCTGGCCTGTACCCTAGCTCTTGTATAAAAATAAATAAAATCTTTAAAAAAAAAAAGTTCAACACCCGAGACCAGACATCCCAGCACTCATCAGCCCAAACTGACTCCCCAGTCATGAAAATTCCATGAAACAGATTACAAAAGGGTGCACCAAATTCTTCACTGGTTGTTTTCTCCTGTCTCGCCTGCTATTTCTCTTAGCAGTGTATTTCAACATATCCACCTTTCCTGTTCTCTACTTTATCTCTGGTGAATTATTTTTTTTTAAGATGTATTTGTGCATACAAGAGCTGGGATACAGGCCAGAGGTGCAGGGAGTGAGAGGATTCACCAGAGATAGAGTGGGGAACAGAACAGGCAGATTGACCAAAATACACCACTGAGGAGAGCAGCAGTCGAGTCAGGAGAGGTCTGCTGTGCCATGTGGGTCATCTCCCTGGCTGGGGATTGAACTTGCGCTGCAGTGGCTGTGAATAGCTTCATAGGCTATGTCTTAACCCCTTGTGCCACCAGGGAGGCCCTCTGGTGAATATTTTCACCCCTGTGCCTCTGGTCTCACCCTGATCTCCCCATAACATTTTGGGCACTCTCCTTGACCTGCGATATCCCCCCATATAGCCCTGTGTTATCTTTACTCTGCCATCATCTTACCCTGCCCTTGAAAACATAATAATTTTCTATTTAAAAGTATGTTAATTAACATGTAAATAGTTTATTAGTATTTAAAATGCATTAAGAAACATTTTCTCTATTTTGATTTCTATAGGTAAATGTCCACAAGATATAAGCCACATAAGCAAAACCTTTTAGTCTTTAGTAATTTTTAAAGGTATAAAGATACCAGAAACAAAAGACTTAAGAACTGACCTGAATAATAACCAAAGTTCTTTTCTTTGATAACTTTTCATGTTTTCTTGAGTTTGTGACAATCTCAGCAGGATAGGACACTGTACGTCATGCTTAGGTTGGATATGGGAACAAACATTTCTTAGGAAGTTTAGGATGATGACTTTGACAGGGGAGTCCCTCTCCATGTAATCAACACCCCTGTATCTACCAAGCAGATCAGGAGGCCAATTCCTGAGCTTTTTCCATAAAGACTGCTGTGGGGGATGTCTCTGCTGTTTCTTATTCTTTCTGTCCCATACCCGTCGTTCCTCCCTTTGTAACTTCAGGACTGGAAGTTAAAACCTTCAGGACTGCTTTTAGTTAAAAAGAAAAATCACCTCCAAAACTTTGACTGCAAAATCCCATTTTTTCTTCCATATAATAATCATCTCTGAGTACTTAGCAATGTAATGAAAACTATTTAAAGAAATTATTTAAGGCAATTATTTCCACTGATAATAAATAATTTTTATCTGTAGTCTTGCTAAAGTGGCAGACAAATACATTTTTTCATAACATTAACTTACAGGACATAGGGCCTGTTACTAAGGTAACTAAATGCCTTGACATGCAATTTGAATATGAACAAAAAAAATCAAGAGAATATTTAAATGTGTTGCAGATAAGCATCTTCCAATCCAAAGAAAGGATTCCATAAAATAAAGACTCATGAACCTGAGGTCCAAGGGATTTGGATGATCCTTAAGAAAACTGTTCCAAGAGCTAGGGAGTAGGAAGGAGTACCATCTGTGCAATATAATGACAGAAACTCCTCAAGCTAAATCTAATTAAGGAGCATCTAAATTGCAAAGGGCAGTACTCCAAGAGGTGGAAGCCAAGGCTTCAGGAGTCTGAAAGGACAAAATAAAGAAACTAGACATACACAGACAAAAGGAAGAAATAGTAATGGGAGGAAAGACCAAAGTTTTAGTACATGTCTCACATCTCTGCATTGCTAAATATAGGCTATGTTATGTTCTAAATAGAAGATCTTAGGTGTCTCATTGGGAACTATATGAGTGACTGCTTATATGCACAAAGCTCAGAGAATTCCTAATCCTTATGTACTTTATAGGTTTTCTTTCAAAATGTGGTGTTGGAATAGGCTGAGCTATCTACCTTCTCTGGCTCAGTCTGGTTCAGTCTTTCTCTACCTAATACTATTTCTTTAAGAACTTGGTCTGGGATGGAGTTGACTCTTTTAGACTTTGGGGAATCTTGTCACAAATGATGGTACACAATAAATTAGGCATTATTTACTATTAATTATTTGTGATCCTTGAGCTGCCATGTGAAAAGTCCAAGCATGTTCTTGAAGAGTCATATGGAGAGGCCACCTGAGAGAGGAACCCTAAGACAACATGTAAGAGAAGTGGGGAGACCAGCTGACAGTGAGGACTGAGGTCTCAGACACAGCCCTAGCAGAGTCATATTAGCCAGCTGTGGAGGTATCTCATGGAGAGGTTGCAGAGGTGAGTCATCTGGCTAGGCTCTATCCTAATTCTTCACCCACAGAATCATGTGCTATGACAGTACAGTTATTTTAAGCTACTGAATTTGGGGTAATTTTTTACTCAGCAATAGAAAATATTAATTTTCATATCTGCCATTTAATCAAGAAACACTTATTAATCATCTATGATCCAGAGCAGTGCTTGAGTGAAAGGAATATGATAGTTGTCTCCCTTTAGAGAACTATAAAGGAGGAAAATGACAGATGGATTGTTGACTGTAGAGTGATAAGTGCAAAGAGAGAAGGTGAATTCTGGAGGAAAGGACACAAAATCCAACTTTAAATAGTCACCAAAGGCTTCCCAGACAGCTGACAGGTGAGGTGAGCATTAGAGGAAAGTGAAGAGACAAGAGAAAGGCTGACCAGAACAAACTGTTAGTCATGGGGGATTCCCAACTAGCCCAGGGCTGGGCTTAATGTCTAGTACAGTGGTTAAGACTTAAAATCACTGAGCTTCAGATTCCTCATTTGTTGAATAAAAATATAATAGAACTTATTAATGAGGTTGTTGTAAACATTAAAGGCAATAGAGAAAGTCAAGCACTTAGCAATGTTCCGGCCTTGCAGTAGGTAGTCAATAAATGTCAGTCTATCAGGATCAGCATCAGCATCACCCTGAGAAGACTCACAGGTTTCCTGTCTTCAGAAAGCACGAGGGTCTAGATCCCTGAAGATTCAGAGAATTAGACCCCAAAACCCCAAAATTAGTCCCTTATTTGTCCTTTAGACTCAAAAATCTGCTCCTTTTCTGTGGTACTATTCTAATTCTCCTCTGAGGGGGTTGATCTCTTAAGAATTTTGTGAAAACATGGATGGAACTGGGGAGTATATGTTAAGTGAAATAAGTCAGAAGGAAAAAACAAATACAGGATGGTCTCATTTATATGTAGATTATGGAAAAACATGACAAAGTCAAAACTAAACCAATAATAAACTCTTAACATCTGGCTGCAAAAGTGAGGCAACTAGAGGGGGCTGTGGCAGGATGGGAGTATTGGAGGGAAGGGGCCTAATGGAATATGGTAGAGGCTTATTGGGACAGTGGTGGTGGGAAGTGTGTGAAAATATATACTATGCGTGTAGAGGTATGAACCTATAGCCTCTGGAGCAGATACTAAGAGATAAACTTATTTCACCTTAGTAAGCATAATGTGGGGAAAAAAGAATTTTGAGATCTTTAAGGTATTGATTTGCATGAGAAGTCAAATATCTAGCTTGTACTGGGAGTGTGAGAATTGATAGTTAAAATATTTGTGAGGTCAAGACAGCTGGTGGATTATATAGCTCTTACAGTGTATGGGGGTTAAAAACAGCATCAACATTATCCATTGCATGGATCCAGATGCTCCAGTAGGATGGACATTTGTTTTTCCACTCCCTTGTGACCTGTCCCAGAACCTCTGCTCTACAGGGAAATTTAAGACCCTATGACCATAACTGTCCAGGATTAGAATTCACAGACTCTGAGTTTCCCCTTGGCATGCAGCCCACCCAATCTGAAGGACACCAGCAGATAAGCACTTGGCACCACACAGCTATTTTCTGCAGCTGCTTTCGATGCACAGCCGCCAACCCGCCAAGCACTCAGGAGTGGCAAGCAGAGTGTTCTGAGAACCTGACTCGTTGGGTGGCCTGGACAATCTCTAGTTTTTCCAACTTAAGCTTTTCACCTAAAAGAAGGGCTTGAGCTAGATGAAACCTATGTCCTTTACATTTCTAAAATGTTCCGTTTCTTATGGGTCTTCTGAACGGCATCGATTATGCTTCCAGCAGTTTATTTGCACATGACAAGCAGGGAGGCTGCAAGTCTGAGCAGGACAAAGTCAAACCACACTTTGTGTTTTAGGTGAGCTCAAATCTCTCAGGTTGTCAGTGTGCCATTTCCATACGATTTTACTGTCAGTTACAAACTTCACTACACTTGTCATTTCTATTGGAAGAACTCATTCTTACAGAGGTACAAAAGACTTGGATGACAGAGAAATCAAATAAGCACAATTGTGGTATTTAAAGGTATTTCCTAGAGAAGACAGATTTTCATTAGTCTTAAAACATGGTAAGACAAAGAGATTGTTAGACCTTTTAGTAAGCATTCTGTTATCATATTTGATTTGCCCCAGTGTAAAAATCAGAATGGAAAAATTCAGATTCAAAGAAAAGAACCCTCTGCCAAAAACATAAGGTGTAAACATATTCATTTTCTTCAAACACTAAGAAGTCTAGAAAATGTCAAAATGTCATCTATGATTTTAAGAATCTAGTGATTTTTTCCCCCTTAGGTCACATATTTTCCCAAGGCTTTTCTATAGCACTTTTCACCTTTCTCCAGGATTTCTCACAATGCACCATTGGCGCTTTAGATTCACACCTTTCAGCTTCTTTCACATCCCCAGATATGTTTCCCCTCAGCCTGTGTTTTTAGTAATCTCACTGAATGGGATATGCAGAAAGAGGTATGAACAGGGGATACTAGTCAAAAAAGACCCAAGTGCCAGTTGAGCTTGGGGGTGGCAATACAAGAATAGATTCGAGACATTTACTGTTAGAATCAAATTAACTGGGGCTTAGACTGGATGTGGTTTCTGAAAGACAGGAAGAAATGAATGATGACTAAACATTCTAACTTGGGGCAGTAAACAGTAAATGCACCATGAGTCATTATTTATCACTTAAGTTTAAAAGGGCAAATTTTAAAAGAGTCTGGAATTAGAAACGAACTCATCATTTTGGAACTCTACCATCCATTGACTTGACAAGATTTACATCCAATTTGGTTTTGCTCTAAGAGTTCAGATTCAGAGGGGTACACTGACAACCAAAAACTTAAAAAGCGATAAGGACTACCTAGCTCAGAGACAAAAAGCTTGGAAACAAGCTTGGAAACATCTCTGCATGCCCCTTTTCTGTCACTGGACTGTAAAATGCCTTCACAATAGAGCTGATAGACCCATTTTTCATCATTATAATATCTGGTATGCAGCAAGTGCCTAATAAATATATAATGAATTATTCTTAATAGAAAATAGATGCTGGTTTCCCTGTTACCTGAAAGTAGAGTTTTCTGTGAAACCTTTCTGAAGCTGAAATGGTAAATAAGGCAAAGAAGCAACTAATACTAATTTACATGGAAATTTTTGCAGCTTTCACAGACTCCAAAAATAATACCAAATAACTCATGAAGCCTACTATCAGACTCACACTAGTTGAAGCAGGAATGCTAGATACTTACACAGCCTGCATAAGCTAGTTCTCAGGGAGAAGCTTGGTGGGGCCACCCTTGCTTCTGGGGTGCCCATAGCCTGGAGAATAACTGCTGCAGAGACACAGACACGCTGAAGGCCATTCTTGCTTTTTGGTCTTTGGTCAGAAAAGTGAAAAGCCTGTTTGTATTTCTTTTCATTAGCAAAAATAGGTATTTAACACAGGACTTTCATAAAGAAAAACAAAGTAGTTTAGCTCAAACATTTGAAAAGCAGGGGTTACCTGTATTGCTACTCTTTGTTTTAAATTCTTTTTCTGTCTTTAAAAATGATGGTGATTTGGGGAAGTACATTCTCTGGAGTCACCTGAGATACATAGTCATCACATACAACCAGGAGTCTGGTTTAATCACCCTACTGATGAGTTACACTAATTTCTGCAGGACATCAGCTCTGCATATAACTTCATCCTCATAATCTTGGCAGACAGCAGCAAAGAAAATTGAGTGAGTAAGTTAAAAAACAAAAACTTTAAAACTGCAAGAGACAAATCAATATTGCAAACATGATGTCACATGCTATGCTTTCCAGCTATTATCCCTTTTAAGTCTGTTGTCAGACCATTAGTAGATCTGTGATTCTCTTCATTTATAATTAGGAATACTGAGGCTCACACAGCTGCCAGTTACTTGCCTAGGGCCATGCAGGGAATAGGTGGGGCCAGTGTCAGAGTTCAAATCCAGTTTTCTCTAGCTCAGAATCTGAACCATTATCAGGTGCATCTCACTGCCTTTCCAAGGACACCTTCCAGGTGCAGAAGCAAGCTGGGGAGAAAATGGTGCCTACCAACAATGTCGTTGTAACCTGGGGTGCCCACTTGGAACTATAGATGAGGCCCTGGTGATACCTGGTATGAGTGCTTGGGCTTAGCTGGCAGTGCCAGACCAAACAGTTAAGGGAAAGGAACTTGTCATATATTAACAGCTTTGTTTCTTCTTTCCTTTTTCATTTACCCTACCCTCCCTTTTCCCCTCAATGAGAACATTTAAGTACTACTCTCTTAGGAAATTTCATTATACATAAATAGCATTACCAGCTGGTTATACATTAGATCCTCAGAACTATTCATCTTATAACTGAGAGTGATAACTTACAACTTTACCAATTTCTACTTATTTCTCCCACCCGTCAGCCCCTAGCAACCACTTTTCTACTTTCTCTGTCTATGAGTTGCAATTTTTTTAGATTGCACATATAAGTGCAGTATTTAAATGTCTTTCTGTTTGGCTTATTTTCATATAGCATAATGCTCGCCTGTGTGTGTGTGTGTGTGTGTGTGTGTGCACGCGAGCGCATGCTGGATCAAATTTTCTTGATTCATCATCTCAGGTTGTTTCCATTTCCATATAATTTATTCACAATTTCCATTTTGTGAATGGTGAAATGAATATTGTAATATCTTCAAAAAGTTAAAGGCAGAACTACGTTTTGACCAACAATTCCACTCAAATACCCAAACAAATACTCAAACAAATACCCACACGTTTGTGTTTATAGCAGCACTATTTACAATAGCCCACATGTGGGAACAGCTCAAAAGTCCTGAATTAAAAAAAAAAAATTATGTACATACAATAGCATGTAAATTTTAGCCATAAGAGCATAGAAGTAATAAGATATGCTATAACATGGATGAGTCATGAAAATAGCGAAATAGGGCCTCCCCTGGTGGCGCAGCGGTTGAGTGCTGGGCTGCAAAGCTGCGCGCAGCCTCAGCAGTGCCGGCTCGATCCCTGGCCATGGGGCTAGGGTCCCACATGGCGCGCAGACCTCTCCTGCTGCCTGCTGCTCCCCTCAGCAGTATACTTCGTCACTCTGCCTGTTCTGCTCTCCTCTCTGGCTCTGGAGAATTCTCTCACCCTCCCATGCTTCTGACTGTACCCAGTGCTTGTATGAATAAATAAATAAATAAATCTTAAAAAAAAAAAAAACTTAAAAAAAAAAGAAAATAGCGAAATATCCAGAATAGATAAATCTATCTGAACAAAATGCAGATTGATTGAATGCTAGGGTATAGGGGAGAATGGGGAGATTTTGCTTAGTGGGAAAAAGGTTTCAGTTGGGAATGATGGAAATATTTTGGCGCTAAATAGAGATGGTGGTTGCATAAAATTTTGAATATATTGGTGTATTAATTGTTCGATTAAAAATAGTTTGTATTATGTGTTGAATTTTATCATGAAGTTTTAAAAACTATTTTTAAGTGTAAGGAAATAATGGTCATTTGAAACACCAATGAACATTTCCATACTGCGCTATTTGTTTGCATAACTATACTGTTTTTGCTATTTGGGGAAATTTCTGCAGCCCCAGAACTTTCCAAAGAATTCACTTTGAAAAAAATAATTAATTTGAAGGAGACCAAGTTTCTGAATTCCAAGCAGAGTCCCAGTCAGGAAAGGCTGTGATTAGCCAGCCATCTTGTGGTCAATGTATAAGTTGCAGCAAACCCTTAGCCACCATATAGGAACCTCAGAGGCAGGTTACTTTCTGCCTTTTCTTCAAGCTAAAGTGGTTTATCCTTTTGGTCCTGAATACAAGGATCGGGTTACACATCTTCATGAAAACTTCAAATTCAAAGCACTCTGTTTTGTTCTTATTCTGGATTTCCTTAGAAACAGGAAATCTGTTAACAGCTTACTGGGAACTAACAGCTTACTGGGAACTGTCTGCTAACAGCTTACTGGGAACTGCAAACTCAGGAGAGCAGTGGAGAAATTGTAAGTGAGGCAGAACAAATATCAGGGGTTGCAGAATCAAACTGGTCACTGTTTGGGGGCAGCGGGGTGTCCTCAGAGAAACTGCAGGAATTTCTGGGTATGCATGAGGTAGTGGTGCTGGTGGGAGTACTGTGGGAGAAAGGGGGTTTTGGGGGAGGATCTCCCACGTGCTCCTTCTTCCTGACTTCTACTTGGGCTTCACAGAGGGTTTCCTCTTCTTTACACCTGCCCCTACCTTTCATGAGGAAAACACCCCAACATGACAACATGCCCTCCCACCATCAAGAGTCCCTGCAGCAACACATTCAGGCTGGTGAAGGTTGCCACAGTATCCCTCCTCTGCAGCCCAGAAAAGAACTGGGGAAGGGATTTTCCTAGAGATAACCTTCCTGGAGAGAATCCAAGAAGGCTTAGAAGTGGGTTCTATACACATCATCGTAGGAGCACCCCACCATTTCTTCTCTGTGTGGGGATTCTCAGATCCCATGTCATAATTCTGCAACACTATCGCGATCAAAGGTCTTCTAGAAAATAGCTCTAGGAAGTTATCTACAATGACTCTATTAATGAGACAAAATGTAAAACTAGCTGGTTGCTCTGATATTTGGTCATATTTAAGCAAACTATGATCATCTCATTACAGCCTCCTACTGTCCTGTATGATATAAAAAAATGAAGATTATTAAAATTATGTCCATTTTACATAAGTGTTAAAACCCAGGCCTTGTCTTTAAGAATAACCACAAAGTGGTAAATCCACTTTCTGTATCTTTCTAAATACTACACTATTTCTGTTCTTTCTCATAAAGCTTCTGCATTTCTAGACATGTATAATTATTTGATGTCTGTGTTATGAGAACCCCATTTTTGAGCAGCAGTCTTTTTATTTTTTATTTTTGTTTTGATTTTTGGACTTTGCTCCTTCAAGGAGAGCCAAAACTCAGGGAGCCAGGGCTCCAGATTACAATATAAAGAAAAACAACACTATATTTTAAATTCAAAGACAGGAACTTCAAGGTTATTGTTGATGAATTCTTTTCCCAAGAAATAGCTGGTGAGACAAACAATATTTCTGTTCTGTTCACCTTTTCCATCTTGAACCGTCACTCCAGTTAACTAATAAATTGTTAACTACAGAACAACTGAATAACACAACTGAAAAAATTTGTTAACATTTATTTTTGCACTTTGAACTTTTAATTAATCTGAGAATTGGTAAAACTGGTAATTTAAAATGAACACACATTAACATTTGAGTCTATACTCCCCCCTTGTGGTCAATAGTAGTATCACAGAAACGTGGGTGTGTCACTGAAAAAGGCCCTCTTTTGGGAAACTGCTTGTACTCCCTGGTGGTGTTTCTACTGTGGCAGAGAATTGAACAGTTTCACTGTCGCTTAACTTCCCCATACCCTCAGATTCCTCTTTTGTAAAATAGAGTGAATTTAAGAGTCTCACTAAGAGAGTTGCTGGGAGTGATGGAAAATGAAAAAAAAATAGCCTTTTCCCCAGACAAAGCTGAGCAAAAGCTGCTGATTTGGCTCTTCTCTGCTATACCAAAATAACCTAGACTAAAGCCCTAAACCAAAAAGAGTGTAACTGAATTAGTCTATATTGTATTCTAATTTTTTTTGATTCTATACTAAAAATGCACACACCCTATAAATTTTAAAACCTTTCAGACTATAATACATGTAAATATTGTTTGCCTTATCAGCAATTTCTTGGGAAAAAAGAATTAATCAACAATAATCTTGAAGTTCCTGTCTTTGAATTTAAAATATGGTCTTATTTTTCTTTATTTTGTAATCTGGAGCTCTGGCTCTTTGAGTTTTGAATATCCCAGAAGGAGCAATGTCCAAAGAATACAAAGAAGAAAAAAAACAAGTGAGACTGTCAATTTTCATTTTGCCAAATAAGATATTTTAATGGTCATTTTACAACTATTATCAGGATTTTAAGAAAGAAAGCATATTAGCACTCAGGAAAAAATGCAGGAAGGATGTTATTTCAAAATGAAATACAGCTCATTTAACTGAAAATTTGTCTTTATTTTTCATCATTCCAGTGGTCTTCTGGAACTTTCTAAAAGGTGGCCAGATACAGAATATGATCATTTAGATAACACTGAGTCAAAGTAAATTGGGTTATTCACCTGAGATGCCAAAATTAAGGTCATGTTGATATATGACAAGACACGAAATGTAGATGCAGGATTATTCAAAGATTTCTCCCACATGACACCTAGGTTTGCTCTGCCTTGGTGGCCAGCAGCCTGCATGGTGCTATGGGTATCTTGTCACACTGAAACCTCCATGCTACAGCTGTCCCCGGCTTCCATGGTACAATAAACTCTTTCTTCTTCCCTGTAGCCCCACTGCTTCTTGTTAGTCTCTTGAAGCCTCACCCTCCTCTACCTGTTTCTGCTCATTGGTACCTAGAATCCAATCTAATTCCTATAAATAGTCATTGGAAGGTATGAAGACATCATTGTATTTATCCTAAAGATTTTTCTCCAAATTGAGAATCATTAAGCCTTCATTTGCTCCCCAGGAATAATGGTTGTTCCTATTTGTTTTAACCTAAACTGGAAAAATATGCCATGACTGGACACATCAGTTCAGCTTTGGTAGTCCCTAGCATGGCAAAACGATTTTGAGAATAGAGGATGTCCTTACTCTCTTAAGCACTCAAAATAGATTATTGTCATAGGTATTGATTATCTCAAATATAACTTTGGTTAGTTATAAATACTTTCAAATATTGAGTGCTCACACCATGCTGAGGGTATATTTCATGAGTATTTTCATAGAACCCTGAAATAGCTTTCTGAAATTGAAATGATTTCCCTACATTTTTATAATGAAAAAGCCTGTGATCCAGGGAGGTTAAATAAAGTGCTCAAGGTTATCTAACTCTTGAGTAACAGAGTTGGGACACCTTCCCCCAAAAGAAGCTTTGTTTTCATGCACAACTTTTAATTCACCATAGAAAACAAGATAAGCAATGGCTTGCCTACCTTCTAGTGCCCACCTATTATGGGGAAAACTTCATAGTGAAGAAAGCATTATTCTTAATGTTACTTCATATCTTGGAATTAATAGGATCAGCTTCTGCTCATTGCACAGTTTTGTTGAATCTTAAGGTCCCTCCTGAGACCAGCTAGTTGCTGTGATGGAACCCATGGGATGGGCAATACTAGTTGACAGCCTTTGTTCTTTATATCTCATATCACCTCCTGTAGGCTCATGACACGTGTGGCATTTCCTTGCTTAGCAAATATATTTCGTCGCTACAACATACCAGAAAAACAACAACTGGCACACTGAAGAAGAAAACATACTACACTCACTTGTCAAATGTTGTTGGGAGGACTGCAGTCTAAGGGGTAAAAGAAGTGTATCTCTTAGTAGGAAAAAAAAAAAATTAAGCAAGTTGGACAGGATTATCTTCACACTTACCTCTCCGTGGATCCCTGCACCTTCTTGGACCCGTCCTCTCTTTCCCATCTGCTCTTGTTCCAACTTCTTTGCACCTCTGAAGAAAGCATCATAAAATTTTAGTGAGACTAAATACTTGTTAAGTATCCCTACCTTGCCATTAATAATTTCTATGAACATTAGCTACCTGATACCTGACAAGTTTCAGTTCAAAGACTCAAGTGTTTTTGAGCCATTTCCATAAAACAGGAAATGGTTTGTTTATCCTGGACAGTTACCCTTTTTTTAAAAAAAGATTTATTTATTTATGCATACAAGAGCTGGGGTGCAGGCCAGAGATGCAGTGGATGAGAGGATTTACCAGTGACAGAATGGGGAGCAGAACAGGCAGAGCTACCAAAATACACTGCTGAGAGGAACAGCGGGTGAGGCAGGAGAGGTCTGCTGCACCATGTGGGTCACCTCCCTGGCCCGGTATCAAACTCTTAACTGCAGTGGCTGCTACGGATAGCTTCATAGTGCTGCGCTGGACAGTTACCCTTGAACCAGTTTCCTTGCCCAAAATCTCAGGGTATGTAGTTGTTACCTAGCTTAATGGATGGACTATCGTTATTGTTCCCTAATGCCAAATTTCAATGTGCTTTTAAAGATAGACTCATAGACCAATATCTGATCCAAGTATGCCCGTGCATCCAAGAGTTATGTGTCTTCATAAGATCACTGAAAGGCAGGCTTTGAAACCTAGAGAATGGTTAAAAATCAGTTTCCCTTCTGATTCTATTGACTGCTCTACAAAAAGATTGTGTGTCTTTTCTTTATTTTCTGTTTTGTTAGTAATATTAGCTAATATTTCATACATATTTATACTGTGCCTAATCATAAGCTTTAGGGGTGCAAGTCCTCAGAATCACCCTGGCAGATGAGGAAAATTGGGAAGATTGACATGAAAACACCTTTATCCACTTCTCCAAAAAGATGCAACAAGTACATGACAGCACCATTGAGTGACTTCTGGAAGCTGTGGCTCTGATCCCTCTGCACTCCTGTCCATCCTGGGTGTGGCACTTGAAACTTTAACTTCCCTAGTTTTTCACAAATTCCCCTTGTCTGAGTAGTTCAGGGAAGCATCTGTACCAGAAGTTTGGATCTCACAAGTTGTGTGGATGAAAACGGGGAGGGGCTTGGTAAATAACAAAAGAGAAAAGTAAGAATACCCAGACCAGTTTGCAGTTACACTGGCAATTCTGAAGAGCAGACACAAACCCACTCTTCTAGCCCCAGAGACAAAGGACAGAGGAAACCAGGGTAGCAAATGGGAGGCAAGGACATGGGGCTGAAGCAAGAGTAGTTCTTGTTGACTTCTCAGCATTTCCTTTCTCAACTTTTTTTTTTTTATCAAAGATTTATTTATTTATTTATACAAGAACCGGGGTACTGGCCAGATACCTGGGAGTGTGAGAGGATTCACCAGAGACAGAGCGGGGAACAGAACAGGCAGACTGACGAAATACACTGCTGACGGGAGCAGTGGCCGCTACAGGAGAGGTTTGTCGCGCCATGTGGGACCCTCCCCAGCCAGCCGTCGGGGATCAAACTGGCACTGCAGAGGCTGCGGACAGCTTCACAATGCAGCGCTCAACTGCCTGCGCCACCAGGGGAGGCCCTTTTCCCAACTTTTATTTTTTTTAAAGATTTATTTATTTATTTATACAAGCACTGGGTACAGTCAGAAGCGCAGGAGCATGAGAGAATTCACCAAAGCCAGAGCGGGGAACAGAAGCAGACTGACGAAATACACTGCTGAGGGGAGTAGCGGACGTGGCAGGAGAGGTCTGTTGCGCCATGTGGGACCCTTGCACGGGGCCGGGGATCGAACCGGCGCTGCAGATGCTGCGGGCAGCTTCACAGCCCAGCGCTCAACTGCTGCCCACCAGGGGCGGCCCTTCTTAACTTTTAAAAGGGGAATCCTTACTATTTGATCTTTGCACAAAAAGTTTTGCAATGGTTCATTAATTTTATTTGTTCATATAGCATGCATTTTGGCATGATAGATATAGGACACTCTACTTGACTTTTGGAATAACAAAAAGAATTTAATATGTGCCTCACACAAAGGAGCTTATTGTCTGGTTGGGATTGTGAGTGGAATGGCAGTGTGAGTTGGTAACAAATAGCATGGCTTTTGGGCTGAAGGGAACTGGGTTTTCGTCTAAGCTTTTAGAGGCTTAATTCCTCTAAGCCTCAGGTTCCACATCTATACAATTTTTTGTTTAAAAGGGATAAAAATAATGCCTGTATATGCAATAGAATTCCTACTATGTTATATGCAGTCAATATGCAATCACCTTTTATTATAAGTGCTCAAGTAGAAGTGAAGTTATGAAAACCAACTCTGTGATGAGCATGAAGATATTTTAAAACTTCAAAGGATTTGATCCAAAATGTAAATTATTGCAACTTTGATAAACGAGCAGTGTGGGGTTGAAGAGACATTCTAGACAGAAACAGCAGCGTGTATGCAAAGTTTCATAGATAGATGAGAACAATCAAGTTTAGGGATCAGCAAGTTGCTTGGAAGGAGCAGAGGGTGAGTAAAAGATGAAACTGGTAAAGGAGCTTACCATACTTTGCTAAGAAATCTCATCTTAGCAAGTCCCTGAGATCACTGAATGAATGAAACTACAGAGTTATCTGCTATAACTTAAAAAAAAAAAAAAAGAACAAGAAGAAGAGAAAAATTTGGAGCTAACAAAGAAGTATAAAACCACAAGATAGTTATTTTCCAAAAGGAAAGAACTCCATGGCAACAAATGTGGTTGTCAAAGGATGAACTATTTTCCATAGTAAGGAAAGGAGGAGGTAGAAGACCAGATGTCCATTATTTTCAATATAGCGATTCATTGTACTCTTCCCTGTACTAATTTCTTCCCTACTCTTCTTTGATTTCTTACCCCCAAATCACTTGAGAAATTTCAGTCTCAGAGACCTAAACAGGAATGGTGTTGATGAGCTGTCCTGTTTTTCTGAATTGTTCTTTGGAAAGATATGTGGCAGAGGGCCTGATGAAAGTTGATGCTCTGGCCAAAAGCACTCATAAATCTTTTTAAAAACTAAATCCACAAAGAACTTAGCACTTGCAGTGTTTTTACTATAATTTCTATCTTACGCCAAGTAGTGTTTTGGATCCTAAATGACTTGCGAAATGAAATAGCAATTTAGGAGGCCAAAAATGAGTCTTGCGAACATAACATTTATTCCAGTGAAAGTGACCTGCCTCTAAGGACCAAAAGTCACATGGATTATCTGGGAATGTTGTTGTCAACAAGGAGAGACTTCTTGCTCCTGCTGTTTATCAGCACTAGAATCTGCTTTGGCTTTAAGATAGGAGATGAAACACTGAAAAATAAAAATAAAAATAAGGAGTTTTGCCTATATTTTCTTCTATATATTTTATGGTTTCAGGCCTTATGTCTAGTTCTTTAATCCATTTTGAGTTGGTTTTTGTTTTTAAAGATTTATTTATTCTTATTCCAATACAAGAATCAGTGTATAGACCAGATGCACGGGAGGGTGAGAGGATTCCCCAGAGACAGAATGGGGAGCAGAACAGGCAGACTGATGAAACACACTGCTGAGGGGTACAGCAGGTAAGACAGGAAAGGTCTGCTGCACCATGTGGGACCCTCACCGGCTGGCTGGGATCGAATCAGTGCCACAGAGGCTGCGGACAGCTTCACAGCACTGCGCTCAACTGCCTGCACCACCAGGGAGGCCCTTGAGTTGGTTTTTGTGCATGGTGTGAGGTAGGTAATAGTCAAGCTTCATTCTTTTGCATGTAGCAACCCAGTTTTCCCAGCACCATTTATTGAGTAAACTTTCCTTGCTCCAGTGCATATTCTTTGCGCCTTTGTCAAAGATTAGTTGACCATATATCTGTGGGCTTATTTCTGGATTTTCTATTCAGTTCCATTGGTTGTATCTGTTCTTATTCCAATACCATGCAGTTTTGATGATTATGGCTTTGTAGTATAGTTTGAAGTCTGGGATTGTGATGCCTCCATTCCCTTCTCTTTTTTTTTCAGGAGAGCTTTGGCTATTCAGGGTTTTTGGTGATTCCATATGAATTTCATCATTAATTGTTCTATTTCTTTGAAGAATGTCATTGAAATTTTTATTGGAATAGCATTGAATCTGTATATTGCTTTTGGTAGGATGGCCATTTTCATAATGTTAATTCTTCCAATCCATGAGCAGGGGATGTCTTCCCATTTCTTTGTGTCTTCTTCTATTTCTTTTAACAGTGTTTTATAGTTTTCTTTGTATAGGTCCTTTACCTCTTTTGTTAGATTTATTCCCAAGTATTTGATTTCTTTTGTTTCAATAAAATAAAAGAGATTTTTTTTTATTTCTTCTTCTTCAGATTCATTGTTTGTGTATAAGAAGGCTACTGATTTTTGTGTGTTGATTTTGTATCCTGCCACTTTACTAAACTGATTGATTAGTTGAATTAGTTTTTCTGTGGAGTTTTTGGGGTTCTCTATGTATGTTATCATATAATCTGCAAATAGTGATAGTTTAACTTCTTCCTTCCCTATTTGGATTCCTTTTATGTCTTTCTCTTGTCTTATTGCTCTGGCTAGGACTTCCAGTATTATATTGAAAAGCAATGGTGAGAGTGGGCATCCTTGTCTTGTTCCAGATCTTAATGGAAATGCTTTCAGCTTTTCACCATTGAGAATGATACTGGCTATGGGCTTGTCATATATGGCCTTTATGATGTTGAGGTATGTTCCTTGTATCCCAAGAATTTCAAGGGCCTTTATCATAAATGGGTGTTGTACTTTGTCAAAAGCTTTCTCAGCATCTATGGATATTATCATATGGTTTTTATATTTCTTTTCATTGATGTGTTGGATAACATTGATTGATTTTCAGATGTTGAACCACCTTTGTGTTCCTGGAATAAATCCTACTTGGTCGAGGGGAATTATCTTAAGGATACATTGTTGGATTCTGATAACTAAAATTTTATTGAGGATTTTTGCTTCCGTGTTCATTAGAGAGATTGGCCTGTAGTTTTCTTTTTTTGTGTTGTCCTTGTTCGGTTTTGATATTAGTGTAATGTTGGTTTCATAGGCGAAACACTACATGACATCCACCTCAAAGACATCTTTACAGACACATCACCCAAAGCAGTGATAGTGAAGGCAAAGATCAACAGCTGGGATTATATCAAATTAAAGAGCTTCTGCACAGCAAAAGAGACAATAACAAAAACAAAGAGAAACCCCACCGACTGGGAGAACATTTTTGCACACAACACTAATGATAAAGGACTGAACACAAAAATCTACAAAGAGCTGATGAGACTCAACAAAAACAAAGAAAATAATCCTGTCAAAAAATGGGTAGAAGAGCTAAAAAGAAACTTCTCTGAAGAAGAAATGCAAATGGACAACAGGCATATGAAAAAATGTTCAACATCACTTGTAATCAGGGAAATGCAAATCAAAACTACAATGAGATACCATCTTACACCAGTGAGAATGGCACATATTAAAAAAACTAGCAACAACAAATGTTGGTGAGGATGTGGAGAAAAAGGAACTCTCCTGCACTCCTGGTGGGAGTGCAAACTGGTCCAACCACTATGGAGAACTATGTGGAGATTTCTTGACCTACTAAACATAGAGCTTCCATATGATCCAGCAATTCCACTCCTAGGTATTTACCCAAATGACACAGAGACATTAATTCAAAAGGGCACCTGCACCCCTATGTTCATAGCAGCACTATTTACAATAGCTAAGTTATAGAAACAACCCAAATGCCCCAAAATAGATGACTGGATCAAGAAGATGTGGTACATATACTCAATGGAATATTACTCAGCAATCAAAAAAAGATCAACACATGCAGTTTGCAGCAACATGGATGGAGCTAGAAGGGATCATGCTCACCAAAATAAGTCAGAAAGAAAAAGAAAAATACCAAATGGTCTCACTCATAGCAGGAATTCAGAAAACCTAAATAAGAGACCAGGAAAAAGACTAATTATTATAAAGTAAAAATCAAAATCAACAAGCAACTATAAACCAGAGACACACTATGGGGTGGGGGTGGTGGTGAGAGGAAGGATTAGAGTCAAAATAAGGGGGGGTGCAATTATATGGGGAATAAAACCAAAACGAGAATGTATACATTGTGCAAAAAAGAAAAATGATGTGAGAATTATATAAAATAAAATATTAAAAAAATAAAAGTATAAGACAACATAAAAAAATAAATAACATTACTTCTTGGTAAATTTTCCATGTTTTGATGGAGGCCCTTTCAACATGTCCAACATGTCGCTTTACTAGTCGACTTCTTGCCTTCCAGTCTAGCCAGACAGAGTTGGTGTTTCTGGTTTCCCAAGAAAATGAGCTGTTGCAATTACTGTATCATTTACTGGCATATTGCTCAATATTTGGCATTTTTCTCTTTATTGATATATGTCCTGGCATCCTTTCTGGTTTATAACTTTCTTGAAAAGAGAGACCACAGTACCCAGAATGAATTAATCTCATAGGAATTAATGGTGATGAGGTTTCTTAGACATATTTGAGTTTTCAGTGACTTTCATTAAATGTTTTATCATTTTTATTGCTGACTTCTGCATTTATGATTCATTAAAAAAAATCTCCTATTTTACATAAAAAAAGAGTAAAATTTCCATTAGTCACATGAGCTTAAGAACTGAGTTTTTTCTTGTTGAATTTTCAAGTTAAATTGAATCTTCCTCAACTCTTTTTCATGCTACATATAAATTAATTTAGCTCTCACCACATCTCACCTGAGATGTGGGAGGTCAGTCTTGTGAAGTCCATCCTAGGAGGCACAAGTGAATTGTGTAATGCTTCTTCACATTTTTCACAAATTGTGTACTTCACCCCCTTGCAGACTGAAATTGTAACAGGGTAGAAACCTCCCTAGGAAAAGGGGAGGTTCCAGGTTCCCTGTCCCACCCTAAGGAAAGGTAGAGGTGAGCAGAGAGGTAAAGTTAGAAAAGACTGGCAGAAGGAATGAGAAAGTAGAAGCAAAGTCAGAAACTGAGAGGGGCCTGGGGAGAGAGGAAGAGAGAGTGTGGGGAAGAAGACTGTAGGAAGACTAGGAAGAAGGGAGGTGAAGTGGAAGCCAGGAGGAGGCACATAGAGCAGGGACATGTGAAGAAGCCACACTTGATTCTTGGCCTTGGACTTGTACCACGAACTTTTGGGACATGGGAAGAGTCACTTGAAAGAGACAGAGATGTGGGTGAGAGACCCATGGAGAGGCTGACAAAGGCAGCCTTTTTCTTGACTTGTATTTTGATTTTGCTCTTTCTTTCCAGAGTTGCCAGTCCCCTTCTGCCCCTTTCCTGTGGGTCCCCACTGAAGATGCTTTAGACTTGTGGCAGGCTTTTGGGCCTACCTTGTTTTATGCTAGGCATTAACCCACCAGGGGATGGGTAACTTTGGGTGTTTAATCGGAAGCTATTTCAAACTATATTATTTCTCCTCTCTATCACACACTAATTGTATTAAGTTACTATTTTTTATTGTTGAAGATTTTATGCACTAGAATATGGCAGAACCTATTAGAGTGGGCAGGTTTGAGAGTCCCGAGGGGCCCTTCCTTCTGCCTGCTAACAAATGATGGAAGGCAGTCGATTGGGCTATATGTGCATTCCAAGATGCGCCAGGAGATGTTTTTATTACCCTCCTTGTGCCTGAATTGTGTCTCTCTCATCCTTCCAACAGATCCATATGTTGAGACTCTAACCCCCATTGTGACTGTATTTGGATACAGAGCTTTTGCAGATGTAGTTAATGTTAAATGAGATTATAAGGGTGGGACCTAATCTAGTCAGACTGTTGTCCTTATAAAAATAGGAAGGAGCCCCAGATGGCTCTGTCCATGCCTGCGCACCCAGAGAGAAGACCATGGGAGGACATAGTGAGGTATTTGTCTACAAGTCCAGAAGGAGTTTCCTCCAACCTTGTCAGCACCTTTGTCCTGGACATCTAGCTTCCAGAACCACGAAAAAATAAATTTCCATCATTTAAAACACTCATCTATGGCATTTTGTCATGGCAGCCCTAGCAGACTAAGACACTCCTCTTGATATGATTATGATGAAGATAAAAATAATAAGGAAAACTTTTGTGTAACTGACTTAGTGCTCAGGTGTTTTGTACCTGTCATTTCATCTGCACCACAATCCTGCCTGAGAAATGGTTTTACCAGTTCTCATCAACTGGTTCTCAGTTGATACTTTCTTCTGACATGAGAATAAAAGACATGCTCTGGCTAATAGTGCTGACCTCCCATTAAATAAGACTTGGTCCTTCGAGGAATTCAAGTAAAGTAAAAAGTGTTATTTTTAAGGCATGCGTGGAAATCCTCTCATTAACTTAACCCACCAGCCTGAATCTCCAGATTCTGCCTTCCCAATCCAAGGCAATAAGCTTTGCATGTAGTGAGTATAAATGTTACACTTAAGTCCTATCAACATGTTTTATGTGGTGCATTTGTTACCAGCCTTGTGCTATTTGATAAAAGGAGGACTGATAAGAATGGTTTTTTTTTGTTGTTGTTGTTGTTGTACAGCAGAGGGCAGTCTACACCTATGAAAGGAATAAGATGCACACTTCCTGCCCACTCCCTTCAAAAATATACTGATCTTTTTCCTTTCTTTTTTATGATACCTTTTATTGAAAATATAAGACTAAAATTTAAAATTGTCTTCTTAGATGAATCTTGGTAGGGAATCATCTTGAAAAGATTCTTTTTGATAAAATAAGCCCACAGAGAGCTTTGACATGGCTCTTTCTTGGAGAATGACTATCTAGTGTTAGAGAACAGTAAGTCTTTTTTTATTCTTTTACCATAGACATTTTAAATTATAGAAACTTTAAAACACATAGAAAATCACAGAAGACATTAGAACTAATAAAAAAAACCCTTACCATTCAGAGGTATGAAAGAAATTGTATTAGATTTTAATTTCCATTTGCAAGCACTTGTCAACTTGTCAAACTTGCCAGCAAATTCTGATTCAAAGTGATGAATGAAGAGATGTGGAATGGATGTCAGAAGTTTCAGGATGTTGTCTTGTAGCTGTGTCTAAATCATTGTAGGTTCCTGAAAAATTCCCTCACCTGCATAATCATGAATATTCTTGGGTCAGAAAACATTAATTTTTAACCCTGATTCCTTGCTTTACATCACTTGGACAAGTTATTTTGACCTCTCCAAGTTTCAGATTCCTAATCTATGAAATACCTGTATCTGCTTCATAGGGTGATGAGTATTTAAGGTGAATCATTTCATACAGCATCTGGTACATAATAAATGTACAAGACATAAACTTTCTTGGGTTTCATTCAGCTTATGTATGTTTGCAATGAGGGCTTTAGAAGAAATGTTTGCCTGTACTATGAATTGAAACTGCTAAACTTTATTTGTCTCTAGCTTTTTTTTTTTTTGTCTCTAACTTTTGGCTGCTAATAACCCTAACTGGTACTGGAGTATAGAGAGTCTTATATTTGCTGTATCAGGAATATTAAAAGTATGTGTCATGAATCTGAATATTCTGGTTGGTGGTAAAATATCTCTAGGACAAAAAGCTGATGACTTAATCTATCATGTTCTTTCACATAATTATCTTCCGATTCTTTTAAGGGTTAGAACTACATTATATTCCGGGGTTCAGATCAATCAATTAGAATCATATACTAGATGTCTGAAAGATATAAGGTTTCCTGCCCCCCCCGATTTATTTATTTATTTATTTATTTAAATATTTTATATAATTCTTACATCTTTTTTCATCTATGCATTTTCATTTTGGTTTATATTGCCCATATAATTACACCCCCCCTTATTTTGACAGTAGTTCCTCCTTTCCCCGTCCCTCCCTCCCTGCTCTACCCCCCCCCCCCGAAGTGTGTCTCTGGTTTATAGTTGCTTGTTGATTTTGGTTTTTACTTTGTATTGATCAGTCTTTTTCCTGGTCTCTTATTTGGGTTTTCTAAATTCCTGCTATGAGTGAGATCATCCGGTATTTTCTTTTCCTTTCTGACTTATAAAAAAATTAAAAATAAAAAAAAAATGTATAAGGTACTTGCAAGTCAATTTGGAGGAAAGATGAAATAATCCACAAATTCTCCCCATCATGAGATGATAACACAGTAGAGGAAGATATGATTACAGATATCCAGAATGTAAGAAAGAATGTGACAAATGCTAGAAGTAAAATCTACCCTGAGGGAACAGAGAAAAGGCCAAGATTTTGTACAAATGAGCTGCCCTGGTGCCCTAGGGGTTAAGTCTCAGCACTATAGCACTATGACCACTGATGTCTGAGATCACCAGCAGGGAGCTAACCCATATATGATGCAGCAGACCTCTCCTGTGGCACCTGCTGCTCCCCTCAGCAGTGTATTTCAGTAATCCACGTGTTTTGCTCCCCACTCTGTCTCTAGTGCATCCTCTCACCTCCCCGCACCTCTGGCCTACACCCCTGTTCTTCTACAAAAATAAAATAAAATCTTAACAAAAACCAAATGAGCTAAAAGTGGGTTGAAATTGAGTAGGGTGGGGTGGAGTGAGCATGGACCATTTTAGACAGAGAGAAAGATTCAGGAATTGACAAGGTCATGTTGTGTCTGGACAAGTTAAAGCAGGAATGTTGGTTGAGGTGTAGCAGGAGATGAACTTGAAAAGATAAATAAGAGTCAAATTTTGCAAGGATTTAAATTCCAAGAAAAGGACTTTAGACTTTATGAGGAGTGATGAGATGAGAACAATATTTCAAGACACAAGGAAGGAGGTGAATGGAGATGGAGAGAAAATAGGAATGGGAGTATGAGTCAACAAGTAACTTCAGTGGTCTACACAGAGGGGTTAAAGACCCAAATTTAACCATGGTGGTAGAAAGACAATATAAATGTGGGAGAAATTGGAAGATTATATATTCATTCACTCATTCATTCTATTTTTATTAACTCCCACTCTGACCAGGTATCCATTTTATATGACTATCCTCTGTTTAATTTGGGGGATACAAAGAGAATTCAGAGGATTCTGCACAAAGGGCCTGGATAATAACTCACTACTAGATTTCCAAGAGAGCTTGACATAGTGGCGGGAGAAGTAGAGGACCTCAAAGCCTTGACAGAGATAGCTACTACTGGGGAAGAAGACAATCAGAAATTCTAGAAGTGGCATGGGAAACTGCATTTTTACATGCTTTCCAGGCCTTTCTGGATGTACACCTACAATACACAGAGAACATTGCACAGGGTGATCTCTTTGGTCCCCTGCATTAACATAATTAAAGGACAGATTTGACCTGAGAAGACTAGATGGTGATCTTGAACAAGTTTGGTTCTCACTCTTTCCTGTGGGGCTCTGTCCCCTTGGTGATCCCTGACTTAATTTTTCCTCACCCACCACCAGAATCTAAGGCCCAGCCTCTCTTTTCCTAACCTCACTAAGCCAAATCAGCTTTGGCTGCAATTAATTTCTCACATTCTCTACATCTGCCAAAATGTTCAGGGGCCAACCTGCTGAAAGCATTTTGGAAGCCACCCAGAATTGTGCAGTTAGGAGGTGCTCATTTAGTGAGCTTGCCCAGGCTAGAACTCACCGGTGGGGAGAGCAGGCTAAGAGTTCCTCAAATTATTCAATAGATCCTAACCCAATCTTTTTGAAATGTCAGTTTACTAGAGAAAATGATGAATCTAGGGAGATGATTTCTCTGGGGGAGTTTCAATCCCAGTTAGAGGTGGGAGGGTAACATCCTGATAGGTGGGTGGGGAAACTGCTTTTTGGAATACAGACTATTTGAGGTTTTTGGAACCTCATCAATTGGCAGATGCTCCCACTTAAGTAAGATCAGTTCTTATAAAATTGCACATATCTTCTACATGACTTTGTGGAGGGGAGATTCAGGCAAAATATCTTAAACCTTGTCGAGAATCTCAAAATACTTCAAAACCAGTCCAAATCTTCAACAACCCTGTCTAAACATATCAGTTTTGGGGCATGTAAAAGTGTGAGGATTTCGAGTGTCCTAATAAAAAATATTTTCCAAGTATGCAGTTCTTGCCCAACTTTTTTCAGGGTCCTTGCAATTGCAAGAGTCATGCACTAGAGGTTACTTCTCCTTGTTTAATAAATATAAGGGACTCCATCAAAATAGTGACTCCGTCACTCTGGAATTTCCTCATAGGACTCTATTAAGTTAGTTTTGGCTTCAATAAAATCCTAGTGATTATGAGAATTCAAAAGATCATGATGAGCAGTCATAGTCTGAAGCTTATTTTCTTTTTATTTAAGGCAAAAACTATGAATATCTGATTTTCATAGATAAGGGATGGATCAAGCTAGTTAGGGGAGTGATATAGTGGGCTTTGGACCAACCAGTCCCACCCTTTTTTGGAAGAGCTACTGGGACAACCCCAGTTCACAGAGTCTATAAGTCACACACACACACACACACACACACACACACACACACACACATGAGCAGGTAATCACAGGCCTGAGAAAATATCCCTATTTGCTTCACCCAGTAAATATATTGTATTAATAGCAACTATGGCACCTACATAATACATCAATGTGAGCAATAACTAACACCATTGTTTATGCTGAATCACATCCTGAATTAAGTTTTTTCTATATCTAACCTCATTTAATTCATTGAATAGTACATGCTATCATTATTTCCATTTGTCCAAATGGAGACGGTGAAATTTAGAGAAGTTAAATATCAGCTAAAATTAGTCAGCTATTGAGTGGTGGCGGCAGAACTCAAGTAGAGAGTTTGTTCTCTTAAACTAGTAGAAAGTACAGGCAGTGAACCCACAACAAACTAACCCAAATCCCCCTCTCAAAAGTAAGTATTTGTAACATTGCTGTTGTGTCACTTTCCAGACTTTTCTGTATGGATATTACATATAAAATTTATATGCATGCATTTATAGCTACATAGTCATCTTTCATGCTTTTTCTTTCATTTCACAATATAGAGTCTGGAAATATTTCTATGTAGTCAAAGGTTTAATGACAGAGAGTGTAATTGTCTGGTCACTCCACATCTGCCACATTTTGGCAATAGAAATGTGCTTACCCAGCATGGTACCCACAAAGAGCACTGGGCGCTGGATTTATAAATGCAGTGCCGGGCACCCAAGTTGATATCAAGACCACAAAGTCTGACGGCTTCGAAACCTCCTCCGGCACATTCTCACATTCCTCCATTTTACAGACAAGGGTAATGAGCCCAAGAATTACCGCCCTCCAGCTTTGGGGGAGTGAAAAATGAAGGGTTGTTTTCCAAGCAATGTGACACCAGACAGCTGGCCCAACAGTCAACAGTGCCAGGCCTTCTCTGATGGCCAGCGTCAGCCCCCACCTCCTTCTCACCACCAAATGTCACGGTGCACCCTGAACCAAGGAAATTTGTCCTTCTACAGGATGTATAAATGCAAGAGGAAAGCAGGTTTTACTGACTTGTGGTTTCCTAGGTTCTTAGAATGTTGAATACAGCCTGTGCATTGGCAGCCGAAGAAGTTGAGAAAAACCACGAGGTTGGAATTAATTGGTTCCTGTTGGTCCCCCTCTTCCGCCAATATCAGTACCTGTCTCTTGATAAATAGACACATGAACACACTCCAAGCACAAGGTCCTCCACAGCAAGCAATAAAAATGTGCCTTGACCCACTGAAATAAATTGTACCAAATGGAGTTATTGTTTCCATTTATTATTTATTAGGCATGTCCCACGGAGCAGCTAGTGGGATAAGTATTTTTTTCCAGTGGAAAATCAATGTATGACTTGTGAAGAATAACCCCACAATCAGTTGTAATAACAAACACAGAATGACTATGCTCTCCAGCTCGGGCTAAGTTTAATTCTTCCTATCCTGAGCAAAATTCCCTTTGCAGATTCATGTATTTCTTTTGTCCCTTGAGCTCTTGCCTTTGAGCAATCTGTACCTCAAGTTGTCTCTCTGACTTGTTTCTTCCCTTTCTGGCCACCATAATAAGTTCTCCCATTGCCACTCCTGGATGTCACAGTTAGAGAAATATTGGTAAGGTTGGTAGGTCTGGGAATGGGTGTTGAACTGATTCAAAAGAATGATGGCTTCTATACATTTTATTTGAAAGGGGAAGAAATGTGTTATTTAGTGACAATAGAAATTTAATTAGAGTCACTGTCGCAGGTTTGAAGATCATATTGAGAATTTAATTTGTCTCACCTCCATAAACAACACCGAGAAGGAAATGGAGTAATTTACATTTATTATCACCAAGCATATACTTGATAATTTGGTGTATAGGAATATACACCGAAATCAAGAGATGAAAACTGATATAGGACTATTCTTTTTAGCCATAGAAAGGTAGTGCACTGAGGAGCACTCATTAAATTTCCAAGCCTTTTCACACTAAAATAACCCATCTAATATCATCTGTCTTGCTCTATTTTATGATGATCAGAATTAAGACTATCTTAAAAATGTAGGTGTAGCATCTTAAAAATGTGATTGTGGCTGTGGCTGCCACATGAACCTGGTGGAAAAATGCTGAGTTGCCTGCTAAGGTCTATAGTTTTCTACTGATCTCAAGCTTCTATGATAAACATTTGTTAGCCTGAGTGAGTTTTCTAAATGATGATCAATCCTCTGTTTAGCTGTCAATAACTCCTTTTGGCTGTGAGGATAAAGTATAAGTTTGAGAGCATGGGCTAAAGGATTCATCTTTTTTTTTTTCCAAAGATTCATTTATTTATGCATACAAGAACTGGGGTATTGGCCAGAGGTGTGGTGGGTGAGAGGATTCACCAGAGGCAGAGTGGGGAACAGAACAGGCAGATTGACTGAAATACACTGCCGAGGGGAGCAGCAGGTGAAACAGGAGAGGTCTCCTGTGCCATGTGGGTATCTCCCTGGCCAGCTGGGGATCATACTCATGCTGCAGAGGCGGCAGACTGCTTCACAGGTGCTGTGCTTAACTCCTTGCGCCACCAGGGAGGTCCAAGAATTCATCTTAATATGACTTTACGTCATCTCTCCCACCACTTGCTCTCATTTTCTACTCCCCAGATATCTGTGACCATCTGGGTTCCTCTATGGCCATTTGGTCATCCTATGCAGGCCTGAATACAGGTTGACCCTTCCACCTAGGCCCTGTTGCATCAGTTCCAATCCCAGCCTACCTTTCCTTAATTCTTCACTTAGAAGTCACTTCTTTGCGGATACCGTTCCTCATGGGCGCAGCACTGCCGTGGCACACAAAACTGTTAGTTACTAGAGTACCTGTCAGAGGACTTTCCCTCCTTTTGAGTCTGCCTCCTCTTATCTTCTCTGTGGCACATCTCCTGCAGCCCTGGACCACTCTTTGCTGAACTAGAAAGGCTCTCCTTGCATTGGCACTGGGAGAGGGGGAAACACAGCATGAAGCCTAATGCCTTATTGCCCACTAAACTACCCTAGAAGAGTATATGAGAGTATCTGCGTTAACTGAGGATTTAGAGACAACTATAGGGACCGACAAGGGTGCCCTTATCTCTCAGACCTCACGTCCCTCTAGACTCTGCATTATTCCCTCCGATCCAATGATACAGGCATCTTTGCTGTCCCGAAGAGATGCAGGCATGCTCCCTCCTTAGGTTTTCATGCTGGCAGGTACCTCTTCTGGAATGTTATCTCCCAAATGATCCCTAGCTAATTTCCTCACTTCCAAGTCTTTTTTTAGGCTGTCTCCTTGTCAACGAGTCCTACTCTGACCACCTTTTAATAAACTGCACTGGTCCTCCCCAGCACTTTTGCCTGTAAATTATTGTCTGTCATCATCAGTCTCCCTCACTGTGGGAGGGAGGGTCTTGTGTTTTGTTTACTATTGCAATCCCAGAGCCAAGAGACTCTTGTACTTAGTAGGCTCTCATAAACTTTTGTTAAATGAATGGGCCCTTGGTAACTCATGCCTCTTTCCTCTCCTCACCTTCTAGTTGATTTTTCTAAGCAAAGAGACTTCCATCACTGAATACATTATTCTATTCTGCTGAAATTGCCTATTCTCTCACTTATAATCACCACTAGATTGTTTTTCAGTTCTTTGAGGATGGAGACCTATACATTTTATTACTGCTGAGAGTATCTTCATAATGCTTGGCTGTTTTATAGAAGGCACACTAAATAGTTGTTGAATAAATAACAATGCTTGATGACTATACAGTGCTTTGTTTATATATAGAGAGATTTTACTCCTCCCACCTTAATGGTGTTCCCATTTTAATAGTAAGGAACCCAAATTTCAATGCATTTCAATAACTAATCCAAGGTCATACAGTAAGGAGCAAACTCAAGTCATGATTTTCACCTCTGAATTTCATGCTTTTCTCATCATATAGCACTTCTTCCCTGTTCTCAGATTCATTATCGTCTCCCTAACTCTGGTTTTTACTATGTTCAAACAATAAGGAGGAGTAGTTTGTTAAATCTATTAAACATCAAAAAATTTCCTTTCTTTTGGTCACAAGCAGGTCTATCAGGCAAACCATGTGAGCTCATCTCTGAGGGCAGGTGTGCATGAGCATTCCTCAGGATGTGTGTGTGTGTGTGTGTGTGTGTGTGTGTGTGGAGGTGGGCTGAGGTAACCTGTCCTAGAGCATTCCCCTCTCCATAGGTGAATCATGGTCTGCACTTCCCATCCTAAGAATTTTGACTTAGCCAGAAATTCCTCATCACAAGTTCACTTTCACATTTGCAAAATTTAATTTTGACGTCTAACTGAAAGTCAGCTTAGCTCTTCTTTGTTGTTATTTTTAAGACTTTCCTACTTTTAAACTATAGCATCTAATGCCTCCTTCTACAAGTTCTTCCATTCCAGCTGAATATTCCTTTTGCTTTCATTTTCTACAGATCTACGTTAAAGGAAATATTCAGATATTCTCATTTATTTGTACTGTGAACATCAACCTATTACTTTTTCATGCTATATCTGTGTCTAAATGATGTGCTAAGGGTGGTATATCAAATCAATGGCAGTATTGGGGTTCTAGAACATAAATCCTCTCAGCATTTGACTAGGTACCATTAAGAAGCAAGCACTTGGAATGTAAACTCTAAAGGAGTTGGCTTCTACTTGGAGACTTACTCCATACTGTCTAAAGCTGCCAAAACATGCAGGTTTGTTGTATTTCCCTGACTTGAATAAAAGCAGCAACTTTCATTTTAAGACAAGAATAGGGACCTAAAACCTGTATTTAATTATAGAGTTGGCAATTACTGGCACTGCTTATATTAGTATTTGTTTCTTTTATACATGCCATTCACATTTAAGCATTGTGGCTACTCAAGGAGTTGACAAAACCTTTTGTGTATGTCTCCTTAAAACACATAGAGGTCAATTACACAGTGAAAATTAGCAATGAGCAGTAGTTTCTCCAAAGCATGCTGAGGTATGCATGACATTATTGTCCTAAGATTTTATTTTTTTAAGATTTATCTATTCATGCTCACAAGAACTGGGGTACAAGCCAGAAGTATGGGGGTGGGGGTGAGAGGATTCACCAGAGACAGAGGGGTGGGACAGAACAGGCAGATTGACTGAAATACACTGCTGAGGGGAATAGCGGGCAAGTCAGGAGAGGTCTGCTGCACCATGTGGGTAGCTCTCTGGGCAGGGATTGAACTAGTACTGCAGTGGCTGCCGATAGCTTCATAGGTTGGTCTTAACCCCTTATGCCACCAGGGAGGTCCTCTAAGATTTTATTGGTCACTGAAAGTTTCTAGTTTTCCAATTGAAGTCAGTCATGGAAATTGATAGTAAATGTTTTCTTCATTGCTATGATCTCTCCAAATACATTAGTTTCCTTTCTACGTTTTGAGTGCAAGAATATTGCCCAAGTGAATGTCTCTGCATGTGTTGGTGGGCGCTGCCTCTGTCTTAAGTGTAATAGAGTGTGTGAGAGATGACACTGGAGCAAGTGTGAAGGAAGTGAGAGCACAGAAAGTCCTGAGGTGCCATCAGTCAAGTGCATGGCCTGATGAAATGGCTCCTGAGGTGGGACCAACAAATCATTTGGCTGCAAAAACTAGGCCACCCACACCAACCATTTCTTTGATGATGCCATTCATTTTATGTCTACCATGAGCTGTTGCAGACTCCCATATTGTAAAGCTACAATGATTTTATAATGCAGGCACAAGCTGGGCTATTTTACTTTGGCCTTTAATAACTTCTGATGTACTTCCTAATCATGGATGGGTATATTTGAATGTTTTTAAATTGAGCTAATATTGGGTTTACAATACTGTACATAGATATTTTCTAAAATGAAAAATGTCTTTTAAAACCTTGGATAAAATCTTGGATAAATAACTAATAGAGCTTAGATATTCTTGTCATGGGCTAATTATACTTCAGGCTAAATATGCATTAGAAGATCACTTGCCAGATCACATACAGATGCAAGAAATATCTCATGGGGCCAAAGTAATTATTCTTCTGAAGATTCTTGGGCTCCATTTTATTTCTAAAGATAGATCTTTAAATATGACAGCAACAGTACTACACCAAGTGTATGAAGCTGTTAAATAAATGTAAGGAAAAGACAGGGTACTTAAAATGTCATGTCAAAGTAAATAACTGGGTGCTTCATCAGCATGGACACCAACACATGGAAGCAATTAATAGACATATTTTCAGTGAGAAATAGGAACATATCTATGGCCATTGCTGAAATGCCTTAAAACAAGATGAACTTTTTGGAGAAAGTGAAAAAACAGTAATTGTTAAAAAAATAAAAGCTTTTGGCTGTCGTGCAATAATGTGTAATACTAGTGTTTCCAACGTTCTGAGCCATTCAACCTTCTTTATTCATGAGTGTGTTGGAAACAGCAGATTCTGATTCAAATCACCTTAAATTCAAGGACAGTATTAATGTCTCTTGGCCTCCTTGGAGGATTTTCCTAGAATGATTGCGCTGTCTGGAATTTCATTTGTTTTCAAAATGAAGAAAAAAAATAATTCAGACCTGGATATGGTTCACACAGTGTATATGCCTTTTAAGAAATTATTTGCTGAAAAATTATTCACATTCCAAAAAAAGCAAAATTTACCCCTACCCCATTTCTTTTACTCCTTAAGCCCCAAATGACCTAAGCTTAAAGATACTTGAAAAATAAAAGTCTCCAGAGGATATTCAATGTGTGGAATGAATTAACAAGAACCACAATGGCATTGAAGTTAATAATTATATAGTAAAAGAATGAAAAATTGGCATGCTTCTGAAGTTAACATAACAAATGAGGAACATGTAAGGAATACACCTTGCCAAGTTTAAGATGAGCACAAAAACAGGAACTTTGAACTAGAATTATACCTATTTTTGATGTTAGGTCACTCAAAATAGTTTTTTTTTTATTTTAAGGGGATAATGTCTAAAAATATATGTTTTGTAAGTGACAAAAAAAACTGTTGGATATTAAATGGCTCTTAGAAATTAATATATTTATGATTCAAGTGTAAATGAGTTAGAAACATATGGATTAGATTTTCCTTAAGTCTCTTCAAATAGTAGAAGTGTGTGTGTGGGAAAGCATTTGGAATATATATTGGAAAATTTTCAGAACTGAGATGTCTTTGAAACAGCTAGGAAGTCTGAATTCTCTCTAGACTCAGTGATTGGATTAAGCAGGTAGACCCTATAGTCATAGAAGGTTAATTTAAATCATTTCTTTGACAGTGGAAGCCTATGCTTTCATGTAAGAATCATTTACCAACACTCAACCGGAAATTCTGGAAAGAGATTCATTTGTAAAGTGAAAAGTTTTAATTTTCATATCTACATGAACTGAGCAAGGCCGATTGTTTTTAAAATTTTATTTATTTTTAATTTTAGCATAGAAACTGGTGTGTAGGCCGAAGGTGAGAGAGGTGAGAGGATTCACCAGAGACAGAGTGGGGAGAACAGGCAGATTGACTGAAATACACTGCAGAAGGGAGCAATGGTAGAAACAGGAGAGGTCTGCTACAACATATGTGGGTTCGTTTCCTGGCTGTGGGTCACTGTGATAGCACTGAAACGTAACCTCTAGGCCTCCAGGGAGGCCCCAATTTTAGACGCTATTTTCTGAATATCTGATTCTGCTTTGCTTTTAAAATTTAATGTTTGAAGACTTTTGATGGGTATGTTGTGTTAACATATTAATGTTGTGCTATGCAATCACACAGGATGATTTTCAAAAAGCAACTAACCTATAATGCATGCACCCCAAAATGCAGGTGTCCCAGGGCATGCAGGCTGAATGCCAGCTTCAATAAAGTTATCATTTTAGAAATATGAATTTAATAAAAATATTCTTTGAAACTCTAAAAACTAAGTTTTTAGTTTTTAAGTTGTGATTTTCCCGTTGTAGCTCATTTGGTTAGAACTCATGTGGACAAGGCCAGGACAGGATTTAGGCCAGCAAGTTGTACCCAATTCATATTCTGAATTGCATTCACCCACCCAGCCATTGCCTATAAATTCCTGACCCTCATCATGAAGTGGTCCAGACAAGGCTGTGTGAAGTGATCAGTGTGCATTCATCCTCACTGGCAGAAAAATGAATTAAGATTTCTGGGCCACAACCTAGGTACGAAAGACAGATTATTATTTGTGTAATAAGTCTGCAATGATCTATTTTGGCCCTCATTTCATTACAAGATCTTTTAACCTATTTCTTGATGCTCCTGGCATTTTTAGGAATTCTTCCCCAATCAACTCACTTCTATTTTTTCTGGCATGGAACAATAGGTTTATGACAGTTTTCATTATATCATGCCTCCATTATGCATTTATTATTTTTTTCCTGTTCATTACAGAAACTGTCAGAGTGAAACTCTAGTCCAATCTTCAGGGATACATGTCTATCTCCATATATATATATATATATACAGATCCTAATATTTTCTTTCAAAGCACTCATGGATGTTTGGAGTGTTCAGATTTATTTTCAGCTTTTCCTTTATACTGGAAGAAATTCCTCCCTAGAGAAATTTTGCTCTATATTCGTTTCATGACAGGTAAGAAAGCAAGTCTTTATAAACCACTGGTGAAATGAAATGTAAAAAATATTTGGAGATGAGACAATCAATATCAGAGTACCATGAAAATAGTTTTTTAAAGGTAAAACTGTCATTTAATGACATTTAATGGTGACTCTAGGTACAGAAAATAGCATGATAAAATAATTCCTTTGAGGATCTATTGTTTGTTTCGCTGTATGTGTTAGGAGAGGGATAAGTTTCTGCAATTTAAAATTTGGTATTTGAAAATGGGTGTAAAGTTACAGTTGTACAAGAGGCGTAAGGTACAGGGATCTGCTGTACAATATAGTTCCAACTTTAACAATGATAATGATAAGGGAATGTGCACTGAAAAATGTGTGAGGGGTCTATCTAATGTTGACCCTAATGTTCTTACCATTGAAAACAGAATAAATCAAAACAAAAACCAAACAAACAGACACAGGGAAACTTTTGGAGATAATGGATATATTTGTTACCTGAATTGTTGATACATATACATGTGTGTGCATATACATTAAATGTGTATATATTTATATCTACAAACTCATCAAATTATATATAATTACGGTTTTTGCATACCAGTTATATTTCAAAGAAGCTGGGAAAAAATAAAATGAGAAAAAAATTTAAAAGTCTATCTCAAGATAATTGAAATTATAAATAAATTTAGAAACTAATTTTAGATTATAAAAAATGCCAATCCCATCATAGCTATGATCTATTAGTTCTAATATGTATTAGACTTTATAGTAACTGCTTAATCTACAAGTCTGTGCTGCAGGGTACTTGAGCAACTATACTTTAATTTCCTGATTTATAATCAGACAGTGATAGTGCCTACTTTGCCAAGTTGTTTTAAGGTTTAAGTAAGGATAAAATCTTGACAAATTGCCTGTTACACAGTAAATGCTGGATAAATGTCAACTACTTCTATCACTCTGATTTCCTTCTTAAGGTAATTTATTTACTTTTGATTTTTTAAAGATTTATTTTTAGTTATGCATACAAGAACTGGGGTGCATTCCAGAGGTGTGGGGGTGAGAGGATTCACCAGAGAAACAGTGGGGAGCAGAACAGGCGGATCTACTGAAATACACTCTTAAGGGGAGCAGTGAGTGAGTCAGGAGAGGTTTTCTGCTCAGTGTGGGATCATATTCAGGCTGAGGTAATGACAGTGTTGAGACTTAACCCTAGGCCACCAGGGAGCACCCCTGCTTCTTAAGGGAATTTAATCAAGCTTGGAGATTCCATCACAGACTCAGATCTGCTTACTGCAGAGTATGTGCTCTTAACCCCTAAACTGTGTTGTCTCCCTATTGGGCATGCAAATATATCAAAATTTTCTCTTTTTTGTTACCTTAATGCCTTTCTAAGTCTTATTTACACAGAATTAAGAAAATCTTTTTGGTTATATGTCTAAGAACTGCTGTCTCCTTTTTCCAATGGTTACTATTCTATAACTGAGGCATCCCTGTAATTATTTCACTCAAATAGGATTCTGTGTAAGTTGAAAATATTTCCAGGTAAATGCTCTGCTCATTTTAAAGTTTGCACCATGGAGATCATGTTCTGCACCAGTGCAGATTTCAATGAAATGGACCATGCAATTTTATAATCTCACATATATCTGATTTACCTGAAACCTCATGAAGTCTCTGTGGAAGCAACAACTAACATCTGGCTTTACTTTGAAAGTCCACAAAAGGGTCTTGTTTGCAACTCTACCATAAGACGTCACCATACCCATAACTGCACACAAGAAGAAACTTAAGAGTGTCCTTCCACAGAAGGTATGAGTGGCCCCAATATCCATACTGTGAAGAAGCCTTCAGAGAAGGAGATGAAATTCTTTCTGTTTGGGTAAGAAATTTCATCTTGGAAAGGCCCACCATTTTGACTATGTTCTTGTGTCCTATAGTGAATGCATTTTGCCTCTGGGTTTGAGAACTGTGTTAGTGTTTTATTGTTTAATTCCACGTGGTTCTAGCTGTGATAGGTTCATGTTTGAAACTATTCTAGCTGCCATGGGGTTGCCCTGGGCATGGCAACCCACACTAGTACAGTGGGCTTCATATTCTGAACACACAATGGCCCACGAGGGTTTCCCCTAGGCACAGGAGCACACAGTGACCCATTAGGGTCCATTGAAGTATACAAATTCACCCTAGAACAAATGGGGTTCCCCTAGTCAAGGAAACCCACACTGAGCCAGTGGAGTTCATACTAGAAACCCACCCTGGAAAGGGAGTTCCTGCTGTTCCATTGAGGTACATATTATGAACCAACCTAGGCCCAGGTGGAAGCTTCCTGACATAAGAGAGGATACAAGGAGACTGCCCCAGACTGGGTTCATACTATGAAGTCCCCTGGCCCAATTAGGCGATACCATAGGCAAGAGAGGCCCTACTAGCCCACTAGGGTTTTTTTTTTTTTTTTCCTGTGGGACGCTTGCCAGCAGCCGGGGATTGAACTGGCACTGCAGAGGCTGTGGGCAACCTCGCAACCCAACGCTCAACCGCTGCGCCACCAGTGGAAGCCCCTCTAGGGGTTCTTGATGGGGATTGAACTAACCCTTGGTTCAGTGCCACCCTGGGCTTGTGTGGGGGCTCTCCTAGGCAGGGGAGGCCACCAGGCCTCAGTAGTGAGTTCATTTCATGGGCAATGGCACCTGGAGCCCTGCTCTGCTGCTGCAGGGGCCAGTTGGCACTCTGCTCCCAAAGTGGCAATAGTGGAGGGAGTTGGGAACATATTGCTTAAGGGCAGCCTCTTCCAAGGTGCCAGACTGCTTGAGACCCAGGGCTCCCAGGCTTATGTGGTGTTGGCAGCAGCAACCCAGAGCACTGCCTCTGGGCAGCACCAAGACCACCATGCATAAGAAGACTGCAGGAAGGCTTGGGCCATGCTTGATGGATCTGGGAGGCACCAAGTTTTCCTTTTAATATTTGGTCTGGATCATAGAATGGACTAATTAGGTATAAGCAAAAGGAACCAATTGTGTTCAATCACACAGTTAATTATTCTGCTCCAAAATCGACAATGGGCTGATTTGTGCTAAAATGGTCCAATCAGTCACTTAGAATTAAAACAGTCCAATCACACAGTACGTGACAGGACCCTGAATGAGGATATAAGGAAGGGCAGGAATGAGCTTAGACACTGTTCCTGGCCCCTGAAGAAAGAAGAAAGAAGGATTCAGCAGCCAACCTCTGAAAAAAGAAGAAACATTCAATAGCTGACCTCTGAAGAAAGAAGAGAAGCTGAAGAGCTTCTCAGAGACCAGGTCACTGCACCTGCCTCTGACCCTGTCTCTGATATTGCCTGAAAGGAGAATCAAACGCCCCAGGCCTGGTGTCTCAAAAAGCTGTAACAGGGCCTTCCTTGTGGCGCAGGGGGTTGAGCACAGCACTGTGAGGTTATCTGCAGCCTCTGACGCACAAGTTCAATCCCTGGGCAGCCAGGGAGCTACCCACATGGCGCAGCAGACCTCTCCTGACTCGCCCGCTGCTCCCCTCAGCAGTGTATTTCAGTACATCTGCCTGTTCTGCTCTCCATTCTGTGTCTGGTGAATCTTCTTGCCCTCTGCACCTCTGGCCTGTCCCCAGCTCTTGTATGCATAAATAAATAAATCTTAAAAAAAAAAAAAAAAGCTGTAACACTGGTGTATGAGACACTGCCTCCTGGTGACTGGTGGTTTCTCAGTGTCTGGGTAACCTCTGAGAGCTATCCACTGCTCCTAATGTTCTGGCACTGCCTCCTGGTGGTCTTGTCTCCATTGTTGTCCAGTCAGGTCTAGTCTTGTCCAGCCTGACCACCAGATTTTTGCTGTGGACTGTTGCAGTGTCATCTCAGTGACCCCATCAGTGAGCACCTCCAGCTGCCACTGTGAGTTGGATCCTGACCCACTGCTTGCAGGTGCACCATGAGCTTCAGGTCCTTGTTGATGGGACAGCACCATCTTGTATGAGCGACATTTTCTTTAGTATTTCTGGACACTGTGGACAATATCTGGGATGAGATAGCTGGTCACTTGTGGCCTTAATGACTTTTGTTTTCCCTATTTGTTAAATTAACCCGATTATTGTTTTTCCCTGAGCCTGTGTGGTCTTGCTATTATGCACAGGTGAGAACCCAAACACAGTGACCAGTCCTCTGCCAGGCACTGTCCTTAGATGGCTATAGCCCCATTCTAGCCTGGTCTTATCTGTTTCAAAATCACCACCAAATTCAAATACCAGAAATTCTGCTCTTGAATGATATTTTCTATGGATTTTGCTACTCTGAAGGAATGTATCTTATACAGCTCATATAATAAGTTTTTTTCAATAATCTCTGGACAATTTCTCACATAATTGAGAACAAGAAATTTTAAGATGAGTAACATGGTAAAGAAATGCAGTTTCAGAGCTTCCAAAATTTTATTTAAATTAAAGTTACTTCTCATTGTTTCTCTCACACCAATTTTCACTATTGGCAATTATTGGAGGCCAACCCTCAAATCTACTCTTCAGCCTTGTTTCTCTTCATTTCATTAACAAAATAGAATAGTTTAACCTCTATTTTTTTTATTGTACAGTTTTGCAGTCCTTACATGGAGGCAAAAATATTCATCTCTATGGGTATTTCACACTATTTTTCTAATAGAGTTTTAAATAACCTAGTATGTTCTATAATCCCCATCAAAAATCAGTCACAAAGAAATCCATCTGCAAATAAATTTAAAATGGATGAGCCCAGCAGGGAGCCTTGCATGAATCCATAGTTCCTTGACAGGTTTCTTAGGGCAAAACAATAGAAATTAATCTGTAATTGACAAGTACAAAAGGGTGAGCAGTCCCTCAAGGTCACTGTGAAAGACGTTGCTTGGAAGAATTAAAAGGCTTCCTGCTTGACAAAAGTGCATGTGGCAGAGGTGTCATTCAGGAAGATGATAGGGTTTCCCGCCTGGAGGTAAAAATGTCATTTGGAGCACAGTGTCTTTTGTGTCTGAGCTGATGTTTGAAGAAGGTCAGGCTAAAGGCTACAAAATGACATGTCAACTTCCGGCCCAAAGGGCTTCCTCTCATGCTATTTGAAATCCAACAACTTGTAAACTTGCAAATATTGAATGCTTTTGCTGCAGTTTCTTATCCTAGTAGCTTCTCCTATTCTTTCACATTGATATAAATGTCACAGACAAGTAAAAACAAGGGTCTTCTATTGTACCCAAACATATTGACAAGACAGCTATTAAGACTTTGCTGTTGACATAATGTTGGCTTACGATGTAAAAAAATTTAAGAAGTTAAATCTCAGTGTAATGCAAGCTACAGGTCAATGTTATTCTCACTCTGATTTGATATGTGAAGAAATTTAGTGGCATTTTGGAAGAAATATTAGTTCAATCATGTATCACATCATCTGTATAATTTATAATACCAATATAGAATTCACTTTGGATATTATGCACATTGAAATTTGCATAATACCCAGTTATTCAATAGAACTGGCTGGATTCCCAGAATGCAGCACTTTTTATCATGTGGAAAATTCAGAAAATTCTTATATCTAAATAATAAGCATTCTAGTGCATAGTAGCTGTAAATTTGTTAAAGTCACAAATTCCTCACAACGAAATGTAAAATTTCTCACCAAATTTCAAACCTGGGATCTTATTGTTCTAAATGAGGCAATTGTAACATACTGTCTCTGGACATATTAAAATATGTTAGAGACAAACTAGTCTTGCCATTTTAACTTTAATACTAAGATATGCCAATAAAATGTCTATAGGGAAAAGAAAAATATCTGAGCTGCTTAATAATGGAAACAGTAAATCTTACTCCACATTTTGTGAATATTGTCACACACTTTATCTCACTTGGTTCCTATGGTAACACTGTAGGATGAATAGGACACATTTTTCTTGTCCCTATCTGATAGATGATTCTGAAACTCCATGTGATGAGTGACCTCCCTGAAGGCATACCACACCAAAACCAGTACCTTTCCCCTTCACTGTCTTTGCATACCTCCATCAGGTGAAGGTTTGCTTGCATAGAGACTGAAAGACAAAAACCAGAAACAGATTTCCTTAAGCAGAGCAAGACTTTATTGCCTAACAAACAATAGAAAAGGGAGAACTTGCGTTCTAAAGCACCTTGTTGCTCATAGCTCCTTTTATTCGGGGGACTGATGAAAATATATGGCAAGGTCTTAGTAGCCATAGAAGGTCTCCTCATGCACTAGGCACTTTTGCTTCCTCCCCAGTTCCCAGGGTGCTCAACTGCCGTCTTGGAAATAACCAGTCAGTTTCAGCTCTTTGGCTACTATTCTCCCATCTCATGTTACTGTGAAAAGGCACAGCTTAGTGCAAATATTCTACCTCACCATTACAATATAATATTTCCAAACTCAAGAGTGGCGTTTTAGAAGCAGGTGATGAGTAAACATCAGTGTACAATGGTACAAATGTACATCAAAGTACAATGGTAGAACTCTACCCTACATGGGCCCAGTAAGGATCTTTTCATGCTGATGATTTTTCTCCCAGAAAGAAAATGGTGCCTTTACTTTTCTCTCCACCCCTCACATTCAGTGTTCTGCTTTTGTTTTCATTTTAACAATGATTCTTGGAAACAATGATTCTTGGAAATTTCAAATCTTGAAATGATTTGAAAATAATGTCATTCTTTAGAAACTGTCAATGTGGTTCTACTAAGATAATGGAAAAAGTGTTGTTAGGAGTGTACTTGTTGGTGGGCAGAATGAAGAGCATCCTGGGATTCCCAAATGCTCTGAATGCTCATATTCAGAATGCTCTGAATACGTTCTGCCATCTACCACATAAAGACAAACATACTCTTAGTGCATAAGACCTTCAATGAAAAAAAAAAAAGAACTTTAATACAATTAGTGTGCAATAGAGAGAAGAAAAGAAAAAGAATATAGCTAAATAGTTTCCAATTAAACACCAAATTTACCTGTGCCCACATGGGTCAATGCTCAGCCAAACAGGGTTGGCCCAAAGCAGGGCTGTGTAAACCCCAAAACTTGGCACAAGTCTAAGGCATCTTCTGGTGGGGACCCATAAAAAAGGGATTGATGGGGCCTGGCAAGTCTGGAATGAAAAGAACAAAGTCAAAATACAAGTCAAGATAAAATCTGCCATTTTCAGCCTCCCTCACCTGTCTCTCACCCATGTCTCTGTCTCTTTCAAGTGTCTCCTTCCATGCCCCCAAATGACTGGTAGAGGTTCAAGGCTGAGAAGCAAGTGCAGGTTCTTCTTCACATGTCTCTCTTTTGTGTGCCTCCTCTAAGTCTTTTCCTTCTCCTTTCCTAAGTAACCCACAAGTCCTTTCCCCAGGTTTCTAGCTTCTCCTCCCTGCTCAGCCTGACCCTTCCTTAGTTGGTGCAAGGAACCTGGAAACTGCTCTTTCTTTTGGGATTACACTCACTGTTACACACTCAGTAGGCTTTGTCCATTCATTTCAACCAATAGGGAAAGATTAGGCAGGAGGTCTGTCAGAGGCATGGGGTGGAGTGCTTAACCCTGGGGTATCCAGACACACAAGAAATTGGCAAACGTGGCAAAGTACAACCCAAATGTTTCTTATATTCCAAATCCAAATTGCTGGTACAAACATAGCAAGAGACTGAATGAAGAGGCAAACACAAGGAGATGCCAGAAACTAAGGGTGCAGACCAGGTGATAGGAAACTTGGCATGTTTCTGTTTCATCAAGGAGGGCACGAGACTGGGAGTTAAAACTGTAGTTATAATTGAGAACTCAGCAGGTACTCACTGCCTGATGATACTAGGTAGGTAGTTTACTTCTCTTTTTCATGGCACTCTGTTTCCCCATCTTTACCACGACAGGGGTATACAAGACCATGATTTCTCTGACTTTCTTTTCTAACAAAGCACATATACAATTGTGTTCCTTTATTTGACATGTGACATGCACAATCATTTGTTTAAATATTGCTTAACTTTTTCCTTTTGATCTATTTTAATTTTGAGATTTTATTGAAGTGTGACATCTACTTAGATGTATAAATCATAACTGCATGAGAGATGAACTTTTACAAATAGAACATACCTATGCCACCACATCAAGAAACAGTGTATCACCAGGACTCAAAAGATCCATCAAGTCCTGTGTAGTCATTTTTCCGTAAGGGTAACTGCTATCCTGACTTATAACCAAATAGATTGTTGTTGCCAGTTTTTTGGCTTCGTATACACAGAATCATATAGTGCATATACATATGTGTGTGTGTGTGTGTGTGTGTGTGTGTATATATGCATTTTTTTTGGTCTGGTTTTTTCCACTCAATATTTTATTTGCAAGATTATGCTACATTGTTGTGGTCTTGGGTCATTCTTCTTGTTACTGCATAAATTCCATTGTGTGAGTATATGTGGTGTATTTGTTGATGGGCATTTGGATGATAACCAATTTGATACTATTATAAGCCGTCTTGTTAGAACACTTCATATGTCTTTTGGTGAAAACATATACATGTTCTGAGGGATAAATTTCTAGGAATAGAATTGCTGGGTTAAAGGTATATGTTTTCCAGTGTGGTTAACAGATTCATTCATTTAAAACGAAACATTAATAGGACGCTTATGAAAAACAGAAGACAATTACACAAAGTGAATGCTATACAAATAAAATTGAAACCGAACACTGCCTCTGTGGCAGTTGCTGCCTCGGCAGTAGGAGCTGGCAGCAGCAGTACCAGCCACCTTCCCTCACCTGCTGCTTCACCACAGAGAGGCTCTGGCTGTGGCTCCTCAGAGCCCAATAGCCTCTGGGCCTGCCTTGAGAATAGGGCAGACTGGATCTGTATTGGCACCAAGTTCACCTTTATTTTTTGTGCCTGGATCATAGAATGGACCAATAAAGTGTGAGCCATGAGCTGATTGGTGCTAGATGGTCCAATCAGCGTAGGATTGAAAATGGTCCAATTAGACTTATAGGTGGGGGACCTTGAAAAAGGATAGAAGGCAGAACCAGAGGGAGCTAAAGAGACTCTGTTCCTGGCCTCCAAAGAAGAAAGAAGAAGGGTCAGTAGCCAACCTCCAAAGAAGAAAGAAGAAACACCCAGCAACCAACCTCCATGGAAAGAAGAGAAGCTGAGGAACTTTGCAGAGACAGAGCAGCTGTACCTGCCTCTAGTCCTATCTCTAACATAGCCCAAAAAGAGCATCAAAGACATTGGGCCTGATGTCTCAAAGAGCTGTTTTTTATTGCTTTGAGTCAACAACTCACAAAGAACTGTAACACGTGGTATCTGACACAGCCTCCCAGTGACTAATGGCCAGTGACCAGTGGTGACCATCAATATTGGCCAGTGCTGTCGAGCACTTTTGACAAGTGACCAGCACTCTACTTACTTCTGGTGGACACTATCTAGGGTGAGATAGCCAGCCATTCGTGGCTACAATAAGCTCTTTGTTTCCCCTGATTGTAAAATAAATCCCGTTGTTGTTCCTTGAGTGTGAGACATTTGCAGTTGTATGAGTCTATGGGTAAGAACCCATAGAGAGTGACCTCCCTTTACTTTGGCACTATTTGTTGACCCACTCTAGCCCCTATTGTATAGATATAGCTATAGTCCTTGGGTGGGAGTTCTGTTTCAAAACAATACTAAATAATGGCTATTTAGTGCTGCTGAAAGTCCTGCACTGGAAGCCTCACTAACTCTGATACCATTATATAGAAATATTAGGGAAGTGTTAAAGATGATCTATTGCTTAAAAGAGACTTTCCCCTTGATTAAAGAGAACACTGAGAGACAACTGAAAAGAAAATTACTTTCTACTGTGACTTAATGCCATTTAATTGTGCTTTCTGTCTAAAATCATCAACTGTACAAGTAACCAATAAGCTACAATTTTGGAGAAAAACTACATTCTATATATAATTCTTCTGATTCTGACATTTTGTGACTCTGGAGAATACCAGTTCTCAATCTAGGGTGATTTTCCCTTTCAAGGAATATTTGGCAATGTCTGAAGACATTTTCTCATTGTCGGCACTAAGAAGTGAGAATGCAACTGGCATCTAGTTTGTGGCAGTGAGAGTCACTATTAAACAAACATTTCACAATGCACAAAACAGCATCCCATCCCCCCCCAAAGAATTATCTGCCCCCAAATGTCAATAGTGTGGAGGAGGTAGAGAATCCCTGCTGTAGACTAAGATGTCACCATTGTGAAGGTTCCTCCATAGAAGCATAATAGAACTCTGCAGTGATCAAAGGGATTCTGTATGGAAAAGAATTGACTAGTGCTTTCCCAGCATATGAAAAGACAAGGGGTCAGTGTAATTGAGCTGAGTGGATATTCAGATCCGAGTCCTGCTCCCTCCTCCTTTCACCTACCTTTGAAACCAATACCAGAATGAAGACAATTTCACAGCAAGAAGAACAGGTTCTACTTCCCAGGCTATAGACAGGTCCTTCAGATTCCCTCCAAAAGCAATTAGGCTTAATTACAACTTCCTACAAGTGAAAAGGGCATACTTCTAATCACCTTGTTTCTACCACTATTAACTTGATTGACATTTTGGGAGAGAGTTGCTTCTTAGACTTTGTTCCCTCACTTAAGTGGAAAGCATTTGGAAAAGCATTTATCTCCTTCTAGCTCTTAAGACTTGCAGTGCCAAAGGGGACACACTCAATAATCCTTACAACATCTCCATGAAGTATTATAACAATATACATTGTCCCAATTATGAAACTCCAGGGTTTGATATTGAAGGGGAGACAGTGCCAGAGTTTGAACTCAGATTTTCCTGTGTTTAGTTCACAAGGCTCAATTACACTTTACATCATGAATCCAACGCCTCTTGTCACTTCATTCCAACAAGGAGGAAAAAAATGAGGTCATGGAGAAGAACAAAAATTTCTTAAAAAAAAAAAAGGAGAAATTGCACCATGTATGGGAAAGCAAATTAAATGAATCTGAGACTAACACTAGCATTCTTAAGCATTTCCAAAGTGCTTTGGAAGCAATTAATTAGTTGATCTATGTTTAATGGTATGAATTTTATGTAGGCAAACATAAGAATCCTATTTTACCACATAATCAGTTTGGGAAAGAAAATATTCATTAATATCACCTGAGCGACAGTTTTTTAAATTAAGCACAAAAATTCTATTCAAAATAGAAAACTGAACTTTCACTTTTGCATCTCATCCAAAGGTAATCTGTAAACGACATAACAGTGTTCCAAAGGGAAATATTGATTGAGTGGAGAATGTCCTCTAACAGTTTACCAGCAGGCATATATTGAGTACCTATTGGAAGAGCTCACGTTGATCAGTTCTTTCTGACACACAGAATAAATTTGGAAGAAAAGGCCTCAAGTCTCAAGTCTCAAGTCTCAGGATTTGACTTGGACTCAATTGTGGGAAATGTAGAAGGCCCAAGTAAAGACAAAATAGGTTAGAACTTGACATTAGAGAATTGATAGAGGGGAGAAGTGGATCCTTATCAATTATGTTTTCAATGGAGTGTGAATTTTGTCTAAAACCTTTAAGGGCAAGAGGACAGACAGGTTCCTAAAACAGCTAAGACTCATTTGCGTGATAAGATCTTTATAGAAACTAATGTTTTGCAATATATCATAGGAGGTAATAAAAAGGGTTCATTGGGTTGCCTGTGTATAATTTAGCAATAAAATCGACACTTAATGGAGAGACTGACAAGGGCCACAACTTTTTATCTTACCAAGTAGGGAATTTTTTAAAGTTTTTAAGTCTTTAACATCTGTCATCACTATCATTAAAAAGGACATTTGAACCCCCGCATCCACAGTAAGAAACCACGGAGGCACAGATGCTCTAGTGTAACATTTCTCAATGTTTTTTTAAAGATTTATTTATTTATGCATTCAAGAGCTGGGGTACAGGCCAGAGATGTGGGGGGTGAGAGGATTCACCAGAGACAGAGTGGGGAGCAGAGCAGGCAGATGTACTGAAATACACTGCTGAGGGGAGCAGCGGGTAAGACAGGAGAGGTCTGCTGTGTCATGTGGGTCACCTCCCTGGCTGGGGATTGAACTTGTGCTTCAGAGGCTGCAGATTGCTTCAGAGTGCTGATGCTTAACCCCTTGTGCCACCAGGGAGGCCCATTTCTCAATATTTTTATCTTAAGACCTCTTTTCAGGCCTCAAAATTATTGAGAACCCCATTAGATATTGTGTGGGTTGTTTCTACTAATATTTACAATATTCAAAATTGAAAAAATTTGAGGAATAGCATCATACAGAAGAATAGCATCATATATCTTGGAGTCTCTGAAACCACTTTACTGCACACTCCTGAGACCTTGAGAGTGAAAAAAAGATACCTTCTGTGTCATCACTAATATAGTTTGACCTTAAAGACTACTGGAAAGGGCCTTGGGAACTGGCAGATATTTATCTTTTCCAATGCTGTCATTTCACTGATGAAGAGACTGAGGTTTGAAAAGTCAAGTCACCTTCTCACAGGTGCACATGTGTATATGTATGTATATGCATGAATATTTAGTCCTGTGCAGTTTGAGCGAACACACTCTGGAACCTACACCCCCACAGGCAGGATGAAACATTGTGCTACCACATATGGTCCTTTCTATGAGAAGTGAAAATAGTCTTTAGAATATTCTATATACTTGTCATGGCTTCACTGTGAAAGAGATATTTCTTAATAGTAGCTGAGGAGTAGAACTCAAATATTCAGCAACCTGGAGAATCTTTTCAAAATAATAAATGATCTGCTTAAAATGGCAGCCCCTTCTGCTAAAATCCCAATTTCTCTGACTTGGAGGACTAGCCCCAATTTTTCAGAACAAAGGGATAATTTTAAAATGGAGATTCTAATTTTTAGTTTGTGGTTTTTTTTTTTTTTGTTTTTTTTTTTTGAGTTTAAGCCAGATCTTGAAGAGGCCTATAGAGACTGTGGAATCATATGAAAGAAACAATTCCTCATCTAGGCCAATAATAGAATTTATTATTGTGTGTGTGTTATTTGAATGCATGGCAAGGGAAACACCTATCCTCAAGTTAATTTTATTTGTGTGGTTTTATTTATTTGCTTTATGGGTAGAAGAGAAACAGGTTTAGAACACTGTTGCTTAGATTAAGTTGTCTTTTCTTATGCTGACTAAAAAGGAGCTGTTTATGTGGTTTAATAGACTTAAAAAATTTATACCCCCACTCAACTATATATCAAAATTTCCTTTGTTGCTTTTAGCTCTGTCATGGAACATTTCTACTTGTCAAAGGAGATTTCATTTATATTCTTAAGTTTCCTATGACACATAGATGAAAACTGATAAGGTATTTGAATGGGACTATAGCAAATAAGTAGCAAAAAGAGCAATTAAATTGAGTCCAGAAGTTTGAACTTAAACCCAGGCTTCCTATTTCTCAGAGATTTGAGCCTGGCAAGTGACTAGCTTTCTCTCTTACCAAGTAGGAACACTGGTGCCTGTCCAGTGTTTCAAACTCCAATGGTAAGGGGTAGAACCTACTGCTTATGAGTCCCAGCAGAACCCAGGATGGTCTGGGTCTTGGTGCTAGAGCCATATTATAGTAAGTTGGGTCAACTGGCCCCTCATCACTCTGGACTCAGCAACATACTCATTCACAAAGTGTGGACAGGATTGTGAAAGGAAAACTCTTAGTGCAGCTTCTAACATCATATCAGCTCAGTAAGTACTAGTTATCTTATTTTCATTGTCAATAAAATGGTATTTCCAGAAATTAGCAGTATTCCTGCAACTGAGTATATTTTTATTTCAATGGAGTTCAGCAATTAAGGAAAGACTTGCTGTGCTCCACTAGATTCTGGTGGTATTTATTTTGATTATGAACTGATTTATATGACACATATGCATGATGGAAAATAGTGCTTTAAAAGTTGTTGCCTGCTGAATTTCTCTACCAGCTGAGAGTTAAGGTAGTAGACATGGTACTCACAGTCTGCCAGGTAATAATCTTACTCTGACTGCCACCCTGGCATCTGTCTGGCCATAGAGCAATGCTGAGCTATCATTGCAACTCCCTGGAGGATACCTAACTATACTACTTACAAGTATTTCAATATTTGGCTTTTAAAATAGATGACCATTTGAAAAAGTATTTCAGAACAATTCCACTGTTTGGATGTCTCCAGTGTCCAAATTCCTGGATGAAAGATAGCCTTTCCTAGGCATATTAATAATTCATGTATACAATAATATCTTACTGCTAGATACAAAGGTGTTCAATAAATTTTCTGAATGGAAAGGAAGATTCCTTATCACATGCCATTCATTTTCACAGCAATTATCATTGTATACTTTATTAAAACCAACTGTGGGGAATAAACTTTAAAAAAAATCTGAGATCTAAATTGAGACAGCAAGGATCATAATATACCAAACTTTTAGATTGTTTTAATTCTATTGAACACCGCCAAAATTATAATTTGCAAGTGCACAGGTCAAGGAATCAGGAAATGAAATTTACAAATGCAAACTTTTCATGCATACTTAAGAAATCCTAGAGGCAGGTGTAATTCTGGCGTATATATAGGAAAATGTGCTGATTGAATTGATTGGATTTCTAAGTAGATAAAACTGAAATGTTGTAAAAATTGACACCATATTCTGCATTAAGTTGTATAAAATTAATTCAGGAACCTGATGAATACAGCTGCACTTTGAGTTGCCACATCATCATAGAATAATGGAGTCATAAAAATGGAAGCCATAGTTAAGTTAAAAAAATGAAAGTCTAATCTCCCTTTTCCCTTTATTGCCACATTTCCTTATTAAATAAACAAATTCCCCAGAGAGATGAACCTGAAACTCACCTACCCTTGGGATTTTATATTACAGGAACCAATAAATTATTTTTATTATTCATACCTGCCCGGTTTAGGTTTTTCTATCATTTGAAATTAAAACACTCAGACTCATAAAGGGATACATTTTCTCTTAGTGCCATTTCCACCTGTAGAGATTCTTTATGATGCATCAATTATTGTTTCTTCCTTCCTTGAAAATAAAAGAAGAAAAAAATGTTTTGTTTTGGTGTCCATCTCTTCCCCACATAGTCATGTACCTCTTCTAGGAAACTGCTCCTACTGCTAGGTCCAGCGATTAGCAATTCCTCAGCTGTACTCTTGGCTTTGCAGCTTTTGTGGGTTGGCTTGCTTTTGTGGTAGCTAAGTAATTACCCAATGATTTGGGGAGCTCCCTACTTCTTGTCCAAGAAAGAGTACTTCTAATTCAAGAGTTCCAAGATTCACATTGACATAAGTCACATGCCCACCAAACAATCCCTTTGCCTAGGGAGATGAAATGTCACAATTGACTTAAGCCTTCTGGGTGGGGGGGCGGTGAGGGAAGGGGAGGCAGCATCAGGGGTGGAGGTTTTGGAGTGTCAGGTAGAGCTAGCTTTTGCCTGGGAAGATTCATTATAAGAATGGAAATTTACTACTATCAGAAAAGGGTAACTAGGGAGTAAATGCTGAGTGAGAAGTCTTGCCAGATTTAGCAAATAAAAATGCCAGACTCCCAGCTAAATTTGATTGATCTGAAATTTAAATTTGGGGGAAATAATAGCATTCTTTCTAGTGTAAGTACATCCCATGCAATATTGGAAATATACTTAAAAAAATTTGTTGCATCTCAGAAATTCAAATTCAGGTGAGCATCATTTTATCTAGCAAGCTTATAAGCAGACACCAAAGATTGCTTCCTTTGGTCATTCTAGAGTAAACATAACAATATATGCAATGTAATATAAGCTTAATGCAAAAAAAAAAAAAAAAGCCTGTGTGGGGAAGCTGTGTGGGGCAGATGTAATAATGGCTGCAGTTTGTGTAGTCGTTCTATGGCAGAAGTTTTACTTAAAATCAAAATTAATCCTATTGATATCATTGCAATCATTGATATCATTGATATCCTATAGGTACATTGTCATTCTCCCAATTTTATGTGATAAAATATTAAGCTCTGAAAACTTCATCAGTTTAGGGTTCCAGAACTACCTAAGTCAACAATATGGGGTCCAAAATGATTAATCTGCTTATCTGTTTCCAACTATATCAAGTCTCTTTTTCTTTCTAGAAAAGGTCAATGTGAGAAAAGCATACCTCCCTCCCAAAAAATTACTCTCCTTTGACTTTAAATTTCCTTCAGATTTAATTATGACCCTATTTTAAATATGGCCCCAGAGCCCCAGGGAAAAAATCTGGAGAATGACTATTCTAGGCCAGCTGACTGAAAAATATTAGGGTTTTCCTTGATTATTTTTTCCCTTGAATGTACACATTTCCCAGGAAGTTCCCAAGTGATGATACTTCAAAATTCACATATTTTCATTTATCTTTAACTTACATCATACATTCTAAAATGCTGTAGATTTCTTCTGAAAAAAATTTACAGCAAAATTCATTATCTCAGTAAACAGGTACTTTAGAAAGATCTCTAGGATTAACTTAAATCCATCATGCTGCAGGGCAAGTCTCTTGAATCATTCTCCAGTGCACATAAAACAGAGATAAGAGTCCCCAAAAGGAATCCCTTAATCAAGTCCTCAGTCATCTCTTCTATTCATTAAGTGCATGTAGTTCATTTTGCTTTTCCTCTCCTGATCAAGTTCCCAAACCCATAAGCATACCATTCAAAAACCCCACTGTCTGAACATTTTCCAAGTTGGCCCACCACACATTGAAAGTTGCAATCAAGGCAGCAAGGACCCACGTGTGCATTCCAGCACCTGTAACTTGGCTCATTCCCTATATGCCAGACAGCTCCCATCTCTTAGTAGTGATGACAGGCGGGAGGCAAAAGAGAGGAGGTAGAGGTTATGGGCATGTTGTTGGAGTGGAATGTGACCAAGTGTGCTTTGGAAACTAGCAGAATAATTGTTCCACCCACAAAAGGGACACCACTGTTTTCCAGGTATTGTTGGCAAATTCATTGTACTATTGTGGGAATACTATGTCCTGAATGAACTCCACCCACTGATGCTTTATGTACTTCACCCCCACCTTCATGCCAAAGAGATCCCAAGCACTAAAGACCACAACTCCCATCATGCCATGAATCTGTCATGATTCTTGACTTCGTCAAGGGTGTCATTAAGGAGCCATACTTGATATAAAACCAAAACATGTGGGCCTGGCGGGGAACCCAAGGTTCTAGCTAAGGGAGAGTTACCTGTTGGATTGTTGGCTGTATTGACCAATCTCTCTCTCCCCCCATTCTCCTCCCCAACCTCTTCTCTCATTACCCTTGTAAATAAACCTTTTTTAACCTTTCCCTGTGTGCCTTCCCTTGAGTCTTGCCCTGAGTTTTTAGCACTCAGATGAGGACTCCCAGCCAGGCCATCCCATTTCTCTTTGGGGTAACCCTGTAACAGTACTGATGAGTTGGTTTTCCAGATGGCTAAGAGCTGTTCTCCTCATGGGGCTGCTCATTTTCACTAAATATTTACTTTCTCATTGTTGCCTGGTTGAACATTTAGGAGAAATACCCAAGACTAGAGGCCACCACTACATGCAGCCATCATGGGAAAACCTATCTGAAAAGATGATTCACTCCAGGAGTTTTCAACAGCCTAACATGGTGGACTTTAATGGCAAAGGCAGTATTTTATATAACTCATTAGTATTTATTTTTCAGATCACTGTGACCTTTAGATTCTTTTCTGCCCAATTTACATAGAATAGACCCTCCCTACCTCCTTTCCTATCTTGTTCTAATTCCTCAAATTTATTTCCAGTTCTGGTCATATTGTGATTTAACTTCCAATACTGTTTTTTATAATTGAGGTAACTTTGGTTTATAACACTGTATGTGACTCAGAGGCAGATGATCATACCTCCTCAGGTGCATGCCACCACACCTCGACCACCACCAAGGCACCACAGTCATTACTGTTTTGTTCACATGGACCCTCATATTTTATATTTCACAATTTAGTGAGGTTGTTTTGTTATTTATAGTCAGGTCCTATGTAGCACCATGGTGACCTAATTTGTGTCATTCATCTATTTAATGACAATATTTTCTATTAGATTTGTGAGTCATTGATTAAAAAGTTAAATTGTCTCAAAACACATGCCAGATGCAAGACCCCCATAGAATTCTAGTATTTACATTTCTTCTGGTTGGCTGGCTTTGAACAGCAATTATAAATCAGAAATATTAGTATGTAGTATAGTCAGAGTACATGTATGTCTCAAGTTGCTTTTTCTGTACCTTGTTAGCCTCTGAGGTCACTTTTTCTGCCCTCAATGTGAACATTACAGACAACAAACTATGTTTTAATATTAACTTAATCAAAATAGGAAATTCATATGCTGCAAAAAGATATCACATCATGTGTTCCAGATAAATTTCAATATAGATCATTATAAGCAATCTTAGGTTGGGAAACTTTTCTAAGTAATTGGTACAATTTTTTGTCATATATTATTACAGCACACATTTATGTAGTCACCTTGAAAAAGCACATACGGAAAAGTGACAACCTGAGAAACAAATCTGTCAATGACTTTTATTATTTTGTTGTTACGAGCCCTGCATTTTACATGCAAATTAACTCCAAGAAGGCTCACAAAAGCAATGGAAGCTCACTGGAAGGGACATATTCAGTAGGGTACTTACTATACCACTCATGACATGACTCACTTACCTCCCAGTTCCACTAAACCTCTCTCCAAGCATTATGCCAACACATAGTCCTTTCCTAGATTTTTTGCTTCTGTACCTTTCAGCTTCACCAGACAGTACTGAGCCACCTAGTTGTGACTTTCAGTTTTTCTCTTGGGCCTGGCCACCATTTTCTTTTCCATCTGCCTCATTCACCAGTGATGTGTGAGTGTTTTTCTTGGAGTTCCTACTACATTACAAACAACGGTTTAAGCATTGAGACTTCAGCAAGAGCAATACACAGCACCTGTTCTTTAGAGTTTACTTGTAGTGGTGGGGTTGGAAGGGCAGACACTAAATAAGCATATACTATGTCAGGTGGTAATAAAGAAGAGAGTTGTTATGGTGGCTATGTGAGGGAGTGATGCTGTTAATCATCAGCATCCACTGTCAGGTACTCTTAATCTCTGCTTGTGTCTGTGTTCCGAAACTTAGGAGATTCATTTGTCCACATTGTTCCACCCTAAAGCTGAATTCTAAATTTATGCCTCTATTCCTTTCTGATTTACCTATGCTCTCTGGGGTAATTTCATTTCTGGTTTGTTTTGTTTATAATTTTCCTTAAGGTACTTTTCCTATACTAAATCCTAGTGGCTCCTGAGAACAACATTCTAAGGAAGTTATGTCTATTTTTGTGCATTTTTGTGTGTTTGAATATTGGACAGGCTGAAGTCTATGGTAATTTACTGCATACATTACTTTTCATTCAGGTGTTTGCCATTGCGGATTCTATGCAGTCACCAAATAGCATGTCAGCCTTAGCCCTGTTACTTAAATTCTACTTCATTGTTCAATCGGTTAGGCAAGGAATCCCCCATAGTATTTCTCAATAGATTTATTAATTCCCAAAAGGCAAATTCAAGAAATAAATACTGTGGTAGCTTTGGCGCTGTTATAAATTTTGGCTTTCAGGCTATCAGCCTTTTATAGTCAACCTGAGTACAGACATTTGGACACATCCCGCCACTCAAGTTTGCTATGTTGAATCATTTCCAGATCTGGAAGTGCTTGGCCTCTGGGAATGACTCAGATGGAATGGGACAAAATTGTTGGGAGTCAAAGGTGAAGCCATTTTGTTTCCATTTAAGAATGAAAACCATAAAGTAATTTATTTCTTCATTTACAGGTTATGAGCGTGGAAATTCACACTTTGCTTCACCACAGCACTTTCTCATTGACAGAATGTCTTAGAAGGATAAGCTATGATCACCTGATTCTATTTTCTTCTTACCATATGGCCCTAGAGGGAATGTGGAGAAAGAGCTCAACTTAGTCTCCGAACGTAGTCCTACAAATCAAGGCTAGAACATCAAACTAAGCAGGGTCTTAAAACATTTTTCTTCCTATGTGATAATTTTAAAATATCAATTGAGAAAAAAACAAATGTCAGCTGTGAAATGAATACCCCTTCTGGAGGCCAGGGACTTTGCTATTTGATTCCAATTAGAGATAATGGGAATCATGAGGATTCTTGCTGTACTTCTCCTTACTGTAGGTATTATTTTTGCAATTAAAGCACTATGTGTCTCAGTAGGGTTTTTATTTAATTGGCAAACCTATATGACATATGTCAAATTTCATCAATTCGTAGACCTTTTCCTGAAAAATTGCTTTGAATTTACTGATATTTAAAGTCTATATCCCAAGTCTCTCATTCCAAATTGGTTTCTATTGCTTCACTGTCAGTGGTCCACAGCCTTACAAATAGATTTATGAATGACACCCACTAAGCTTAGAATAGTCAGAATAATTTCTGAACTTTTTTACTTGACTTTTTTTTTTTCTGATGCCAAAAGTTATATATACACACGTCTTGTCTGAATGAAAACTTAAATGTACTTGAACACATCTGGAAGTAGAATTCATTCAAACATTATTTTTACTCATTATTAACATTTCTACTTGCACATTATCCCTGAATATTTATTCAAAGTGACACTTGACTAAACCTTGGTTTCCTTAGGGAGAAGAAAATGTTGGTGGATATAATAGTACCTCCACATCCTCTTATAGGGAATTTTGTTTCTAGGGGCATATGTCTGTAAAATGTACAAAGGGCCCCATCCTTCCCTGAGCCCACACGGGGGCACTAGTTTAACACCTTCCTGGATGCACCAGTGAGAAGGGGTGAGCTTGCCAAAAAAGCTAAAACTACAGAAAAAGAACTCCCATCAGCCATTTTGAAATAACCACAAGAAAAAGGAAACTGTATGAAAATCTTTTTAAAGTCGAAACACTCATTACCATTAGAGAGAAGGAATGTAGTTCACAAGCTGTCTGGGGTAATTTTTGCCCTTAACAGCCTTTGCCCTTTGTATTTTAGTCTCATGTTCTCTTCTCTGGCCTTTCCCTCTGACTCGGGGAAAGAGGCCCTTCTCCTTCCTTAAAAGCTAACCTGTATCTCTTTCCACCTCCGAGGGACCGTGTTGTCATCCCTTAGCTTCCTCACTCAACATCTTCAATCTCTTTCTCTATGAATTTTTTTCCTGATTCTTACATAGCCAAGTATTTTCCCATCATGAAAAATCCATGTCTTGAAACTAAACCCCCATATAGCAAAGAACTAAATCTTTTCTTATCATTACCAGATATCCTACAAAGAGTGTTTATTTAAATGTCAAATTAATGTATTTTTGGCCAAGAAGAGAATAAAGTTGTTAGGGTAACTCTTTTGCTAAAATATCTTTCTAAAGTCAACAATAACTTTAGCATTGTAGGGTAAGGAAAAATGTCAGGCTTTTCTACCCTCCCGCCATCAGGATAGATGAAGGATCCTTGCGGTCCTGAATGTATCTTGATGGTGGGCACCTGGAATAGGGTGTGGGCCTAGGTAGATGGGATTCACCTGGGCTAAGACTGGGCTTTTAAGGGCGGCGTCCCAGGGATGCCAGCAGAAGCTGAAAGAGAAGCCGAGAGAAGGCCGAAGAGTTCAGAGTGAAGATCTGCTGGGGGCTGGGAGGCTTGCCAGCCTCCCGCCCCCCCAGCACCCCTGCCTGCCGTGTACCTGGTAATCTAAATAAAAAACCTGCAAAAGCCACTGAGGACTCTGACTCCTCCTTCACCCGGTCTGCTGGATCATAGATAACCTGCACTGTGGTCTTCCTGCCCTTACAATTGGCGTAAGTTGGCAAGATGATCCATGCAGACGGGTATTGGAGCCCTCCGAAGACCTGGAGGGACTAAGGAGTAACAGACTGTGTTTGCCTGTGACGACGCTGGAGACATCATGGTGGCACAGAGGGTGGACAAGGTCCGGGAGCTACGGAATAAGACCATGCCTGGAGGAGGAGATGCCCAAGAGGACCATCCAATGACCCCTGAGGCAGCAGAATCATCAGTGAAGAGAGGACCATGATTCAGAGATTGCCAGTGCTGATGGCAGGGAGAGGCCTAATGCACTTGGACTAATGGACTTGGACTGATGAACTTGGACTGACAATCCCGCCAGAAGGTGGAGGAATCTTGGAAAGATAAGTTTTTGGGATCCTGGGAGGATGCTATTGGTTGTACACCCCAGGAGATGGGAATCTGGGGGTGGCCAGTGGGCCTTGATGGCCAAAAGCAGCCTGTGTATGCCCAGCAGCTAGGCGGAGGAGAAAAGCCAACTGAGAAGGCAAAAGCTGGTACTGATGCTAAGTTTGAGAAGCCTTGAGCAGCTGTTAAGCAGCCTGAGTACGCTGAAGATCTGTGAGTCTCGTAAAATCACCTGTGGGTGATGCCCTGCTCATTCTTGAGTGAGGGTGAGGAGCTGAGAAACCTGTCCTCGGGGGACGGGTGGGGAATGTGGCTTGGGGTAGAGCCCAAGCCGAATGTAGAGTTTGGATCCCCGACCCATGTGCTTGTGCAGTGGGTTGGCCTGAGTGCAGGGGTCTGCGAGTCGCATTGGTGGCTATGAAGGTCGAGTGTTGGAGCGACTGCAGACAGAAACCCTGAGGGTTGGCGATTACCCCCAACAGAAAAAGAATCGCCAGTCCCAGAGTGAGTGCATCCTGGGGGTGGATGCTGTGTGTGGCTTGTAGCCGAGACTACAGCCAGAGAAGGCCAGGAAGCCTGACGGCTCCTGGTGTGTTACAGTAGATGCCGTGAGTGGTTCCTCTCCCTTGTATGAGCAGTGCCTTCGGCAGCAGATTTGGTGGCTCATCTGCTGGTACCATAATTGTCTTTTGCCACTAGGTTGGGGCCCTGCCTGGACTTATTTGTGTTCTGTTGTATTTTGTTATATTGCGATGTATTTGCTTTTGTGGGCCATGGCTGCACTGTTTGTTTGTTAAGAAAATTGTATATATGAAGACTATATGGCAGAAAACCTTGAGGGGGTGGACTATAGGGTAAGGAAAAATGTCAGGCTTTTCTGCCCTCCCACCATCAGGATAGATGATGGATCCTTGCGTTGCAGTCCTGAATGCATCCTGATGGTGGGTACCTGGAATAGGGTGTGGGCATAGGTAGATGGGATTCACCTGAGCTAAGACTGGGCTTTTAAGGGCGGCGTCCCGGGGACACCAGCAGAAGCCGAAAGAGAAGCTGAGAGAGAAGCAAGAGAAGCAGAAGCCGAGAGAAGGCCGGAGAGCCCAGAGTGAAGACCTGCTGGGGGCTGGGAGGCCTGCCAGCCTCCCGGCCCCCCAGCACCCCTGCCTGCTGTGTACCTGGTAATCTAAATTTAAAAACCTGCAAAAGGTTTTTGCAGTGCTCTGATAGTGCACTGATAGTGCAGTGCTCTGACTCCTCCTTCACCTGGTCTGCTGGATCATAGAAAACCTGCACTGTGTCCTTCCTGACCCTACAAGCGTAAAATACGATTGCCAATCATTTGCTTCCAGAAGTTTCTTTTCCTTTCCCTTCCTTGATTCTGCATATTTCTGGTTTTATTTCTACTTTTCTGAAGACTTCCTAAGGTTTACCTGTTTCTTTCATCTTTTAGTCACACTAGCTCCAAAAAGTTTGATTTATTTATTTTTTTTGTTTACATTTATTCTATCATTTTTAAAAAATATACATGCAGTAAAATTAACTCTTTTGGCATGTAGCTCTATAGGTTTAGACATACAGTTGAGGCATACAGTTGTATAACCACCACCATAATCAAGATAAAGAAACATTCTATATAATATCCTCAGATTTCCTCAAACTACTTCTTTAGAATTAACACCCCTTTCCCACCCCAACCCCTGGCAATCATTGATCTATTTTCTGTTCCTAAAATATTGTTTTTTCCAGAAAATGATATAAATAGAATCATATGGTACGATTTTTTTCTTTTGAATCTGACTTCTTTCACTTGAAAGATACTGGAGTGTGAATAAGGACATTAATAAGGCTTGATGTATGCATAAGTTTGCATTTCCCCTGTACATTATTGAATCATGTCATAAGTATATGTTTATAAGAAAGAGTGAATTTTTTTTTAAAATGACTGCACCACTTTGCATACATACAAGCAATGTATGAGAACTCTGGTTGTGGGATGTCCTCTTCATCACTTGGAACTCTCAGTCTTTAATTTTATTCAATCTAATAGATTTGCAGTGGTATTCCACAGTGGTTTAAATTTGCATTGTAATGACTATTGATGTTGAGCATCTTTACATGTGCTAATGTGCCAATCTTTATTATTGTCATCTGTGAAATCAGTTCAGATCTTTTGTTTGTTTTATAAATTGGGCTGTTTATTTTCACATTGTTGAGTTTTGAGAGTTCTTTGTACACGTTGTTGAAAATGTGATTTGCAAATGTTTTCTGCAGGTCTGTGACTTTTTATTTTCTTAAGACTATCTTTTACAGAAATTTTAAAATTTTACTACTTTTAAAATCTTGTGAATTGTGCTTTTTGTGCATATCTAAGAAATGTTTGCCTAACTAAGGCTACAAATATTTAATACAATGTTTTCATTAGATGTTTTGGAATTTACATACTTAAGTCTATAATCCATTTTAAATTAATTTTTGTGTATGTGTATGGTATGGATTCAACATCTTATTTTTACAAGGATATTTAAATTATCCCAGAACCATTTGTGGAAGTCTATTTTTTTTTTTCCATTGAATTGCTTTTGAACTTTGGGCAAATATCCACTTGCCAAGTCTATATTTATATGTATATTTGCTTCTGGGTTCTTCAGTCATAGTATCTTTGTGTCTAACTATTTTGTGAATACTATCAGTCTCAATTATTGTAGTTTTATAGTAATTCTTGAAATCAGATAGTCCTCCAACTTCATTTTTATTTTTCAAATTTATTTTGGCTATTCTAGTTTTTGCCTTTCAAAAAAAAAAAGATTTTAAATTTGGTATGTCAATGACAACAAAAAGTCCTGCTGGCACATCTATTGGAATTGCATTGGATCTATAGATTCATTTGGTGCAAACAGTATTGAGTCTTCCAATAAATGAACACGTTTTGTCTCCCAACTTATTTTGGCCTTTCAATTCTTTCACCAGCATTTTGTTGCTATCAGCATGAGATTCCTGAACATATTTGGATACATTTGAAAAATATATTTCATGTTTCTTGGTGTTAATAAAAATGGTAATACTTTCTGGGTTCATTTTTGAGGCTTTTTTGTTTAAATTATTTACTCAAGTCCATGATGTTTTTAATGAAGCTTACCACCTTTCCCCCAGTTAACACTTTGGATTATTTTAACAGTCTCTCATTGACTGTTTTCCTTCAATGTATTCAGCAACCAGATTTCCCAAACCACAACTTTCCTTTTGTTGCTCAGAATAAAAAAAACTTTGCACAGAAACTCTGCAAAGTAGTATTCAAGGCAGTCATTACAAACATTTTCTCCTAGTCCTTGAGAAAAAAATTCTGAATGACTTAAACTCATACATTCATCAAATATGTTATTTTTGGAACTTCAGGATATAAGATTGTTGAATATGTGATTTGCAAAGATTATGGTAGGCAAAGTACAAACTCAAACAGCTATATTTCCCCCCAGGACATCTCGTGAATCTAGGGAATTGTGCTACTAATGAGAACCACTTCATATTTTGTAAGGTTGAACAATTCTATAATATGGGAAGCTGGGATTTCTGGGAATGGCTGTCATGTAAAAGATGTCAAACATATCATTCACTTTGGGGAGCTTATTCATGACTGTAATTATTGAAAAGCCTTTGCAATCCATGGAGTACCATGTAGAGTACCTGTTCTAATTTGTGAAATGTAAGATGGACTCAGAAACTATTGTATCAAGTTGAATTGATTCAAATATTGACAGTGAGTGTCCCAATTATAAATTATGTTGGGTCCTTTCTTGAGCACATGATGAAGCTGTAAATTACTCCTCAATTCAACAGGAAGGATTGGTTACATAAAGTAAAAACATGAATTTACCTGTTCAACTGAGGGAAAAACTCAACTAGAATTCATTGAAATCAGTTTTGAACCTTAATAACCATTATCAAAGTAAAGAATATTTAATATCCAGAAAATTTTATTTTGTTTTGATAGGAAAACCTCAATCCCTTCCCAAGAATGAGAATTCTTTACTCCATCTCATTCACACATTGTAGGGAAAAAATTTAAAAATTTTTTTTCTTTGTATTATACATGACTTTAGATGGCCTCAGTCAAACTATTTGATCAATTTACTATTTAACAGAGGGGGGGGGAGAGAAAGAGGTGGTGCTTTACCTGCTCCCCTCACCCCCCCATCAAAGTGCAGTTTAATTGCAGTTTCCCCTTCATTATTAGTAAAAGATTTTTTTTTTTGGTAGATGCATATATACCCTTGAAAGAATAGTAACACGTACAGAAAGTAGGGTAATGAAAATCAGTTTGTAATATATATTTAACTCGACTGTAACTATTAAATTTATAAGTTGGCTTAGTGAACTGTATCAAGTTATTCCTGTGTGATAGACAATCAGTCTACCTGAGAGTCAGCCATCTCCATGGGGCCATTTGGTCTGATCGGATATCAAATGACTTGTTGATTATTCTGACTTCAAAGGCTACTGGCACTGATTCCTTCAAGGTGGTCTGTAATGCTCTGAGTGTTGAGACCACCTGTCAATGTAGCTTCCAAATTAAAGAGAATCTGTTGGGAAATGAAGGGTAAACTTCCTCTCTTTCATACTAGGCTGATTAACCTTGAACAATTTTACCTTTTCAATGCCAGTTAGTATGAGGAAAATATCACCCAAACAATCCCAGTTCTCTTTATTGTTGGGAAAGATGCATTTGCCTATCAAAAAATGTAAATATCCACTTGTAGAATTTTATGAAAATTTAGTGTAATGAGTTCCAATTCTCTATTTTTATCAGTCTCTGGAAATAATCTGATCCTATATTTATCCTAATGAATAGTAATCATTTGAGTACTTGAGCTAGCTTTTGAAGAGAAAAAATTGCAAATACTTTTCAGTCACATTTTTTGTTGTTTTACAAAACTTGACTTATTTTGCTCTTATTTATTATATTACATTGCTTCTTAAATATGAAAAGTAGGTCATTGTGACAGCTTAGAATATAGTTTATAAAACTTGTATATTTGACCTGACTCATAAAATACAAAACTTAAATTTGTACTTTTTAATCTTTTAATAAGATAAAAAACATAAATAAGTAACTTCATTTATTAGGTTCTCTGAAACTAAGCCAGGTTGTCAGAAGTTATCTTAAAAAGAGATAAATATTATAAAGCACTTCTTACTATTCATCTCTAGATACTGCCTCAGTAGTACAGAATTTGTTGTTTTTTTTTTAATTGTAACTGAGCTGTAGCTGAATAGAAATCATTGATTTTAAACATCTGAGGCTGATTTCCATCACATATTTGTTCATGTTTCAATGCTTGCACCTTTCTCTTGTTTTAATAAGATTCATAACAAATAATTATGAAATGTCTGGCTCAGTTAATATCTTAGGAGACAAACATTACATTTATTATTTTATTATTTTATGTTTATGAAATAATATTTTTTAAACTTTATTTTGAAATAATTTTATATTTAGATAAAAATTTTAAAAATAGTCCAGAGTTTCCATATACCCTTTATTCAACTTCCCTAGCTTTCCTTAATGTTAACATGTTAACAAATCTCCCTAGGGTTAACAACAAATAGCATAACCATCTTACAGTTATCAAAACTAAAAAATTAACTTTGGTATAATGCTATTGACTAACCTACAAACTTTATTCAGATTTCACCAAATTTTTCAATAATGTCCTTTTTTTCTGTTCCAGGATCCAATCCAGAATCACACATTACATTTATTTATCATATCTTCTTGTATCTTTTAGATAGCACTTAAAATCCTAAAGCATTTTTTACTGTGACTTCTTTCCCTTCATTGTTGTATTGTAACTGTTTAGATGATTTTTCTAGAAAGAAATCTTAAATCATTTTGTTTATTTTCAACCATCTCTTTGTTTTGCAGAAAGTAAATATCACATGTTTTGCAGAAAGTAAATATCATGGTATTCATAGTGATTTAATTCAGTACATGGAGTCAAATGCTGTTTAGTGTCTGGCATGCAGACCTTGTCACTGGGCTAGGTGGTACCAAAGGGGTAAGAGAGCTAAGCAACATATGATCCCTGGAGTTTGAAGCACCCAGGCAACTAAAGGCACATCCAAAAGTAACTACTTGTAGAGCACAGAATCAATAGCAAAGCTTAGAATCCAAATCTCTCAAATCCAGCCTAGGGGAGAACTTGAAAGGAGCTCACTTTTTAGAAAGCTTCTTGTGTTAAGGATTTCAGAGAGACAGTTTTGTATTGTTCTTTATTCTTCACAATGCTATAAATATATTCATGGAATTTTAACTTTTATATCTATAGCTATTAACTTTCTGCTACCCCATTTCAATTTCATTAATTAAATTCTCTTATTTTAAATTTAAAAAAATCATTGAATTGTTATTCTTTAGAGCTTGCTGATAGGCATTGTAGTTTTTTAATTAGGCCATAAGATGGATAGAACCTAAATGTCCAACAAATGTGCAATTTGTTAATTATATTGTATATCAGAAATATGTGTTAATGATATTACAGAGTATTTAATAACTTGAGAAAAATTACTGTGTATTGTTAAGAGAAAATAGTTTACCAAACAGTGAGTATAATATGACTCTAGTTTAAGAAAAAAATAAGAATATGGTGTATATAGAAAATACCTGAAGTGTATACACATCTAAAGGTTAATCTCCAGATAATGAGATTTAAGGTAGAGTTTATTTACCCTTTATCTATTTTTTCATATTAAAGATATTTCAGCAATAATTTCATATTTATTTTGGTTTGAGGAATATGTTATTAAAATTCTGAACTGGAAATGTTTGTTTTAATATAGGTTTACCTTTTTAACTTGTCATTTTTCTTTAAACTAAAATATCTATTTACTTATTAATTAATTAATTAATTAAACTGAGGTAATATCGGGGTACCCCATCAGGTATTACTACATGGTCTACCTACCACCAATTTACCCATATTCCGTCACCATAATCCATTGTGGTTCTTTCCCTAAACTAAAATATTTTTGTCTTATTTTGGCAGCATGTAATAATAGACTTAGTAAGAATCTTTAGGTTTTGAAATGTTGAAATAATATATCTGGGATGGGGGAGACAATAGATTTTACTAGAGCATTTTTTTTTGTTTTATTACATTAGCATTTTTCTTATGATATTTTTCCTAGTAAATATTTGTTTTTCATGATTTTTGCTATAGTAAGATCTGTCATTCAATATGAAAATAAATGTGCTTAGTAAGGTTTGTGTAAATACCATGCTGAATTGTTAATAGGATAATCATGGGTACCTTTATTGGTACCGGTATGTGTAAATTTACATGCACTAGCCCAGTTCATATTGAAGTCATCAGGGGAGGTAACAGGTGATGTTATTCCCACTTTAGAATGAGTGAATAGAGACACAGATGGTTCAATAGCTTTTTCAAGATTCCTTATCTGGTAAGTAGTGGATTTGGACTTTGAACCCAGGCAGTCTGCACCCTGATCACAATGCTATGTTACTTCTGTTTTAGAAAAAATTAAAACACTGATATGATGTAATCTTTCTTCATTTATGCAGACAAGCTATAGAACATTTCACTCTCCACATTGTCATATCAGTTACACCGTACTGGTGAAAAAGGAAAGAGCAATTAGTGTGTCAATGTATGGAATTGGTCATAATTCAGATGTTATTATATCTACTTATAATTATCAGTGCTCTCATCATAACTCACAATTCCTGAGCTATTCCTCTGCATCAAGCACTGTGTTTTACATGCATTATTTTGGATGATGTTCAGAACAACCAGAGATGGGTTCTATTATTATCATGCCATTTTCTTCTTTTTTTTTAAAAGATTTATTTATTTATTTATACAAGAACCAGGATAAGGGCCAGAGGTGCGGGAGGGTGAGAGGATTCACCAGAGACAGAGTGGGGAACAGAACAGGCAGACTGATGAAATACACTGCTGAGGGGAGCAGCAGGCGAGACAGGAGAGGTCTGCCGCGCCATGTGGGACCCTTGCCGGCCGGCCAGGATGGAACCAGTGCTGCAGAGGCTGCGGACAGCTTCACAACATGGCGCTCAACTGCCTGCACCACCAGGGGAGGCCCATTGCCATTTTATTCTTGAGAAAAAATAGAAAGAGATTCATTCATTTGCTCAAGCTCACAGAACAATACCAGGAACTAGAACAGGTTTTTTTCTGACCTTAAAGCCTAGCTTTAAGCACGATACAATCTTAATTTGTTCCCAAACACTCTTGCACAGTTGGATTAAACATGCCTATTTTCACCAGAAATATTCTTGCCTTTTATCTGATTGAATAATGAGAATGATCACAGCATATTGATAGTTTTACCATAAAGCCAAAAATACTTTAAATCTTTGCTATGATAACCCTTACTTAGGGTGGCCTCTGTCTTGATTGCTCTTTTTCTCTCAATTGTCTTTTCCAATTTAGCAAGGTCTATAGATTCTACTTCTTCATACTGTTGAGCCTTCAACAATAAGGCTTGAACTGTACAGGTTCAGTTCTACTTGTGGGTTCTGCCTTCGTGGATTCAACCAACAGGGATGTCATTGGTCACTTACACAGATGAGGATCCCTCAGATACTGAGGGCAGGAACACCATAAATTCTTTTCAACTAGGGTTGGGGGTTGGGATTTCTAACTCCCCACTCCCACTTCATTGCATAAAGGCCAACTTTAATATCTCAAACCCAGCAATACCTACCTAAAATCAACTTTTCCCACAACCTTGCAACACATTTCTGATTTTATTGGAGGTGGCAATGTGCTAAACTGAAAAGCTGCTTTTGTCAGCTGCCGTGGGAGACTCTCGGATAGCCAGAGTCCTTGTAGTAGAATGTAGGCTGAAGAATTGGGTGGGGCTTCCAGTAAAGATCTTTGGGGAGCAGCATTCTGTTAAGACCGTTCACTCTGTCTCTTTTACTAACTGGAGTGACAACACATTGGGTAGGCTGCTTCAGCCACGTTGCAATCATGAGATTATTTTAAGGATGCGGGTGTACTGTAGGGAAGGTAGAAGTGAGAGCTGAAAGAGCCTCTATTTCAACCCTGGAATTCTCGCTTCATAGGAGAAAATTAAATCCCTGTATTAAATATTATTCTGGATCACTGTTACTTAAGTCACATGCAATTATTAGCCATCCAAACCTATTTCATCTCTGACTTGATTAAAAAAGAGAACGTAAATGAAAACATCTGACATCTCTGCTTAAAAATCTTTGATAGATTTTCATTAAGTTTAACATAAAATATAGGTTCTCTAACATGGCGTGATGGGCATCCACTTAATTTCTCCATGCTACATCACTTATTCCTATCTTAACTTGCTGCCAGGAGGAGACCTTCCTTGGACATGTCTGGCTTTGTCTCACCCCAGGGCCTTTAAATGTACTATTCAGATTATCTAGAAATACCAGTTCCTAATTCTTTCTCCCCAGCTCCGCCTTGTCTCCCTCCCCAATATTCTAAGAACTAGTTTTTTTTTGTCTTCCTTTTATTCCCAAGTGTCACCCCTCTGACTATTTTGCCTAAGTTTGATCAGGCCTTCACATTCTACCATTATTTGAAATTATTGCCATCATTTAGTTTTCATCATTGCACTGATCAGTTAGTCAAAATTTATTTGTAACATTTTATTTCCCTCTCATTCTCATTAAATCTTAATTTTTTTTTAAATCCTATATTGTGAGAAGACAGGGGATGATGTACAATTTGTTCATATGCTTTGTCCTTTGTTTACAAGAACCTAGTGGTGGTGCCTGGTAATGATGGATTCACAATCATGGTTGAACATGAGACTCATCTGCAGAGCTTTTAAGTACTGATGTTCAGGCCCTACTACCCTCCTAGATTTAAATCTAATCAAGCTGTATTTGGACCTAGGATCAGTACAGTTTTAGCAATTTCCAGGTGTTTCTAGTGTACTAGCAGTAGTTTTAAACCCTTGAGTGTACATTGAAGTCACCAGGAGAGTGTTTAAAATAATACCAGTAATTTACTCTACTATGAAGATCCCGATTTATTTCATCTGTAGTATTGGAGAGGCAAGACAAGATGGGCACAGGGCAGGTTCTTTATGATTCGGCAGATCAGGTAAAGGAGAGTGCTGGAGCCCTCAGTGGCATTCTCAGACTTTTATTGAGCTTTTACATGTAGTGCAGCAACCAGGTACATGGCAGGCAGGGATGCTGGGGGGCCAGGAGGCTGGCAGGTCTCCTAAGCCCTTGGCAATTCTTCACTCTGGACTTCTCTGGCATTCTTTCTCCCCTTCTCTCCATTTCTCTCTTCTGCCTCCACTTCTCTTGGTGACTATCTCAATAAGAGCCATGGCCCACAGAAGTAAACAATACAGCTTACAACAATGTAACAACTGCAGGTGCCCCATCAGGCAAGGCAATCCTAATGGTGGGAGGGCAGAAAAGCCTGAAAATCATTTACCCTACAGGTATCTTAAATCTTTCCAAGTGATTCTAATGTTGGCCAGGGTGGGAAACATTTGTGTTAGTGAACGGTACACATTCATTGCTGGAATGAACATACTTCATTATGCAATTAAATTTAGCATAACTGTACACAACAAATGATGTGTCTTGATTTTGATTTCTACTCCTCCTTAGTGGGAATTGGCTTAAAGTCTTTGGCAGCAATTGTCTCTATTATAGTTAATACCAGAGTTTTCTTGACACCCTATTCCCACCTTCTGTCTCTTTATTTGTGTTATTCACTGTTCTTGGTCACTGTAAGATATACTGAAATTCTTCCTTATTCTTTATATCAGGGCCCTTGTCACTACTGTATAATAATTGTTAATGTTGTATCTACAATCCTACTGAGTCAGTTTAGGTTCTTTGTTTACCAGAAACTAAACTATCATAAACTAAAGTAGCATAAAGAAGAGTAAAAAGCAGTGTATCCCTACTTAGAATCCTTACTCCCCCCAAACCATCCTTTGCATGCCACCTGGCACAAAGTCTATTACAGAGATGATGCTTGGAAAGTTTAAGTGGGATAAATTCATTATCTATATTTAAAAGTTCTCTCATTTTCTTCCCAGGAACCTTTGCCTAAGCCATGTTGACCTAGTGTGGAGAGAGGGAGTAAAAGGATTCATCCAAGGGAAGCTATGCTGATAAAGCAGCTTCCAGGATGCAGAAGTCATGAGTAACAAGATTCCTTTCCTTGAGCAAGGAGGCTTTCTCAGCCAAAGCATTACCTTTTCATGTCATCTGAATTTCAGGTTTCTACTTTGGTGTATAATCTATGTTTTATTCCAGCATAATTTTTATTTTAAGAAATGTTTTTTTAAAAAGTGAATTTAAAGGAGTCACACTACCTGTAGTGTTATAAAAGACACTAAGGGTTTTTAAGGAATAGAAAGCAAAATCTTGGCACAAAATGCAGTCTCGGCAGAGACAGTGCTTCTTACTGGAGATAGCAAAATAAAATGATAGTACCAGCATGCTTTCAAGTCATGAAGCATAGCACAATGGTCATTTATATAAAAATTATTACTATTACCAAGAAGAAGACTAAAATGCATCCTGTTTGTTCTCATAAAAGTATTGATATGACAACAAAAAGAAATATAAAAACCATATGATAAATATCAATAGATGCTGAGAAAGCTTTCGACAAAGTGCAACACCCATTCATGATAAAAGCCCTTGAAATTCTTGGGATACAAGGAACATATCTCAACACCATAAAGGCCATATATGACAAGCCAACAGCCAGTATCATCCTCAATGGTGAAAGCTGAAAGCATTTCCATTAAGATCTAGAACAAGACAAGGATGTCCACTCTCACCACTGCTTTTCCATATAATACTGGCTGGAAGTCCTAGCCAGAGCAATAAGACAAAAGAAAGACATATGAGGAATCCAAATAGGAAAAGAAGAAGTCAAACTATCACTATTTGCAGATGATATGATAATATACATACAGAACCCCAAAAACTCCACAGAAAAACTAATCAAACTCATCAATCAGTTCAGTAAAGTGGCAGGATACAAAATCAACACACAAAAGTCAGTAGCCTTCCTATACACAAACAATAAATCTGAAGAAGAAGAAATCAAAAAAAACCATCCCTTTTATTATCAAAATAAAAAAAAATCAAATACTTGGGAATAAATCTAACAAAAGAGGTAAAGGACCTATACAAAGAAAACTATAAAACACTGTTAAAAGAAATAGAAGAAGACACAAAGAAATGGAAAAACATCCCCTGCTTATGGATTGGAAGAATAAACATTATTAAAATGGCCATCCTACCAAAAGCAATATACAGATTCAATGCTATTCCAATCAAAATTTCAATGTCATTCTTCAAAGAAATAGAACAATTATTGATGAAATTCATATGGAATCACCAAAAACCCCGGATAGCCAAAGCTCTCCTGAAAAAAAAAGAAGGAAATGGAGGTATAACACTCCCAGACGTCAAACTATACTACAAAGCCATAATCATCAAAACTGCATGGTATTGGAATGAGAACAGACACAGAGACCAATGGAATCAAACAGAAAATCCAGAAATAAACCCACAGATTTATGGTCAACTAATCTTTGACAAAGGAGCAAAGAATATGCATTGGAGCAAAGAAAGTTTGTTTAATAAATGGTGCTGGGAAAACTGGGTCGCTACATGTAAAAGAATGAAGCTTGACCACTACCTCACACCATACACAAAAATCAACTCAAGATGGATTAAAGAACTAGACATAAGACCTGAAACCATAAAATACATAGAAGGAAATATAGGCGAAACACTACATGATATGCACATCAAAGACATCTTTACAGACACATCACCCAAAGCAGTGATAGTGAAGACAAAGATCAACAGGTGGGACTACATCAAATTAAAGAGCTTCTGCACAGCAAAAGAGACAATAACAAAAACTAAGAGAAACCCCACCAACTGGGAGAACATTTTTCCACATAACACTAACGATAAAGGACTGATCACAAAAATCTGCAAAGAGCTGATGAGACTCAACAACAACAAAGAAAATAATCCTGTCAAAAAATGGGCAGAAGAGCTAAAAAGAAACTTCTCTGAAGAGGAAATGCAAATGGCCAACAGGCATATGAAAAAATGTTCAACATCACTTGCAATCAGGGAAATGCAAATCAAAACTACAATGAGATAACATCTTACACCAGTGAGAATGGCACATATTAAAAAAACTAGCAACAACAAATATTGGCGAGGATGTGGAGAAAAAGGAACTCTTCCTGCACTGCTGGTGGGAGTGCAAACTAGTCCAACCTCTATGGAGAGCTGTGTGGAGATTTCTTGACCTACTAAACATAGAGCTTCCATATGATCCAGCAATTCCACTCTTAGGCATTTACCCAAAGGACACAGAAATATCAATTCCAAAGAGCACCTGCACTGTTTGCAATAGCTAAGCTTTGGAAACAACCCAAATGCCCAAAAATAGATGACTGGATCAAGAGGATATGGTACATATACACCATGGAATTTTACTCAGCATTCAAAAAAGATAAACACATGCAAATTTGCAGCAACATGGATGGCGCTGGAAGGGATCATGTTCAGTGAAATAAGCCAGAAAGAAAAAGAAAAATACCGGATGGTCTCACTCATAGCAGGAATCTAGAAAACTTAAATAAGGGACCAGGAAAATGAATAACTATAAGAAAGTGAAAATCAAAATCAACAAACAACTATGAACCAGAGACACTCTATGGGGGGGGGTGGGGGGCAGGAGGGGAGGGATTGGGGTCAAAATAAGGGGGTTGCAATTGTATGGGGAATATAAAAATAAAATTTAATAAATAAATCTTTAGAAAAAAAGTGTTGATATGATTTTCAAAGTACTGATACAGTCCAACCACACAGTTATATGAGAGCATCACTTGAATGTCAAGCATGTTGTCCCCTTACTGCTGCATCCCAGCACTGAGAACGTTAAATGCCCAATACATATGTGCTAATTGTTGCATTAATGAGCTAAAATTAAGTTACATGCAATGAAGCAAAAAAGAAAAGTATGAGATCTTAAAAGTTATGTCAGAATAAAAGCAAGAGCTTATCAGCAGGTGAAGGTTTGAGGAGATGCTGTCTAGACAGGAGAAATAAAAGACCCCCCCTTTCCACTCTTTTGCCTGTGTGCCATTGTTCAGAGATACAGCTCCTAAATGGGACAAGGACATAATTCATCTCCCTGCATAAGGAACCAGGAGGAAACATGACTCCAGTACATTATTAATTGCTTTGTTTGTGAGCTCCTAACCATGTAATTGTTTTAACGACTAGCAGGTGGGTAAGTGTTCCAGGTTTTCAGGACCTCAAACTATTATAAGTGGGGAGATCAATGACCATTAGTGAATCAGGACAGTCAGGTTGGAAGCCCAAGAAAGTTACTTTAAAAACAAGTATAAAAGATGAATCACTGGTAAATGAAAATGAAATTTACCCATGCCATGGGAAAGCAGCATTAGATTTAGTTCAAGTAAGTCAAAGGTAAGGATTCTTTACCGAAGAAGTTTATCTTCCTGTGTTCCAAGGTCAGATACAGCTTAGGTTTTCACAGGTGCTGTGATCGAATCCCTTTTTGTGACATCTCCAGCTGTGGAATGCACACCTGAGAAACAGAACTCAACTGGCCCTGGGAAAGAACCAACTTTCCCTGTGTCAGCTACCTCAGTCCCTGCTTCTCTGATTCCAATGAAAAAACTATCTTTTCCATATATAGTAATCATAGTGTATGTAATGTGTACTATCCATTACAGTTTCTTCCTCTAACACTGAGGCTAATAGTAATTGTACTCTCTTATAAAGTGACAACAATGAGTTTTTCCAAACATGGGATTCAGCCCTTTTAGAAAAGGGAGAGGAATTGCCCTTTAAACTCTTTTAGTTTAAAGACTTTCCTATCACAAGGGCCTCCCTGGTGGCACAAGGGGTTAAGAAGCAACCTATGAAGGTATTCGCAGCCACTGCAGCACGAGTTTGATCCCTGGCCAGGGATCCATGATCCTGGTGCAGCAGACCTCTCCTGACTCGCCCACTGCTACCCTCAGCAGTGTATTTCAGTCATTCTACCTGTTCTGTGCCCCACTCTGTTTCTGGTGAATCCTCTCACCCCACCCCTCTGGCCTGTACCCCAGTTCTTGTATGCATAAATAAATAAATCTTAAAAAAAAAAGAATTTCCTATCACAAATCTGTCAGTTGAGTAAAGACACTACTGGATGAACATGTAAATGCTATGCAGTGCTAGCAATTGATATTCTTTGCTTCCCATGCTCAGTCGTCAGTTTGTGACTACAGTGACAGTTTGTGATGCATTCTCTCTATATTAACTTCAAGTTCCAATTCATCCTACAAAATCTTTCCAAATTTCATACCTGCATACATCCATTTTGTAAAAGCAGTTGTCGGCTTCCTGTTTCTTGAACATCTGTAATCTCAGATTGGATTCACTGAAGTCTCTCAGCGGCTAGGCTATTTCTAGGTGGTAATGTTCTACTCAGAAGACTCTGGTCTGAGCTGAGGTAGAAAATGATACCCTGGTTGGTGCAAGGAACATTGATCTCTCTCAGAACCCAACAACTAATAAATTGGACACTAGAAAATGCACAGTTCTTCATCTTTTCTTGCCAGTAAGGCTCAAAGAAGATTCCAAAAGAGATTCCATGAGAGAAAGCTTTGCAAACGATGCAGCTTCTAGGCATTGAGGGGAACCCACCCAGTATGACCCGTAGTCTCTGCATGGCAAACATCCACATTGTCACTGTGCCACCAGTGCTGTAAAGTCTTCTCATATTTGAACTAATTCATCATTCACACCAGTTTCCATTGTACCAGTTGGGAAAATTGAAATATTGAGAGATTAACTTGCTCAATGTCCTATAGCCAATAATCGTCAGAGCTGGTATCTGAACCAAAGCTGTCTGACTCCGAAGTCAGGCTCTTAACAGCCATGATCCCTACCATTTTAATGACAAAATTGAGAAGAGTACTACAGTTACATGACTCTGTCCTCATCAGATTTCTCATGCTCCAGGTAGCATCTCTAGAATAAGATCGTTGTCATCCTGGTGTCTCTATAAAGCATCTCACACCAGATTAACTGAATTTTGTGTGTGTTTTTTTATATTCAGACAATACTATGTTGGAAATGTTGTACTTGTGTTCATCTTTTCTGAGTCTCCAAAAGCTACCTACTCTATAATGTTCAACAATCCAATATTTCCTATATATTCTTGTAAAGATAGCTTTTTGAGCTATTAAAGTCCTAATTATTATATTGCATGACTGCTGTGCCTCTATGAGTCCTGGCCCTCATTCAACAATGCTATTCCCTGGAATGTCAAAATTAACACATTGTGAATTCTCTTTTTCTTTCTCAGATAGGAGGAGAGAGAGAGAGAGAGACAGGGAGAGATAGAGAGACATATGGGCAGGGGGTGCACACAACCATATATTAGAATAAAGAAACTAATAAGAAAAGGATTTCACATGCATCATCCTATTTAAATTCATTTAATCCTCATGGCAGCCCCATTAAGTTGGTACTATTTTATACCCATATTATAGCAAATATGGGGCCCCTAGGGATTCCATAAATTGACACCAGCATTGGGATTTCCCTTGTCTTCTCACCTTGATGGGACTACTGCCAGTACCTACAGGGTGAGACCTGAGTTGCTATAAGCACTGTGATACTGAGCTCAGCTTTCCAGTCCTTTCATTTTAAGAGCATAGTACAAGATTTTCACATTTCTTTAGTAAAACTCATCCATTACAGTCAAATCTCACCAAATGATTTATCAATTTCAGAGACCACAAATCTGGTTTGTATTTTTCTCTGCAATTCACTAATTGCTTCTCTTTGTAAAAAGAGAAATAACAATGTTTGCCTCATAGGCTTATTGTGAGGACATGCTGAAATAAACACTACTAAGTGCTCTGTGCAATGCTTGATACACATAGGACTCCCTTAGCAAAGGTGAACTGTCCATGTCATTATACAGCAAACTGCAGAACTGTCATTGCCACTAATGGTCTTCAAAAGAGCTGCAAAATAATTTATTGTGTCTTACATAAAAATTCGTACTTTGCGGGGTCTCCTGATGGCGCAAGGGTTAACCGTTAAGATGCAGCACTGTGAAGCAATCTGCAGCCACTGCAACATGAGTTCAATCCCCGGCCAGGGAGGTGACCCACATGGCACAGCAGACCTCGCCTGACTCGCCCGCTTCTCCCCTCAGCAGTGTATTTCAGTCAGTCCGCCTGTTCTGTTCCCCGCTCTGTCTCTGGTGAATCCTCTTATCCCTGACATCTCTGGCCTGTACCTCAGTTCTTGTATGCATAAATAAACAAATCTTTAAAAAAAATTCATACTTTTAAAATCTGAAGCACCTTTAAATATTATAATTTTTATCTTCCTAAAATGAAAGATGCCTATTATAAATTATTCTGCATATCTCAATTCCACTTCAATTTGCTTCAAGTTTCTCTACTTGTGCACAAATAGAACATTCCTTCACTGAGTTATGTGAATTTTAAAAAGCCCTCTATATCCCAATTGAAAGCATTAAATTTACTAGAGTCCATTCCATAATTATGGCTTCTGACTTACATAGAATATTTTCTTCCTGTCAATAAGAGACAACGAATTAAGTCTCTCCATGCTACATTTTAGAGAGACAGAATGGTGCATGACACATTACAAAGGATGAGGCTCTCTTCCAGTGCCAATTTGTCTGAAGGCAGAAAAACAAACAAATGGTGGGGGAGGGTGGAGGGTAACAGTAAAGAATGATGCTTAGATGTGACCCAAAGAGAATAAAACCCAAACTGAAATAAGTCAAACACATAAATTGCTATTAAATCATGGCTTTTATTTTTCCTGCCTTTGCCCTTCTAATGTTTGGTTTCTCAGTAAATGAAAGGAATCATTTGAAGTAAGGGCCTAGAGAAGGCAGGCCTCTGACCTCTAGCTCGACCGCAGAGATCAAAGGCAGGCCCCATATGTGTGAGATATTATCTTTTCCAGGCAAGTGGGCATGATGTTTTGTGATGCAGTAGTGTGGAAACAGACAAATAGCCAGGTTAGTGACTGCTGAGAGGGGAGTGATTGACATGGGGATTGAGGGCAAGGGATGGGAGAATTGGGAAGCACCTCGCCCTGCTAGTGCTTTTGGTTTTGTTTTAGTTCCCACAAATCCTTTAGCATTTTCTTTTGTTTTGTTAATTATCCTATTTTAGTTCAAACCACATTTTCATGCTTTCAAAGAGCATTTATCTCTATAAACATGTTCCTTACTTGTTGTTTTAACCTCCTTTATTTTTAAATGTAATTAGTTTATTTTGTTTTGCAAGGCAAGGCTCTTGAGTCCAGCTACATTTATAAGACTACATCTTTACTAGTACTTGTCTTTAACTACATCTCAATAGGAAAACAGGTAGGAATTGTCAACAACTATAAAAACTTTAAATATATGGGGAAAACTTTCTTTTCTTTTCCTCTGTAGTTCTCCCTACCCCTCCCCACATGCACAAAGAATTAATCCCAGGGGCAGCTCTCTGATTCTTTCTGAGGTTAGTCCTGGTTGATGAGAAGTTGATGATGACTCCAGCTCTTGTTAGAGTCACCAGGCAGCTCAGAAACTCTCAGGCATCTTGGCCTATACCTTGTCCTTCATCAGGGTGATCGTTAGCATTCCTCCAAGAATGCAAAACAGAATCAAGGTGAGATGGATTTCAGCCCAAGTGGTTGAACTTGACCTTCAAATCATTTTTCCTATCACACTCTCCATCACAACTATTCCATGGAAAGCCAGAGATTTCATTGGCTTGGGTGGTGTTGCTGCCTTCCCAGCGGCCTCTAATTCTTTCTCTCTTCTTGTGTAGCTCTTTCTCTCCTCCCTCTTCCTCTCTCTCAATATATTCCCCTCTTCCCAATGTTCTGCATCAGCATTTATTGAATAGGTCCACCTAGCATTTACATGGGAAACAATGGAACATAACCTTGAATAATATGTTCATTCAAATTTCCTATTCCTACTTGTCAGTTTATCCTTTCCCCTATTTTTTAATGCATTTTTTTAAGATTTATTTATTTATTTATACAAGCACTGGGTACAGTCAGAAGTGCGGGAGGGCGAGAGAATTCACCAGAGCCAGAGCGTGGAGCAGAGCAGGCAGAAGGACCAAAGTACACTGCTGAGGGGAGGAGCGGGCGGCAGGAGAGGTCTGGGCGCCATGTGGGACCCTCCTCCAGTGGCCGGGGAGCAGCCGGGGATCGAACCGGCGCTGCAGAGGCTGCAGGCAGCTTCGCAACCCAGCGCTCAACCGCTGCGCCACCAGGGGAGGCCCTCCCCTATTTTTTTTTACATCACATACTAATAAACACAAGCATACTAAATTACCCATGCTAACATACAAGCCAGTGCACACCAGCATACATACACACATATGAACACGTAAGGAAAACAGACTAACACATATACACAGCAGCATATACTAATATGTGTACACTAACACATATACCAACATACACAGTGACGCATATACCAACACACATATACCAACACACACTAACACATTAATACACCAAAACACATAAAGCAACACACAGTGATATATACATACACCAGCACATACAGCAACACAGACTATTACATATACACAGCAACATGCATACTCATGGGTACAGAAACAGTCTCTTGAACCTGGGGACATATTTCTTCATTATCCAACTGATGATCCTCAGAAGTAGATTCAGGTTGCCAGAGCTTATTTATTTTGTAAAGATTTATTTTATTTATTCATACAAGAGCTGGGATGTAGGCCAGAGGTGTGTGTGTGTGGGAGGGGGGGTGAGAAGATTCACCAGAGACAGAGTGGAGAATAGAAAAGGCAGATTGAAATATACTGCTGAGGGAAGCAGTAGGCGAGACATGTGGGTAGCTCCCTGACAGGCCGGGGACTGAAATTGTGCTGCAGGGCTGCCAATTGCTTGACAGTGCTGAGACTTAACCCCTTGTGCCACTAGGGAGGTCTGGTTACCAGAGTTTAAATTCATCTATTATGTCCATCAATAACTGAGCTGAGAGGAATTCTTGTCACTCTCTTTAGATGAGAATTATTATTAAAATCTTGTTAAAACTGGAAAAAACTGCCAGAAGTATGAAATTGAAGCCCATGTTTCAGGTAAAATTCATACATATAATAAGTGTAATAATTAGGTTTTCAAATAAGCTCCTAATAGCAGAAGTGTCCCTGTACTTTAGTGCTTTGTGAGAGAGCAGAATTAGGCCAAATATTCATCATGCACTGGATAAGAGATTATTGCTGCTAACATGATATTCATAATGTTCAAGCAGCATCAGATAGTAGACAACTAAGCACTACAGTTTTATCAAAATAAATGAATTGTATTAACAATTTTTAAGTCTTTCGTGTGAACTGGTATTAGTAAGTTAATACATCCTCTATCATAGTGCCTTTAAAGAACAATCTGGTGTTCTCCCTGCCCCCTAGTATATGTCTAGACAATTTTAGACAAAAGAAACTCACTTGCTCTTAGAAGTGTTGAATGAAAAGTCACTTGGGTTTGGTGAAGGTTTGGGGGAGGGGATAGAAGTCAAAGTAGTTGAAGAGAAGTGCCTTGTGCATCCTATGACCTAAAAATGAGGGTATCCCATGTGCAAAAGCCTTAGGAATAATTGGGGGGCCTCCATGGCTGAAGTTAAAGGGAGAGTTCATTTTCTTGTTTTTCTCATCTCTTTCCTTCAGTAGAGTATAAAATAACTTTATTAGTTTAATATACATTTTATCTTTCTTAAAACTTCATGCAATTATACTTTTCATTTCTATATCACTTGAATACAATATCTTTTAAATTACTAACACAGAGTCTTATTTCATTATCTTTGGGGAACATGCTGTTGATGTTGGGCCAAATGTCTTTTAAGAACACCTTATAATGAAGGCCATTTTACTACTTCTGAAAGTAAATTCCCTCTACTACTGACCAGTGTTGTACAAAGCATTATGCCAAGAAAATCATCTGTGAGTTCCCAAGATGATTTTTTAATGGTTTCTGCCATTCCATTTATAGTACAAATACTCTGTTATTAGAATAGTTCATGCAACATTTTTATTCACAATAAAAGACACTTTGAGAAGAAATTGATTATTTGTTAAAATATAAAGGATGTTTTATTTGGCAAAAACTAGTGTGTAAAAACACAAACCCCATTTTAATGACCTCATTGTCAGCTCATATCATTGACTTTAAGAAGCTTTAGCTGGAATCCCTACTTCATGGCTACACTGTGTGGGACAAGCTCCTATCTTTGAAGCCATCTATTTACTTGCCTCTGTTATAGTAAATCCTGAAGAACTGTAAAAATTAATCTTTATATCCCTGGCACCTAGCATAGTTGGCTCAAGTACTTTTTATCTTATTTCAGAGCAAAAGGAGGTGAGGCCTGTTGACTGGATTCCTAGCCATTTATTGATTTATTTTTGGCCACTGTACACCAATTCTTATTACTATACAATTTGAAAAACTTAGAAGAAAAAGATGTACAATCATTAGTGATTTGAAATATTGATATCATTTATGTGATTCATCAATTGCCCTTTGGCCTTAAAAGAGCTCCATGGTATTCTAATTTGGAATAGTATTTCCCAAGGGGAGTTACAGAAAAAAATACAGAGATGGACTGAGACGAGAGGCTAACCTTAACCCATTAAATGGGGGAAAGTAAGTTACCATGATGTCTATTATTTTTCTCATTCTTTTTAACATCTCATTTTCATATATTTTGTGACATGCACAGTATATTATGCATAATAAATATGTATGTACATACACATATACACATATTTATAGTGTACTAATGGAACTGTGTGACCAAAGGTATATGGTCATACTGGTTTAGAGAAATGGACTAGGTGACATAATTTTTTAGTATTTCATGTTATGTTTAAGAGAAAGATGACTTCTTTAACATTCATGAGAGCCTTCTCCACGCTGAACACTGTTCTAATTGCTAGACATAGGGTACAAGGATAAAGACAACACATTTGCAACTCAATGAGTTTCAATCCAGTAGAACTGATGAGACTTCAAGTTTATAAATTAGTGCCACTTCCACCATGAAAGTTTTGCTGATTCTTCTTTTCCCTCTTTGGAACACTAGTGCTTAATGTCTATTGGAATGATTTAATACTGTGTCAGTTAGGAATACATTTGTCTGCATGTAACAATGATCAACTAATAGTACCTTAAGCAAATAGGACTTTGTTTTTCTGACAAGTGTGCAAGTAAGTAGTCACTTGCTCATGTTGATTCAGCTGCTTTCTGATAACATCATACACTGAAGTTGTACCAACCTTGTTACATTGACTTTTCTGTATTTGCTGCCTCTTGACACAAGATGGCTGCTACATCTCCCCATACCATTTTTCATTCCAGGTAGGAAAATAATGGTAGGACAACTAAAGACAGTACCTATTTTTATTTGGAAAGGAAAAGCTTTTTCAGTATCTTCCTCGGTGGACTTTGATTCTTACAAGCTAACACTTAACTGCAAGGGAGCCCACAAAATCAAATATTTGATTTTCTAGTTTATAGGATAGATTAGAAAATTTGGGGATGGTGGTATTGAGAGAGTAAAACTGTAACATCTGCGTCAGGCATTGGAAATAGGTGACCTGATACTTCTTGTTACTGGTTATCTTGAGGCAAGATACAGATTATGAACTGATTATCTTGAGGCAAGATACAGATTCACATGTCCTGCAATAAATATTTGTTGAGTCACTCAATAAATCAATAAATAAGTGTGTTTAATTGCTTTATGATGGAATGAGTGTAGATACTTTCTGGTTTTCTAAATTCAGTTTCCAGTATGGAAAAGTTAATTTCCAAACCTTGTTTAAACTGCTTGAGTTTCATACACAGTGACAAGTGCTCAGTTAATACTTTCCCAATCCTAAGCAAATGGATACAGTGAACCAGCAGATCTGGGGGAAATTCTACATTCCATCATGAACAGGGCTACCAATGATATCTGAAAATGTCAGGACAAAAAAGCTGTAGCTTTATCTATACTCAGATACTTGATCCTAAATATACTGGATCGACAGATATATTTGAAAATTTTATTTTATAAACTTAGTATAAACATCAGTCCCCTTCTGGTTTAATAATATGGATTTCCTCTTTATATTTCAATTAATAATCTCTTACTCCAAATTTAAAAATTCCCCATAGATGCCATATGAACTGATAATTCTTTTTTATCATTAATAATCTGGTTAAATATACTGATTGTCTCCTTTAATTATAAACCCCTTGAGGTATTTCAATAATAAAGTAAGCAAATTGTGTGGTTGAACACAAAGCAAATTTACAATGAAGAAATAAAAGATTCTCATTGAAAAACACTCTTTCATTATCCAACCATTCTCATTATTCAATGGGGAGGTGGAGGTCACTGGGGAGGTCACAGGGGCCTTTGTCCTGGACCTCTCCTCATCACTCCCCCTAAATCATTTCAACCCACTTAGAATAGCTCCGTCCTTGTGGACTTTTGAGAAGGACATAGTGTCCTTAATAAGGTAGTCCAAGGGTTGAAAAGCTCAATTTCAAACAATTATCCTTACTTTTAACAGAAATCCCAGGTGTGTATTTTGTTCTTTTTTTTTTTTTTTTTTTTTTGCTTTGGCTATAAAGAGTTGGAAAATCACTCTCCAAAATCTTAGAGTAAAGAGTTTAACATGAAAAATGCTGTTTCTTTCCTTGTCCTTAAAATTCAGTAATAAAAGTCCATTTGACATTTTCTTAAGGTTTACTTTTTAATCCCTCATTCTTCTGTGTCTCTAAATTTTCTTTACCTATTTGTAATTGTGTAGTGTGATATGGACACATACTACTTTTCTCTCTGCATGGGCATTTGACATAGTACTTTCTAACATAATTGCAGGATCTCAGGAATGAGTTTGAAATTATTAATCTCAGTATTCTACTCACTCATATCTACCTAAGATGTAGCTAGTAGATATTATTCTCATCATTGCATTGTACATTTCATACTTTAAGCTCCTTTTCTTTTTATAAAGTCCTGTTTTCCTTTATAATACCAATTTTAAAAGTTCACTTTAAATTTTTACTCTCTTTAACATTATGAGTATAGACTAACCGTAGATTCAGGATATGTTTAATGGTGAATTTATAAATATCTTTCCTTTTCATTCATACACAAATTAATGCATTTGTTCTTTCACTCAACTCTCTGAACCAATTACATGTTGACTAAATGAATTAAGAGTTAATTGAATGCTTATCACTATGCTGGGTTCCAGGAATAAAATGATCTACACTCATGGAATTTTTTGGACAATGAGAGACGAGACATGAACCAAACAATTCCAGAAATGCATATAAAGTTGTATCTTTGATAAGAGCAGCGACAGAACATGGGGTTAAGGGAATGTATAACATAGATTTGGCCTCATTTAGGGAATCAAAGAAGGCTTTCCTGAGAAAGCCGTGCTTAAGTCAAAATCTGTGATGTGGAGGAGTTAAATAACTGAAGAGTGGCTGTAAGAACATTCTTCCAATCTTCAGATCATTCCCTCACTTTGGGAGTGTTTATTTCGAAGCTATTATTTGCCAGAGACAGTTTCTGATACTAAAAATGCAGCAATAAAACAGACAGCAATCTTGCTTTCACTGAGTATTTAGACTTATGGAAAAGACAGTTATTAAACACCCAATAGTGATTTAAATTACAATCAAGATAAGGGTTATGAAGGAGAGGCAGAACAGCAGCTGTGAAATCACTTAGGATCAGTCTGTGGTTTCTCTGAGAAAACAGCATGCAAAGGTCATTTTTGTATGGTACAGTTTAGCAGGACCAATTCTTGCCTGCTCACTCTTGTGATATTTGTAAGATTGATGCTGATGTGCTGTTACCCACTTTCTCTGAAGGATATGCTTTGTAGTGTGGAAATGCTTAAGAGAAGTAAGTGGCACTTCTCTGAGTTTTCTAATGAATGTGCTGAATAAAAGAGTGGGAAATCCTCTTAGCTGTGAGTTGGCTTCTTATTTTTGTCAGAGGCAGATATTTGCACAGCTTGACAGAATTTGTTCTTGGTGGTTGTAGGCCTTAATGTCTGTAAGGGCAAATGGATTATGTTCTGATTTCTTTTCCTACTTACCTAGTAATAAAAGGTAAGGGATTATCCTTGATTCTAAATGGTGCACATTGCTGAGTCTTTCCTGTGTGTATCCAAAGTCTTTTCAGTGACAGTAGCCAATTATTTTTAACCTAGATTTTATCAAATTATTTCCTCCATAAAGTGGATTTTCTGCCCATTTAAAAATCTTGCTTGACTACCGTTTGGATTTGTAAAGTAAATATTTTATCTAAAAAATTTGTTCCTTTTTCTATGTAACTAAGTACAAACACTTATATTTGTCATACTCTTGAGTTTCCCACATAAGCACAGATTCCCATTTCTTTTGCCTTATTTTTATGCATATTAACCACCACCTCTTTGTTTCATCCTTGAGTAATCAATGTCAAGTTCATCCCTTTTTTATATATAAGACCGTGTTTTAGTTTCTGAAGTGATGATTTTTGTTGATGTGGAAATCTTTTTTAAAAGTTTTAATTCCTTTCCATATGTTAAGTGTTGTGTTGTAGTTACTGCTTTTTTTATGTTCACCCCTTAAAAACACCTCTTTGCCATGCATTTTTTTTTTAACTTGGTAAGTATAAGTAATCTGTGATTGACAGAATTTTTCCTTATGTCATTAAATTTTCTCCTTCTTGTTAGTGGAAGCTCCAGTTCTTTTTAATGTTTTTTTTTTTTTTTAATTTAGACTTCTACATCCTCCCTACTTTTTTACAAACTCATATTAAAAAATATTTTATATAATTCATTAGTGATCTACTTTTGAACACAGCCCTCAGCAGGAAACAAGGCTAAGTTTATTTGTATACTCACTACTATTATTCCCTTCATCCATGCATGCCTATAGGACAAACATTCAGAGATTTACTTAGCATATTTGAACACCAGACAGAATTGTGTTCCTAATTCTATGTGCTCCCCACTTGGTTGATAGTGGCATGGTGGAGGAAGAATGAAAGCAGGTATAGACCTTTTCTTTATGTTAATATATTTCCAATAATTATAGTCTTATATCATTAATAAGTAGACTACTTTAAATTTAAAGGCAGTCAAAGAATTCCTCTTACTTGGAGACAGCTAGCAAACTCTACAAAACAATATTTTTTATCAATATTTTTTGTAAAGATTTATTTATTTATGTATACAAGAAGTGGGGTACAGAACAGAGGTGTGGGGGGTGAGAAGATTCACCAAAGACAGAGCAGGGAACAGAACAGGCAGACTGATTGAAATACACTGAGGGGAGCAGTGGCCGAGACAGGAGAGGTCTTCTGTGCCATAGTGGGTAGCTCCAAGACTGGGGATGGAACTCGTGCTGCAGAAGCTGTGGACAGCTTCACAGGTTGCTTCTTAACCCCTTGTGCCACCAGGGAGGACCCTTTTATGAAAAATTTTTAATCATTTTTTTTTTTTTACTGTATGACTTGCCATTTTATTATCACTAAAATAAGTAAACAAGTATTGATTGAGGAGAGGGAAGGGGGAAGGGAAGAGGAAAGGAGAGAAAAGGAGAGGTGAGAGAGAATGAGATCATTGTCTTTTACTCAGGTAGAGATGACTAAGTGTCCATTAGTTTCCTGCTTGCCTTCCTATAAGGAGTTGCTGGGAAGTAGCTGCTCAGGGACCACATTTTTCAGCATTCTTTTTATTTAAATCAGACTGAGAGACTGAGTTCTGACCAATGGCATGTAGGCAAAAAAGATGTGCCTCCCCCACAACATCTACATTTTTTCCTCTAGTGAATATCATCCTCTAGGCCTTCTGTGGGACTCATGTATTGAGGATGGTGGAACCACAGAACTAAGTAAACCTGGGTCCCTGAATCACCACTTGGATAGAGCCACATGACCAGCAACAACCAGACTGGACTGTTATGTGAAAAGAAACAAATTTCCATTTTATTAAGCCTTATATTGAAATATTAGGCTACTTCTCTACAACAGTTAGTGTTAGTTACACAAACACAAAGTTGTTAATCTCATTGTAATTAAGAATGTAGCAAGAGAATGTATGACTTGGCACAACATTGGACATGAGTCATGTTATCACTCTTGTGATCTATACATGAAATGTACATTCCAGTTCTGCTGTTCTTAACTATTTGGATAGTGGGATAAGATTCCCCCACAATTATAGGAGACTGAAGTTTACATGAGTGTAGAGTATCAGTACAATATTTTGTCATATTTGAAGTAAGCCAGGGAGATTGAAACTTTATGAAGTTCTGTAGTATAAATCATGGCATGATGGTCATTATCCAGTGTGTTAAGAATGGCCCACAGGATATGTATAAATGAAATATGTAAGCCTGACTCTCTAACTAAAATTAGCAATAGTTTTCTTTATAGTCATTCATCTTAAAAAATTCTAAGCAATAGATACAATTGCTTCGAATAGATGTTTTTATAAGAAAAACCTTGTGAATGTGTATTCTTGATCTTGATATAAACCCATCTCTTCACAAAATGCAAACTTCATGTAACCTATTTTTATGGTACATTTACAATTTCTCCCAACTTGTATACACTAGATACTTCATAACTGGAACAAATACACTTGCATGAAGCCCCTCTTTACCACCCACTCTGTGAATAGCTGGAAAAGTCATAAACAGTCCTTGGACACTGCAACGTGATCTTTCAATCTGCAATAGACGATGACAATTTTCTGCCTGATTGGAAGCATAATGTCTTGAAGGAAATTTCAGAGCAAGCCTTGGACAAACTCTGCTGTTGGTGACATCTGCCTTATTACCAATAAAAATGATATATTGTGTAACAGTGAATTACTCAGCAAACAATTCCCAGAGATCACCTTTGCTATGGGGTGTGAAACAGAACTACTCCCTTTCCTGAATGTCAAGAGTTTTACAGAGGAGAAATGACCTACTGACAGTTATTCAACTGGAAATGTCCCTCTTCAAACAGATATATGATGTTTAACTTTACACACTTGGTACCCATGGAAAAAAGTAAAATAAAATAATCAGTTCAATTCTTTCAGAGCTTGATCAATTACATATATGTGAAAACTATATATATGAAATATATTCTGCAGCACATAAACATATGCACAGTGAATATATATAATATTTATATAAGATACATGCAGTGAATATGTACATATATATTAAAACTCATATTGCAATCAACAAAGCATGCTTCACAAGGTTGCTATTTCAGCAATTAAGTCTTGAAAAAATAATATTAGTCAAATTGGTTTAAAAAAATTGAGGTGAAGTAGTTTCTAAACTAACAGAGATGTCTCAGTGACCAAACATCAGAATAAAATACAGTCAACACACAAAAAGTAATTTAGATTTTTAAAAATTTCTTTTGGATTGATTTGGAGAGGGATGAGGCTCATAAATTAATCCTGGGCAAGTGTATTAATTGTAATAAGACCCACCTGAAGAATTAGAAGTTGCCAGTTCAATATCTGAAATCAAAGAATACACTAATCCCAGTATTATCAAATATATGAAAACTGTTCACCACATAGAGGAGCTTGAATTCCCTCTTTTATTCTTCACCATCTCTTTTTTACTTGCTCACATACATAAGTGGGGATCCTTTCCATTTGCCCACTTGAAGCTTTCAGTTGCATAAATCTAGAGAATAGATTTCTTTCCTGTACCTAAATGAACTGTTATGGGTTGGAGAAAGTCTCCACATAACCTGAAAGGACTCTGGCCCTTTAACTTTTATCACACTTCCCCAATTAAGCGTTTTAGGCTCCAGACTTTAACAGCTGTCTGCAGCTGTTGAAAAGTGATTTATCATTGTCAGAGTTCGTGACCAAAACATTAAAAGAATTTTTTTTTATGTTTGGCAGGGTAACTTTCATCTATAGTCATTCATCCTCTTTAATACTTTCTTATTCACAGTAGCAATAAAAAATGAAAGAAAAATATTTTACTGAATAATTTTGAATTTTATTTTCCTCACACAGAACACTCTAATAATTTGTAAAAATCTTTTGTGTAAGAGAATAGTGCTCTGAAAAATATTTGTTTTGTTTTATGGAGAAAATATGGAGTTTTGCTTAAAAGCCTTTTGATGAAAATCTGATTTTATTCATGCATGGGCAATTCTTTTAAATTCTAAAATGTTCACGGAAATCCAAAACCATTTCCCTGTTTTTGAAATAATGAAAGATTTTTTCTTTTTTATTGATGTTAAAAAGGGTTCCACATAAAACATTCAGTGTTTTCATAGTGTTATACTTTGTTTTTAAAAGAAGCTTTTTTTTTTTTACCTTAAGAATTGCAAGTAGAAGGAACTTGGAAGAATCTGTAACCCCAAGTTCATCTTCTGCTATGGATCATGTCTCCTCTCAACTTAGAGAAACTCAAGTGAATGGAGGGATTTTTATTTTTATTTTCTACTTTTCTTTCTCTATAATCATTTGCCTAAACTTATTTGGGAGCCACAATTTACTCAGTTTGCTGTTTAGCAAACTAGCATTTTTTTTGCCTGCCTGTTGTGAGCTCTGCCAATGGCGGCCCAAAGGCAGAAATACATCCTAAAACAGGAGCTCATGCCTCATTTAGCATTCATTACACATGTCCTTTGTACTCTAAACACACTATTCGAACCACTTCTTTCTCACATCAGAAGACCAAAATAGACATTGGCTATAAAATCATTTCATTTAATTTTTCAAACTTCTAGGAAATGAAAATTTTCACTTTTACTCTGAAAAAGAGCTTAACACTGAATCTGAAATCCACTTATATCTTTCTCAATTTTAGTACAGAAAATTTTACTTTGTGTTCCAGTGAATCCCCCTACACCCACATACACTCCTCTCCCCCATCTCTTACACACACACACACACACACACACACACACACACACACACACACACACCATTTCTCCCATGGACTACAGGAAATAATATTCAGGAATTTTCAAATCCTTAAATCAGTAAAAGAAGGACTGGCTAGATTTAATAAAAAAATCTAATTCTTCCCCTGGGTGCTCTGCTGCCTCCCCTCATGCCCCTGTGTATTGGGAGGGAGCTGACTTCATGGGCACACACGAGCTGGAGCTCTCAGTGACAAATGAAGTGGAAAAACAAGTAAAACGTGTACAAAAAGCCTTCATGAAGCTCACCACTGAACCGTGGGTAAGGTGGGGACGGAGAAGGAAAATGAAGAGTGTGTTTATAACCACTCACAGGTTTACCAAAATTATGAGCTAATTCAAATTAATATGACTGCTCCTCCTTATCAACTTGCCTTAAGAGACTCTTATTTTAAGTTCAGAGTCAGTTTAGTGGCTTCCTGAGGAGTAAGTGAGAGATGAGAGAAGGCAGCAGTCTTGTGTATTTAGTTATTTTGCTTCCAAAGTATGCTTCTGTCGGCTTGCTTCCCTGAAGAAAAAGCAGTTGGCCTTTGCAGTGTTTTGGCTATAGATCTGTCCTCCTAAAGATAATAATTTGCTTGAGCAACTTCCTGTTTTAAAGACACTCCCTGGGGTGTTAGTGGCCCTTGAATTATAGAATAGACAAAGCGCCTTAAGAATGTTAAACTGTAGACCTCAAGATTAATCGTGATCTGGAAACTCCTCAGGAAGTAAAAGGAACATTAAAAGAGGCTAGAAAACGTGAATTTTAGCCACTATTTTTCTTTTTCTATTTTTCTATTTAGGGTCTGTAGCAGACAGGCATTGGTTTGATTGCATAAGGGAAGTAAACAGACTGGGGTAAAAAATAGATGAACCAGAATCAAGATCAAGATTAATGGCATCACAATATATCCAATGACTTTATAGGCTAACATGAAATCACTTGATCATTCCTGATTAAGAGATCAGGACACCTAGGAAAATCTTTTCATTGTTTATTACCTTTGATACACTCCAGTGGCCAACTATGAATTAATATGAGGTTCAATGGGTTAGGCTTAGAGGAAAAGGACCCTTATCATAAATTTGCCTGGTAAGATCTCATAGTTTTTTTAAATTCAGGAAGGTTTTCACTTTAAAGAAAAACTCATCATGGTATAAAGCATTATAAGCTCATTGGAGCACCTGGAGGAATTAGGTCCAAAAGGAAAGGCATTGGTGCAACAGGATTTAAAAAGGTAAAAAGATTTTTTTTAAAGACCCCCCAATGAAAAATAGCACAGGAAGTGTAGTAAATTTCATCCTTACTTTCCTCTAAGGACCAGCTAAAATATATTAAATTATTTCCATATTTTAAGAAAGAGGATGGGATTAGAACATCAATAACCTCAAAAATAACACTTCTTAAGAAAACATATGTATAAGATGACTATATGTTTCTGAAATTATGAGAAAATTGCTAAGAAAAGCATATGTGAATTTGATTTTCTATAAGAACCTGTTATTGAATATATTAGATGAAGAAACTATTCATAGTTCAGTTTCAAAATCAGAGGTTTGTTTTATACATTTATTTTCCTTAAGGCTTACTTCCTTTGATCATCAATAAAGCCAAGTGTAAGTGAATAGAAATTTGCAAGTTTGAAAAGGAAGCTCTGAAACTGGGTAGAAAGCTATTTTTAAAAGAAGGTGATTAAAAACCAAAGTAAGATAAGAATCTGAAGAGTATTTTAGTCCCATATGCCAAAACTCCACAATCCATTAATTACATCACAAAGAGTTGCCTTTTATTAAAAAAAGTTCACAAATATATATGTGAGTATTTTGGGCATTATAAGACCTCTAAATGTGAATTATCATTGCTATTATGGATCCTGCTGAGGGAGCAGCATTTCCTAAGTGAGAGAATCAAAACTCCAGAGTCTAGCCATGAAAGTGTAGTCAAAATAGTGAGAAGTGGTAAACAGAGGCAGAAATACTGAACTTAAGCTTGACAAAGGAAAAGAAACTGAGAGTAAAGGTCAGGCCTTGTCATTAAGATTTTCAATAAATGATAATGCTGATGTTATTACAGACGTAAAACAAACAAACAAACAAACAAACAAATATAAGTGTAAAGAATGTTTTCTAGGGTTAATGCCAAGGCATCTGTTAAACAAAATAGGGATGCTCCTAACTCAAGATAATCCATAGACCAGGGATAAGAGATAAATGACTTTCAGTAACTAATTGATTGATTTGATTACTAAAGCACTAGTTTAAGAAAGATGCTGAGATTGCATCCTAGTTCATCAAGGAAGAAGCCAAAATCAATTGTTGATGCATGCCTGTTTAGGGATTCAGACTTGAATAAAATCAGCCAGCCAGGGAGCTACCCACATGGCACAGCAGGCCTCTCCTGTCTCACCCGCTGCTCCCCTCAGCAATGCATTTCAGTAGATCTGCCTGTTCTGTTTCCCATTCTGTCTCTGGTGAATCCTCTCACCCCTCACACCTCTGGTCTACACCCCAGTTCTCATATGCATAAATAAATAAATCTTTAAAAAAAATAAAGCCACTTCTCCCTTTTGGGAGTTTTCTTCTGTATCTTCAGCTACAGTTCTCTCTGGATAAATCTTGTTACCCAGAGATTCAGTAAATCTTGTTACCCAGCCTTGAATGAAATAGGGACTAGAGGAGATGCTTCCACCTCTCCCAAACCAAATGAAACGGAATCAAAATGAGTCACTTACAAATATTGAAGAAGCCTTCAAAAAAAGTAAAATGCCATCTCATTTACCAATTTTAATGACTATACACTTAATAGTTATATCAACCAACATATTGACTGATATTCCAGTTTCAGAGAGACCAAAAAAGAGACAGGAAGTCAACAAGAAGTCAAAATAAGGCAGATAAACAGCCTGCATTCATAGCCATGCTCAAACCATTTTACTGGGAACACCCTGTGAAAACTGACAGCTTTGTGAATAGGCCAACACCAAGACTCTCTGATGCACTGCTGAGGTCAAGAGATAGAACGGAGCTGATGTCTATACCCTGTACATCCAACAGATCATAATCAATCCTGGAAAGTGTATCAATTTTCTGTCAATATTATCAGAAAGCAGCAGCAACAAACAACGAAAAGAGGATTGCATATAAGAGCAGAAACATACATCTTCAACTTTATCCCCTTCCCTACTGTAACACTAGAACCAGAAGAGGGAAGGAATGATGAACAAAAGGGTATTGATGAACAAAGGGTAGCCCATTGTCCCTTCTTACATCAGGTCTGTCCAGTCTGTGTGGAAGGAGGGCAAAGGAGAAGACACATGTTAAGTAAGATATGTTTGATGTGTTAAATTGGATTGGTCTATACTTCATGCAAATTGAAAATGACCAGAAATTAATGGAATGTGCCCAAGATATCACAAAAGGAAAAAGAAGAAAGCTTTTACAGGGCGTGTTTGATGGTTATGATACAAGAAAAATAAAACTGAATTGGACTGATGAAATTCTGTTCATAGAGATTGTTCATGGGATTGTTCTTTTTTAATAGAACAATACTTCTTTCTTTCTCCTTTCTTCCCAGCTAAATGTTTAAGAAAAATGTTGGGAAATTAAAAAATAGCTTGCCCTCCACACTTTGTTTTCTTTTCCTCAGCCCAAAGCAGGACTTTACTAGCATAAGTGTGAATTAAGAAAAATACTGTTCACTTGATGAAAATAGTCATTAAATTTTGATGATTGTATCAGAAATGACTTTTTTTAACTGTGGGAAATTCTTTAGGTGATTCTACCACCTTTTGCATTCTGAAGAATATTTCAAGAAACCTTATGTTCAATGGAACTACAAGAAATGCCCATGAACAGAAATACTCACAATTCAATTGCATTCTAGAAGAGCTTATTTCTCCTCTATATTTTGACAACCAAGGTAAAAGGATATTAAATGTATATTTACTGGCTATGTGTGAATGGGTTATTCCAAAAATCAGCTAACTCCAGGAACTGGAGGCTCTCCTCCTGTTTTATTCCTTGTAGTTTCTTGTCGATTAAAATGGTCGTTTGTTCTATAGAATTTCCCAGGATTAAATTTGATGATTGTATCACTTTAGTGTCAATTAACATGTTCCTCTCTCCCCCATGAAAAGGCAGTTAGATTTAGAGGTTGATTAGTTTTATTTGGGGGGGCAAAAATATTTTCAAGTGATTCTACATTCTTCTATCAATAGGGGTGTGATATCTAATTGCCTCTGATTGTGTGATGTTGCAGCATCGGATGATTGTAGTTAAGATCTATTAATAATTATTTTGGAAAATGACCCATTCTATCATTTCATCTTCATTTATTTGATGGAAAATGTCTATAAAAAAGAAATTTCTCCTCATAAACTATTTTCTTACACTGAGGTATAGTCTCAGAGAAGAGGCAGATAAAAATGCTTACTTTTGTGTTCATCAGATTTCAGAATATTTAGTTTGTCCCCAAGCATCATCTAAAGATTGGTTTACTTCATTGGTTAATGAAATCCACCCTTTCCTTCTGAACTCATAGATTTAAACATATTTGATAACTTTTGATTCATTGACATTATTTTTGTTACTGTTCAAATTATCCCATCTTTGGCCAATAGGATTCCCCTCTGTGCAAGTGATTGGACTGATTATTGGACTGATACACAATTATTGGACTCATATTTTGGCATGATATATCTAAAAGAGCTAACTATGGTAGCAGATTGTTGATGTGATTCTAAGGCTGCTTTCAATGTATTTTCAAATAAAACAAATGAATAATTTTATTGGTGTCATGGAGAACCAAGATTTTCATTGGATAAGAAAGTAAATAAAGATGTAATACTTGTGAGATTAATAAAAACCCCTCAATTTCTGAATTTGAAGCAGCAATGATCTAATGGTTTCTTTTAACACACACACACACACTCACTCACTTATTTCCTAATATGTCTACTGAAAAAAATATTTGAGCAATGACCTACACAGGAGGAATGCGCAATTAACAGCACAGTCCTATTGCACAAATTGTGTTATCTAAACATCACTTCCTATTTGTAGAAAATATACAAATCCAGGTGTAGAGCAGAAAATGAGCAAGATCAGTGTACTTTATCTTGTTACAACTATAAAGCAAGGCATTATACTTACCTAGTATCAGTACATAAGTATTATACTAGATAAGTATTTCCTCAAAAGAAACAAAGAGCCACTTGAAAAGGCTCCCCTTAGCCAGGATGAGACAATTGAATGTCAATAATAACAGTAGTACTAAATTCATCATGATACTAAAAACAAAGACTCGATCAGCTTTTGAAGAAGGCTAGGAAATAAAGAGTAAATATCCTTTCCTTACCTTAAACCAGTTGACTTTTCTGCAACATTGTCTCGATTTTGGGCTCCTTCTGAATATTTGTTTTAGAACCCTGGATCCTCTCACCTGATCACATTACATAACAGCCCTTACTGTCTTATCTATTAAAATGTACATGAAAGACTTTGTATTTTTTGATACTTTGTTCACAAATTGTCAATAACAGAGAGAATTTCCACAATACAGTTAGTATTTGACAGCTTTACTGAAGATCTATTAGGAACAAGACATAAATTAATTGATTAGTAATATAGGTAATGATTGGATTCCCCATCCAGTATTGTTTGTTTCTAAAGATACAGAAAAGACCAACCCATGTTCCTGTCCTCAAGCAGTTTGTATTCTGAGAAGACACAAATTTTACATAAAACAACAAAGAATGGATGGAATACAGGTAGTCAAACGTCAAATGATTCAGAGCAGAAAGCACAATAAAGAGACTGGTAGGACATAAAATGGAAGCAAGAGGGAATTATTGTGAGCTTATTTTTCCAAAACTATTTCTTCTTATTATAGAAAACATTCAACAAGTATTAATTATTCATCTTAAATGTTTTTCTTCCCCTTCTTATTCATTCAGTTCAATTTTGTATTAAGCAAAATATGGATTATTCATCTTATTACCTTGTGGTTTAAGCAAAATGAATGCTAATACCCTGGTACAATAGGAAGCTCCGTTTTGTAACACACTGCTTTAGCGTGATGACTCTTTTCCTCTGAGAATTGGTTTTGAAACTCACCCAAACTTAGAGGAAGCTTGTTTTAACTGTAATGGTTACATATGTAATGAGATTAGGCTGACAGAATCCTGCTTTTCTTTTTTTTTTTTTTTTGGTAACAGACTAAAATATATCAGATTTAAAAGGTTTTGCTAATCGGAGAGTAAAATAGGAATAATAACTTGAGCAAGTAGTGGTTTGAAAGTGTACAAAACTTGCAATTTTATTTTCTCCACACAAAGACTGCTTTTATTGCATACAAACAGCATGCTCTCACTTGGGAGTATCAATTCTAGTGTCTAACTCTCCAGGTAGAGGCATTTCCTTGCCTAGGAGTCTAACAAGCATGCCAGGAAACCACACAGAGTCAAAATCTATAGGCTCACTCTTAGCTGGGACCATCATCTTGTTAATTTCCTGGTGCTCATATGTATTTTGTTAACTCATCAATTCAGTGGTTTCTGCATATTTTACACTTTACCATATATGTCAGAATAATGGAATATGGGTGGCATTTGTAGGCAGGAGGGGAAAGACTTGTCACAAATAGGTCTCTGAGTTTCTAAAAATGTGTTCTGAAAGAATTCTATAACAAACTCGGTGGTATTCTTTCATTCTGGGTTGAAATGTGAAAGTTTCTGCTTTCTTAAAGCCCTGCATGGTTCTACTTAGTGTCTTACACACACACACACACACACACACACACACACACACACAATTTGAGTACATGGTTTTCTGAACTCCTTTGGAACGGAACATATAACTATATAATTCATTTTGACCTTAATCATATACTGGCTTGCTTTGTTGCTATTAGTTTCAAGTCTGTAAATCCTATTATTCCCAGACTAAAATATTTAGATCCTAGAGGTCTAGGATTAGATCTCAGTTTTTATGAATCACTGTTTTGCTTCTCCCCCTACCCCCAGTTCCCAGTACATTCCTCTGTATACAACTATTGCAAAAGAAATACAGTAATCCTCATCTGTTCTATTATCATTGCTAGCAATTATAAGTATGAATTATTCAGTCATTGCTAAAAACTAGGTAGTTTTCATTTACAATCTCCTTATAGTCTTATTAACCTTGTATATTTTAGGTACAAATTAAATTTATATTAAAATATTTTAGACATTCAAAAAATAGTAAACTAAATGACCAAGTACCCACTATGATCAAGGTACTTGAAATCTCTTTTATGGACATTTTAGTAGATATAGATACTGAGACTCAGAGATGATAATGTAACATGCCAAGATTTAATAATTAATAAAGAGCAACTTCTAATTGAAGAGTGGAATGCCAGAATAAAAATACTACATAGAAATGACCAAATTGAGCAGTATAGATAACAGTGGTATGATTTTTGAAAGTATTAAAGCACTTTCTCTAATTATCTAATGTCTGACCAGAAAGTGGCTTATGAGTTGTGAAAATCTGACTCAATATTTTGAAAATGTATTCCACAATTATCCCAGAGGGTCTCATTGATCACCCACTCCTTCCTCTTCCTTCTTATCTCACGGTTTGGTGACTTTTATAGCATGTTTTTCTTATTTTCCATGAAACATTTATGAGATCCTGCCACTTTAAAATGTTGCCCTAACTCCAGAAGGCAAGTATAAAATTGCTACAATAGTTTGATTTTACCAATACTTCGGATACATAAATGTCAAAAGAGTTGGAGTTCTTGCTTGGAAAAATGTTGGACTTTTGGGGGAAATAATCTTAAGACTTGCAATATCTCCAGGCTATAAAATTCAATTGGAAAATACTATGAAAAGAGTCTTTCTAATAAGAGTTTTCATAGCCTTACTTCTAACTGTGACTGGAATATCACAAAATAATTAGAATGAAAATTATTTTGATATTTTTAGGTTTCTCTGGAAAACATGTACAAGAAAAAAACCCACAATAGTTAAAAAACCTAAGCTCTAACAAATATATTTTATATTGTATTTTCATGGTAATTCCTTTAAACTTGTATCACTGTTACTACACTTGAGATCAAGATACAGATTACTATTGCACCAAATGTATCTTTGTAAATGCCTTATCAATATTTTATTTTTTTTTAATTTTTTTAAAGATTTGTTTATTTATGCATACAAGAACTGGGGTACAGGCCAGAGGTGCGGGGTCGGGGGTGAGAGGATTTGCCAGAGACAGAGCGGGGAACTGAACAGGCAGATTGACTGAAATACACTGCTGAGGGGAGAAGCGGGTGCAACAGAAGAGGTCTGCTGTGCCTTATTTTATTTTAAATTATATTATTTTTATTGTGATAACAATGGCTTGCAACATTGTATATGATTTGGGGGTATAGGTTCACACCTCTTCAGATGTATAATACTGCACTCACCACCAAAAACCCCATAACCCTTCACCATAGCTCACTGGACCCACTCCATACTTTAATCCTTACCCTCTACCCCTTCCCCACTGGTAGCTTCAAGTCTATAGTTAAAATTCTAGGGTTAGTTTTGTTTTGATTTTATGTTTCTTTGTTTAGTGTCTATATTCCACAAAAGTGAAATCAGTGGTCATTTGTCTTTCTACTGCCGAATTATTTGGCTTAACTTTATCCCATCCAATTCTGGGCTGATGACATAAGGAGTTAAGCACTGCACTATGAAGCAATCCACAGCCTCTGCAGCACGAGTTCCATTCCTGGCCGGCCAAGGAGCAACTCACATGGTGCAGCAGACCTCTCCTGACTTGCCCACTGCTCCCCTCAGCAGTGTGTTTCAGTCAGTCTGACTGTTCTGTTCCCCACTCTGTCTCTGGTGACTCCTCTCACCCCTCGCATCTCTGGCCTGTACCCCAGCTCTGTGTGAATAAATAAATAAAAATAAAATCTTAAAAAAAAAATCCCATCCAATTCCATCTATGTTGTTGCCAATGGCAAAAATTTCAGCTTTTCTTATAACTGAGTAGTATTCCATTGTGTGTACATTCTACATCTTGTTAATCCATTCATCTGTCATTGGTCACTTATTTCCATAACTTGGCTATTGTAAATAGTGCTGCAATGAAATAGGAGTCATATATCCCTTTGAATTAGTGTTTTTGCATCCTTAGGGTAGATACCTAGGAGTAGGATTGCTGGACCATAAGGTAAATTTCTTTTAATATTGTGAGAAACCTCCATACTGTTTTCCTTGGGGGATGCATTTCCACCAACAGCGTACAAGGATTCCAATTTCTCTATACCCTCTCCAAACAACAAAATTATTTTGATATTTTTAGGTTCCTCTGTAAAACATGTACCAAAATAACCCCACAATAGTTAAAAAACCTAAAATCTCACAAGTATTTTTAGATAATCATGAGGAAAGTATGTCTTTAGATAATCATGACAGAAGTATGTTGATGTTAATTTATATATATATATATATATATATATATATGCCAGTCTCACAGGAGAAAGGTGGTTTTGATTTGCATTTCCCTGATGACATGTGATAATGAGCAGTTTTTCATATATCTGTTGACTATGTATTGTATGACTAAGTATTTTTTAAGCCCTTCTGCCCATTTTTATATTGGGCTGTTTGTTTTCTTATTGTTGAGTTGTGTGAGTTCTTTGTAGATATTAGTCCTTTATTTGACATATAATATACACATATTTTTCCCAATATTTCATACCATTTGGGTGTCTTTCATTTTTATGATAGTTTCTTTTGTTATGCAGAAGTTTTTTAATTCGATATAGTTCCATTTGTTTACTTTTGTTTTTGTTTCCCTTGCCATTGGTGTCCACACCCAAAAACATCCATGAAGAAATGTTGTGGAGTGTTTTGCCTATATCTCATTCTATGTATTTTATGATTTCAAATCTTCCATTCAATTTTTTAATCCTTTTTTGAGTTAATTTTTGTATATGGTGTGAGATTATGATCTAATTTCTTTTTTTTTTTTTTGCATGTGAGTCTCCAGTGTTCCCCACATTTATTGAAGAGACTTTCCTTTCTCCAGTGTGTGCTCTTGGCTCATTTTTTGTAGATGAGCCATACATATAACTGTGGGGTTTTCTTTTGGGATTTCAATTCTGTTCTATTGGTCTGTGTGTCTAATTTTGTCAGTACCATACTGTTTTGATTACTATAAATTTGTAGTATAGTTTGAGGTCTGTGAGTGTGATACTACCATTCTTTTTTTGTCAGGATTTGTTTGGTGCTTTTGGGTCTTTTGTGGTTCCATATGACTTTCAGTAATGTTTGTCCTATTTTTTTTTTTGAAGAATGCCATTGAAACTTTGTCTTCTTGTATTTCTTTTTAACACTGTCTTATTATTTTCATTTCTTATTATTTCACCTCCTTTGTCAAGTTTATTCTTATTCCTTTAACTCATTCTTCAAACATTCCTTTATTCAATAGGTATCTACTGAAGATCCATTAAGTCTCATGCATTGTACTTACAACCTAAGTAACATATACAGAAGAATTAACTTTGGTCCCAATATTAAATTTATTATTATATAATACAAAAAAAATGAGTTAGGTACCACAAGAGAGATAAAATGTTGTAGAAAATAAAAAAAAAAAAAGAGAGGAAGAAATTTTTCCCAAGAGAAACAAATAAAGCTTTTGGGAAAAGTGGAATTTTAACTGGGCCTTGACATATTAATGGCATTTATATTTCTAGAACAAAATATCATTGCAACAAAGAGACAAAAATGAATAAATATGCAGAGGAGGAAAATATGGATATTTACTATAACTTGGTATAGAACATGTAAGGGTTAATAAAGTGAATAAGAAATACAGTTGCAACTGATACCCTCAGTCCTAGTCAAAGATACACATCCTTTTTACAAACTTGAATGTCAGGCTGGGGTGCCCACACTTTTTTCCTTTATTCGCAGGACTGTACTTGCTTCAGAGATACTACTGTGGGATGTATTAGATGAATTAAAGGAAAGCAAGACTGGACACAAGAAATAAGTAGGAGGCTGTTGTCGTTTTTTTTTCTTTCAAATAAATGATAATGAACACTAGCTTTTGAAACATATTAGGGAAATAGGAAAGTGTGGGATCTAAGCTAGAAATCTAAGAGGAAGGCTTATAGTATTTGGAAAATTGTGGCTATTGGAGGGAGTTGTTAGGAAAAGTTAATTAATTAAGCATTACAGACATCTTGGGTGTTTTAAATAGTATGGCAGGAAGGATGATTGTGTTATCCGCAGAAACAGAATATGGAACATAAAACCAGATTAGAAGTAAATATAGGGCCTCCCCGGTGTCATAGCGGTTGAGCGCTGGGTTGCTAAGCTGCCTGCAGCCTCTGCAGCGCCGGGGCGCGCAGACCTCTGTTGCTGCCCGCTGCTCCCCTCAGCAGTGTGCTTCGGTCCTTCTGCTTGCTCTGCTCCCCGCTCTGGCTCTGGTGAATTCTCTCACCCTCCCGCGCTTCTGACTATACCCAGAGCTTGTATAAATAAATAAATAAATCTTAAAAAAAAAAAAAAGGTAAATATAGTGAGAATTGCTCTAATCAACGGATTTTTAATTTTTTTTATTTTTTAAGATTTATTTATTTGTGCATACAAATGCTGGGGTATAGGCCAGAGGTGGGGAGGGTGAGAGGATTCACCAGAGACAGAGTGGGGAACAGAACAGGCAGACTGACCAAAGAACTCTGCTGAGGGGAGTAGTGGGCAAGTCAGAAGAGGTCTGCTGTGCCATGTGGTAGCTCCTTGGCAGGCTGGGGGATCGAATTCATGCTGCAGAGGCTGCAAACAGCTTCATAGGTTGCGTCTTGACCTCTTACACCATCAGGGAGGCCCTAAACAATGGATTTTATGCTAGCCCTAGGAGGAGTAACAGAACACTCACCCCCAACAAACACCAAATATATTCTCCCTATCTTTCATGGCAGAGTACAGCAACATTTGGTCAAAGATTCAGACTTTCTTATAAGTTAGGTGTGGTGACTTCGGGAAATAACATCTAAGTTGGAGTGTTATGGCATATTCTGCAACTTGGTCTTAAAACTTTGAGCACTAAATCTTCATTTTCTCTTTCTCTTTTTCATTTGCTGAGAGGATAGTGATTCAGTTGTTGCCATACCTATGTACAGCACATCTTGAAAAGGGAGAGCCACAAGTCATAAGGGACCCTCATCTTAATTAACAGAGTAGACACTTAATAAATATATGTTGAATGAATTATCAAATAAATTTTAAAAATTAGTTTAACACAAAGTTGGAACATTAAAATTAAAATATCTAGGAAGCAGATGGAAATGTATATTGAAAGTGTAGGAGAAATTTTTTTTTTAAAAGATTTATTTATTTTTATACAAGAACCCGGGTACAGGCCAGATGTGTGGGAGGGTGAGAGGAGTCATGGAGACAGAGTGGGGAACAGAACAGGCAGACTGATGAAATACACTGCTGAGGGGAGCAGCAGGCGAGACAGGAGAGGTCTGCTGCACCATGTGGGACCCTCGCCGGCCGGCTAGGATTGAACCCGCGCTGCAGTGGCTGTGGACAGCTTCACAGTGCAGCGCTTAACCGCCTGCGCCACCAGGGAGGCCCAGTAGGGGAAAATTTTGATTTAAAGCAGAAGATTTTGTATTTTGCTGAATAGATTAATATGGATGGGTTCTCTGGGTGAGATGAGAGAGAGAGAGAAGAAAGAGAAGAAAGAAAAAGGAGGAAGTAATGACCCCAGGGACAGATGCAAACTATTCATGTAGGGACTGGCAAGTGGAAGAAGAGACAGAGAAGGAGCAGTCAGGGAAGTAAGAAAACCAGGCGAGATGAGGAAGACTCATAAAAGCCAAAGTCGGTGAGTTTTGGAAAAATATGTTTTAAGAAATTAGGAGGATGAGCTCAGCAACTGTGGTCAGTAAAGGTGGACAATCATCTTTCCAGAAGTTTGGCAACGTCCTGAAGGGGGGAAAAAGGGGTCGTTCAAGAAAATGTCAAGATCAAGAGAGATTTGAGTTTGTGTAGGAAAACAATAGCATATTGGCAAGGTGAATGGAAGGAACTTTTTAAAAAAAAAACATTTTTTTTTTTATTGCGCTAACATTGGTTTACAACACTATATGTGAGGGAAATATTAACAAAAGTTAGTGGGGCTAGTGTGGAGATCAGATAATTAATTCAGCAGTGTTTCAGGATGAGGACACAGAATTAAGTCTTAGAATGGAATAGGAGGAAAGAGGTGAAGTGGGGAAGTTGGATGAAAATGCAGGAAAAATTTGAGAACAGGAAAGCCAGGAAGTAAGGAGGGAAGCTAAGGGAGTTTGGACTTTAACATTCCTCTTTTTATCCAGGCACAGGAACAAGGCTTACTATGGTATTCCCTGCAGTGTTCTATAATATTCTTGGCAAACTGACATTAGCCTATGTCTACAGCCACAAAACAGTTTGCTGTTTTCAAGACAGAAAAATGAATGCCCATTTGTGTATACTATTATCTTACCAAAATTAAAAAATAAATTTTAGCAAGCCTGATTCTTTCACTTTCATCCAATATTAGGATAAAATATTTAATATTTTCACCTTGACTGTGTTGTCTCAGTGTTACATAGTAATAACAGATCACATAATTTTGTTTTCAGTTTCTTTTGACTGCTTGTTCAATGTAATTCAGTTGACAGTCTATACCTTTTTCCCTTTAATTTGACAAGTTATGAAAAATTCATCTTTATATCATCATCAACTTCTTCAGACAAGTCCAACTTTCTTAGCAGCATTGTGCATAAAGAGCATTAGAAAACACCCAAAGGAATATGTGCAAATATTTTTTACTTAGGAACCATAATAATATTAGATAATAAAGAAATGTTAAGGAAGTATTAAAGTAGAAACTGAGGGAGAAAATGTACTTTTGTGATCATATTTTCAAATCTTGGAAAAGCATATAGCTCAGTCCTGACTTTTGTACATTATAAAGACCAGTAGTGAGACATTTTGAATTTCTATTGAATAAAAAATAGTTTATTTTATATTTATTAAGTTTTATTTTTAAAAATTAAAGAAAACAAACATGAATGATTACTTTCAGTGTACTCAGTGCTTAAAAGTGTAGAGTGTACCTTATGAGCCCATTTTTGTTACCTTGTCTACCTCACTTAAACTTACAGGCTTTTGAAACTTCAAATATGAGTATAACCAGAGAATTCAATTAGAACACTTAAAATGATAAAGTGAAGGGTGAAAGTAGATGGTCTTTATGGAGCAGGATTTAAAACTGGAATACCTATAGTTTACTGTGTGACTTTTCAAGATACCTATTTTTTTGGCATAAGCTGTCATATATTTTAAATACTTTCTTTTAGTTATGAAATTTCTATAGTCATTCATTTATTTAATCATTTATTCAGCAAATATCTTCTGAGTAACTATTGAGGTTCAACCCCTGGAATTGTCTCCTGGTTGGTTGACAGGTTATTAAGAACAAGTCATGAAGAGTCTTATCATATTTTTTTAAAAGGGTCTTACCCAGGAGACAGGGAAAAGCAAGTAATGAGATTTGTCTTTGAGAGAAACTGTCCTGGCATAAGGAGAACCAATCTAGTTGTGAGAGTAACTGAAACTAGGAGCCAGATTTCTTTCTACCTTTCCTTTATGATAATATATTCTCATGGCAGAAAATTTGGAAAATCTAAGTTAAAAAAAACTGTTAGTATATTAGTATTATATTTTCTCAGGGAAGCCATGTGTCCTGGGTTTTCTGGGATAGACCTGATTTCAAATATCCTGTTACATTATTCCTAAAATACTCTAGTACCTGTCAGACATGTCGAATTCCCCCAACTGAACTTCAAATCACCAAGGATAAGTTGAGACAGTATTATATTTAAGTTATTAGAAGCCAGAGTCTGTGTGCTATTCCAGAAGGAAAGACAAGTATTATATGAGCAAAACAAAAATGAGAACCAGCACAATTGGCTAGTTGCTAGAAGACAAAGGCAAAAAAGGGAGGTTGGTAAGATCCCCTCATAGAGGAATTGGTATTCAGAATACCAGTAGTTTTCAGTCATAATGTTGAAAGGACTATTTGGCACAATCAGTGGTGTGTTGAAAGTGATATGTTATCAACATCAATAATAGGATTTTTATATGTAAGTTAAAAAGCAGATCCAATTAATTGAGTAAAGAGAAAGTGGAGATATAGTCAGTCTGCATATCAGCTGAGCTCCCCAATATGTTGTTGTCCCCCAGTGAAGTTATCTATAATGTGTGTTGGGAAAAAGATGAAAGACCACTACTGAGATGACAAGATTTTAGAAAAGAAAGAGATATGGTGAAATCTGTATTTTGTAGCATGCACTTTAGATATTGGAGGAGACAAGATCTATTAGGAGGATGTTAGAATAGTCAGATGAGAGATGAAGGGGCAAAGGATATGTACTCGGGCTATCATAGCTGAGATGGAAAGCAGAGGACAGATCAGAAAAGTAGAAAGTGTCCTCCCAAAATTTATATCCACCAAGAACTGTGGAGTTTTGAGACTTTCTAGAAATAGGGTCTTCGCAGACATAATATATAAAGTTAAAATAAGGTTATTCTAGACTAGATTGACACTAAATCCAATGTGAGTAATGTACTAACAAGAAAGTGGGAGTTTAGAGACAGAGACACAGAAGAAGTTTAGATGACAAGGGAAGCAGAGATCGGAGTAATGAAGCTATAAACCAAGGAATGGTAAGGATTACAGGCAGCCAACAGAATTAGGGAGAAGCAAGGAAGTCTCCCCCTTGAGCCATCAGAGAGAACATAACCTTGCTGAAAACTTGGTGTTGGACTGCCGTACTCCAGAACCATAAGAGATTCAATTTGTGTTGTTTCTGATTGACCAAGTTCAGTAGAATTTGTTAAAACAACCACAGGAAACTTATATAGGCAGTAAAATAACTAAGACTTAATGTTTGGTTGGATATGAATGGAGACACATAACTTTGAATATACCAGTGAATGGATGATGGTAAATTCATTAAGCAAGAACATCAATCAGGGATAGGCAAACTATTGTCCTCAGTCAAAATCTTATCTCTCCCCCACCTATCTCCATATTTTAATAAAGTTTTACTGGAGCACAGTCATGGCTATTTATTTACAAACTGTCCATCCCTGTTTTCCTGCTCCAACAGCAGAGCCAGTGGTTGTGATAGAGACCTCATGGCTTGTAAAGCCTAAAATACTTACTGTGTGACCTTTGCAGGAAACATTGCCAACCCCTAAGCATTGAAGAAGAGAACATTTAGGGCCCTGATAAATTCAAGTGGGTGAATATGTTATGGAATCAAATGGAAATAAATTTACAGGAACATTTTAGGCAGTCCTCATGGCTCTTTCAACTGAAAAAGAAAACTATAAGATCAGAACTGAGAGTGACATTATTAAGCCAGTGCTGCAGAACAGTTGATGTTTTCTTCAGTTAAAATAGGGAGGGGAAGGATAAACAGCAATGCACCTTTTCCAAAAGTGAACTAAGCTCTTCAGGTCTTTCTGATACTTCTTAATTTCTACCAAATTTTTCTCCCATAAAAGGCAACCATTGTCAAGCCTCATTATTGCCTGTAGGGAAAAAGGCATTCCTTCCTGTTGGATACTCTTTGGATAGTTTTCAAACTGTGAAGTGACCATTCACTTCTAGGTCTGAGAAGACAGAAAGATTTCTTATCACTAGTACTCTAGTGTAAAGCTGTGTTTCTCCCACTAAATACCCCCAATGGCAGATAGAGGACATAATAGATCCTAGATCAGGGGTCTGGTCAAATGAGATGCATGAGCAAGTCAGAATTTTCTCAAAATTTCATGTTTCATCTTTTAAATATATGTAAATTTATTGTTCTAGTGTGCAATAATTTTTAATATAAAAATGTTTTTTATGAAAACAGATTCTAAAAAAAATCCCACCTACATAAACTTATGGCTATATGTACATTTCAACATTACTAAATAAGCTTAACAGGACTCTAGTATTAGTGCATTGGAGATATGTTTTGTTCTGCAAAGCTAGAAAAATCTGCATTACTCATTATTCAAGAAAAACATGAGACAGACTGGAATCACAGACCCCAGTAAGGTTTTTTTTTTGTTTTTTGTTTTTTGTTTTTTTGGTCAGATTCAGTTTAAAGCTACTTCCAAGATTCTAGTTTACAATTCATGGTGGTCAAAAATTATATATTTTGTGAATCACTGGCCCTAATTTCAGTCTTTCTGCTATTTCTTTGACTAAGTATTTCTGACTACAAAACCACTTACAACTCTAAAGCACAATAGTAAATGCAAATATGCTTAATCAGTCTGCTACTGAATAAACAAATCATGTTTTGCCACAATCTTTGGACATTTTAATATTAAAATAAACTCTGACCCCTCTGTTGTGACAAACCTGATCACATGATTATTCAAGATTCTGAGGTATAGCTTATGTTTTCTATGGAGGTATATTTAGTAAAAAAATTGCCAGAGAATTTATATCTCTCCCCAAATGATAAATATGAATTACTTTGGCCATAAAACATCCCATTTGTGGATAAACTACATTGGTTGAAGGCGATTGTTGCATCATCTTGGTATCTGGGGTTTCTTAGCTTAAAAGCAAAGATTGAAATCATCATTACTTTGTCAAAAGCACATTCTTTTCTTTTTTTTTTTAATGTAAAACACTTTTTTGGACCCCAATCTTTCCTCTCCCTGCCCCCGCCCCAACCGCCAGCATAGAAAGGTACATTCTTTTCAATGAGAGTGAATTAAGAAATCTTGGCAAGATTAAGTTTTGCAGAATAAATTTGTGATTCTGATAAATCAACTAAAGTGGTTAACAGTGCTTCTTCCATTTCAGACTTAAGATACTAAAATGAAATTAGAGCCAGTGATTCACAAAATATGGATTTCCAGAGGCCATTATTTCTGAAAATCATCAACTGGATTTTAGGAATTTATGGTGGAACCTTGCTCAGGTTGTCACTATCAACCTCATCTTTCTGAAGCAAATAGCCAGCTGAGAGAATGCTACTGAGCACTGGGAGCAATTGTTACCAGAGGCTGATAGAGCTACATTTCCTTGTGAATGAAAAATTGAATCCGTTTTGCTCAGGTACATATCATTATGTCCTTTGGTGTACCCAATTCAGATTTAAGGCTACCTGAGTATTTTAGACAAGAACTTATTTTAGAGACTACTTTCTCCACTAATTTTGCCCAATGTTGTTACAAACAAGAGGTTTTGCTAAGAACTATGGGTCTGGAACAGGGATTTCTGCTACTACCATCAACATTAAATGCTTTCCTGTATTTTCTCCTAGGCAAATAATTTTCTACATGAAAAGGTTTAAGAGAGAAGTGGGGTTCACTCTGACTGAGTAAGGGAAAGGCAGAAGAGCATAATTCTCATGCCAATGAAAAAACACTTGAAAAATAAGAAAACCCCTGGAGGGCCTCCCTAGTGATGCAAGGGGTTGAGTGCTGCACTGTGGAGCAACCTGCAGGCTCTGCAGCATGAGTTCGATCCCTGGCCAGCCAGAGCAACTCACATGGCGCAGCAACCTCTCCTGTCTCACCCACTGCTCCCCTCAGCTGTGTACTTCTGTCAGTCTACCGGTTCTGTTCCCCACTCTGTCTCTGGTGAATCCTCTCATGCCCCGGATCTCTGGCCTGTACCACAGCTCTTGTATGCATAAATAAATAAATCTTTAAAAAAAAAAAAAAGAAAACCCCTGGAGAAGCCAACTGCTATCTCTCAGGCTGGACTCAAGAGAAGCAGCAGTACGACCTCAGAAACGTAATAGGCCCAGGAAAAATGAAATTTCTAGGACCCTAAGAACCTAGTAGTCTCATAGAGCATCAAGGCAGTCTCAGTATACATGAAATAGATGTTTGCTGAGTGAATAAACAACTTATATAAACAAACCATACTATCCATCTATGAAAAATGAAAGAATATGGCTGTAGTTTTGATGTATGGGTGATGTAAATTTAGAGAATACAAAATTCAGAACTGTTAAGAAGGAAAGTTGATATCCCTCTAACCAGTGTGACAAACGCACAAAAAAAAATTATGTGTGAGGAACATAGCTTGCTAATTTCTTTTTTTTTAAATGTTGGTTATAGGGCTTTCTTTAAAAAAAAAAAGATTTATTTATTTATTCATACAAGCACTGGGTACAGTCAGAAGCGCAGGAGGGTGAGAGAATTCACCAGAGCCAGAGCAGGTAACAGAACAGGCAGACTGACGAAATACACTGCTGAGGGGAGCAGCGGGCGCAGCAGGAGTGGTCTGTGTGCCATGTGGGACCCTCGCAGGCAGCCAGGGATCGAACTGGCACTGTAGAGGCTGTGGGCAGCTTCGCAGCCCAGTGCTCAACCACTGTGCCACCAGGGGAGGCCCAACATAGCTTGCTAATTTCAACAACAACAGAAGGGTAAATTGGGACTCCCAAAAGTTCATTCAGTCCCCAGTTAGTTGCTGAATCCTTACTGTGTGAGTACAGCAAAGACCCTGCTCAAATGGAGCTAGATTGTAGCTGGTGGAAACTATCAACAAACAAATATGTAAATAATGTGTCCAGTAGTGATAAGTAGTCTGAGAAGAATGAAACAGGAAGAAGGAGTAGAGAGAGGACGAAGGGGGAGAGCAGTCAGGGAAAGTTTTAATAAGGAGATATCTGAGTAGACATGAAGAAGTTAAATGTCTTCTCCAAAGTAGTAAAAAATTGACTGCCCAAGGATATTGGTATGTTTGTCTGGTAAGCCCATTTGTTCAGGCCAAAGTTATAAAACTTGGAGTTAGTCGCTGATAGTGAATTTCTATTCTTGACATCCTTGTTTGTTTTGCAACAGTCCATGTGAGTCCTGGGGATCTGCTCATCTCTAAAGGGAGGGAGGTCCTGGTCTTCCTTGGCCCCCAGAGACGGTTTTGTTTTGAGAGCACAGGTGAACATTCGGATGCCCCCATATTGGTCTATGATTTCAGATTCAATTATGGAATTCAACGTCAATCTGATATATGTCATCATGCTACTTCAGAGTCCCTCTAAACACAAGAGGATTACAGCAGAAGTGACATTTTGTCATGGCAACATTTTACCTAAGTGGTATAAAATAAGATTTTGTTGAAAGTTTATGCAACATTCAGCTAAACTTTTTGGTGAACAAAACCATTCTTTCTTCTATAACACCGGGAAAAAATACTATAAAACAATTCTACTCAATATGGTAAAGCATTAATTATTTGAGGATGAATTTGGACATCAGTTTCTTCTAGCTATTGTGTCAGGATGAAACTTATGCAGAATGAAATGTTCACTGGAAGTTTCACTTGAAAAATAGACACTTTCCAGACTCTCCCTAAGTAAGCTTATTTCTTTTGTGCTTTGTACTACAGTAACTTGAGGTCTCAGTGAAGTACTCATTTAAGCATTAGATGAATCCAAAGTTTCTCTTTAAGTCTGGACTACCAGCAGTAATGAAGTAAAAGAATTAGCTTTCATGAAAGTTCATATAAATAAACAGGGCTGGAATGAAAATCAGAAATTATGAATTTAAAATATCAGATTTTGTGGTAAGTAACAATTTTGGTAGGTTTTCACAATAAATTATGTATATAGTTAATACCCAACTTACCAGCTGGTTATGTTTCAAAGTTATATTTGTAAGTTGATACAAAGTTAGAATGCATATCCAAAAACAACAGTGTTATAACAGTGTTTAAATAATGAAAATTAGCTTATCTAATATTTAATAATCCATGTTGAGACTAGGTTAGTTTGTTTAATTCATATTGAGACAAATCATTTTTATTTATAATTTTAAAAGGTTTTGGCTTCAGGCATTATATCAAATGAAGAGCAATTAAAAGTCTCTGGGGTCAAATTGCAGACAATGAATCCTAGCTGCTACTTACCAACAACTGAGCTTGAGCAAATACTTACTTTGCTGTGCCTCAGTTTATATAGATATACAAAGGATGATGATAATATGTATTTAGAGATTTTAAGTTTTAAAGGACAATCTCAGGGCCTGACATGTATGAAAAGTCCAGAAATGACTAAAATTGGCCAAAGATAGAATCTCATCATAAACCAAAGTATTTATTTAATCTTATTCCTTTCGTGATATCACTTTGAGAAATTAGAATCAGGCTGCTCTCCTGTGCAGCAGTGTAAGAACGTAATCTTTAACTTGTTTGTTGTTCCCTCCTTGTGAGAAGGGAGTATGTAACTGAAAGGGTCTGACTCATGGTTTCCTCCTCTTCCTGCTTCCTCCTAAAGACATCATAAAAACTACCAGGAAGAAAAGGATAATAGAAGTGAGCATCGGCACAGGGGATCCCTCATATCTTCAAACAACATGACATTGAATGAAAGGGCATAAACGGTCTTGTGAGCTTCATCTAAAGATTTCTTCTCAGACAGATATCTTTGTGTTTATCGCTAATTTGCCTAATGGCTGCCACTTCTTCAGTTCATGGGTATCTTAGTGGCTCCTAGTTCCTAGTTATGTAGATGAGCTCTTTCTGTCTGCATCTGCCTCAGGTCAATATCTGGACCTATTGCCACCACCACCATCACCACCCATTTGTTTTCTTAAGTCAGTTTCCACAGCAGAGTGAGAAGACAGGGCTGAGAGGGGAGTAGAGGAAGACATTTTGAGAAAAGCGGGTGACAGAGCAGCTATGTATGTGAAGAATGGGAGATGGTGTCTCCCGTTCTAGACTCTGGTGCCTTGTCCCACTTCATTCAGAAGACTTTCCTAATCCTTTGGAACAAATGTTTTTCTTTTCTTTCTCATTGTCTCTCCTTTCTTCCTCCCTCTTTCAGAAACCACAACAACAGCAACTAAGCTGAGAGAAAACAATGCTAGAGAAATCTGTTTCAGAGTCATACTCTCGGTGGGATGTGTAATTCCCCCTGGCATGACATGGGTGGACCTTTGAGAAATTAGTGCAGGAGAGAGTAGACAAATGATAAAATATGTAGATAATATCACAAATTATATATAAACCACATATGTAACATAAGTGATAATATACAGAGAAGTGTATATTATAAGGTTAACATACTTTTCTAAAGAAAACAGAAGTTTCAATAAGTTGAGTATTCATTATTTTACCTCCAAAAAAAGAGGACACAACCCTTAATAAATTGTATTAATGTATAAAAATATGATGAGAAAAAAAGAGAGAACCTGGTATAATAAAAACAGCCAGATTGATCTTTGGATAGCTCTTGATCTTTGTGGAGTAGGGGCCTATGGGGTGTGTTTATTCTTATATCCAACCCCATGAATAACAAGAGTAAGAAGCAGTCTAGTAAGCTGGAGTTGAAAATAATCACCTCATTGAATAACCTCCTGTCTTTGTGGTTACAAGCAGAGTTTTTTGAGTTCTGATTCAGGATTGAATTGGGGAGAGGGACTGGAGAGCGTGGAACAGGGTCAGGCAAAGACGATTAGAAAATGCACTGGTTACTTCTTTGCTGTTCTTCACTGTGTGACTGTGGACCCCGTCTGCATATTAAAGATAAGATTTTCCTTATTTACAGGACGCATCATCAGCAATGTCTGGATGTCTGGCTCATCACTAATAGCCAGGTTTTTTTGGATGGGACAAAATATCTCTGAGCAGAGATTTTTTTTTTTATTCCTCTATTTAATTTTAAACTCTCACAACCCAGCATCCTTGTCGCCACCCCATCTCCTTTCTCCTGTGAGCAGTGCCTGTCTGTGAACCACAGACCCCTTCGGAAACCTGCCGCTAAGTTAATCACTGGGTGGCACCCAAGAGCCAGAAAAAAGATGGATCAAATTGCAGACACTCTCTAATACACATATTTTAACAATTTCCTCCGTCTTCAGTGAAATTATGCTAATATTTTAGTTGAGTTTCCTCAAGTCTGGAACTCAAATTAAGTCTGTCTGTTTCATTTTTATGATAGTGCTTGAAATCACTTGCAGACAAGGGGTTGTTGGGCCATGAGATTTATAGTGGCAATGCCACAGAGGTCAAACACATCCTGAGGAAGAGGAAAGCAATCTGTAGAACCAGTGTTTTCACTGCAATAAAGTTTATAGCAGCATTAAGGGAATAGTTACAAATCAGTCGGATGGTGTTGATTTCATTGAGAATAAGTATATTTACACTTGTAAGCTTTCTCTCAATAATATTCTGAATGTTTTACACAATGGGGTTAGTGAAGGTTGGATTTGGGCATATTTCATGAGTGACAAAATTTGTTTTTCTTTTTTCCACCATCCTTCTGCTTGTTACTTTCACAAAATGGGTTTATAACAGCACTGTAGGGGCTAAGTAAAGGTTCAGCAATTTTCTGAGATTTTCAACAAAGTCAAAGATACTGCAAAAATCTTTAAAGTAAAGTGATTGTTATGTGATTAAAGGTGAGATAAATCCAGAGAAGCAAAATGTCCCTGATGTTAAAAAGTGCTTCTTTTTGGGTAATTAGCAAGTAGTTCTTACTGCAGCTAATCTTGTATTATTAGAATCTGTCACTGAATGACCAGTCCCCACATTTAACAGGCAAAACACAACTACCCCAACTTATATAAAACCTACAAAGGATTATGTTTATGTTCAGCACAGCCTTTACCTTAAGTAGTTTCCTTCTGTTGGTCTATATAATAGCATTTAATTTCCTCCACAGAACTAAGCACTATTACTTTATGTAGGTAACTGTAAAATGATTATGTGATTATCCTATTGTATGTATTAATTGGTCCTTAATATACTGTCTTACCTGTTATTTATTTCCTTATTTATTGTCTACCAGTTGACTACACTGCAACTTCCATGAGGGCAAAGACCTTGCCTTAGTTCAGATCATAGTCCGAGGGTTTCTAGGTCTGTTCCTTAGTCCTCAAAAATATTTATTGAATAAATGAATAAATATTGCTGTTATTAGGATTCTTCCACACAATGAAAACACTTTCTCATTTTCATGTCAGTTCCACACAAGTAATTATTTGCAAACTCTCTTATATTATGTTCTAGAACATTCTGTGTCTGTCTTATATTCTTTAAGAGCTGGTGTAGCTCTAACATACATAGGAGTAAAGGAAGAGCTAGATCTTATCCATGTTCTATAAATGAATAAAGTCAGGCTTTACCCTATAAATCTAGTAAGTGTAAGTAATTTTTGACAAGAGATCATAAAGCATGCCCTGAAGAAACTTACTTTAAACTTGAATATCGCTGCCTGTGTGCAAACTGTGAAAATTTGTGGGGGCTTTGTAGGTTCATTTTATTTTCGCATGATTGCCTTGTACATGTATGTGTTTAAATATCCTTCACTATCAATTGTAATAGAACTTATTTCAATCATTTTAGGGTCATATAAAGTTTTGCCACTTTAAAAACCAAGTAGATTATAGAATAATAGGCTAAATGGTTAATTTGATTTGGCCAATGTAAGTTAGACTGACCATTTGTATATTTTTATTCTCTTTGAAAAACAAATTTGCCTGTTTTTTTAATTATAAAATTAAAACAAGCTATTGTTTTCAAAATATAGAAACACAGGAGAAGAAAATTATCCAAGTTCCTGCCATCTCAAGCTAAAACTCTTAAGGTTTTCAAGTGTTTGCATCATTTTTACAAGTAGGAGATTGCACATAGTTACTTTGCACTTATCTTACTTGAAAGATTTCATTAATTACTCATCGATGTAATATTTCATTGGCTATTGAATAACAAACAGCTGTATTTAAGAGACCCACCAGGATAATCTATCAATTTTTTACCAAACCATCACAGACAAGATAAATGATCACAATAATCAATTTTTTTTTAGTCATAAAGATCATTGAGTGTAAGAAATTAACATTCTCTTATGTGGTTATGAGTGTACATAAGGGAGAAATGCACATGAATTAAACATGGTTTTATTATTAATATTATAAATATAATTAAGCAGGCATTTTAAAAAAAACTTAAAACATAAAGGAAAATAGCTTTAGATAATAGCAATATCAAGCTTGCATCAGAAAACATTTTTACCAAAGATTTGAATAGAAAGATTACCCTGTAGAACTAAAACTGTTGCAGATACTAAAATGTGGTTGCCCACAGCACCTTATCAAAAAGACTTGTGGTAGCAAACTTTTACTGGTAACTGATTTATATCACATTTTTCTTGAAACAAAATGTTTTAGTTAATTCCTATGATATAAAGCAAGTGTAAGTCATGTTTCATTGCCATTACTTCTGTAGCACAGTCCTGTGAGTTTAATTCCTCCAAGCATGACTTGGGAATAACAGAACACTTTGGGGGGGGGTATGAGTGTCTGTGTCTAGGGTCTCAAAGATAAATGAAACAGATCTCTTCACCTAGTGATCCAACTCCCTCCTTAATCACCAATGTAATTAGTCTAATGTAAGATGGAATATAAGAGAAGAGGATGTGTTTGAAAATTTGACCTTTACATCGTTCATGAATGAATTGCATGCCCCCACTAAATTCACATGTTGAAACCATGACCTTCCCCCCCACCCCTGCCTCAATGAGTACCTCAGAATGTGACTGTACTTGCAGCCAGGGTCTTCAAAGATGTAGTTCAGTTAAAACAAAGTCATTCAAGTGGTTCCCATGGGGATCAGAACAGGTCAGGAAAGTGCTAGAATGTAGAGATGAGACTTAAGAGGTAGAACTGAACTGTGTTGGGCTGTCATGAGAGACCCAACAGCTAGAGGGAGAGTGTTGGAGGGGGATGTACCCTGGAGACCTGCATCCATGCAAGAACTTCCAGGCCTCATGCTGTGCCCCTGCTTAAGTTCTGAGAGTCAACTTCACCTTCACCCAGGGCAATGGTTGTTTCCTTTAGGTCATCAAGATGGAGCAAACACTTGTTGAACATACAAGTAGATGTGAACAATGGACTGAACAATGAGTCTGTTTTCAGGGGGCTTCTATTTTAGGGACAAGGTAGGAGCATTTTATTTCAGTACTGACCACCAGTCAGCTGCCTGCTCAATTGTCTCTATAGGCACATTAGCTGACACTCTCCATTTCCATGTTTCTGTATTTTAGGTGCAGAACCTGAGGCCCAGAAGGTGATTCATCATTTTCTTCTAATACTACATAGCGAAGTAGTATTAGAAGTAGCCACAGAGATCATTTCCTGGCATCAGAGGCAGTCAAAAGTGCTCCAAATATCTTTGCTTCTTCTCTTTTAAATGTGGTTGACAACTTCATTTCATTACATGCTACACACACACAATATGTACATGGATACACACACACCAAACAAGAATTTTCTTTTAAATTAGGAATCAGCCACTCTTACACAAATCTAGTTGTATCTTGTAGTCTTTTTGTTTGGCACCTTCAAGTTTTGAGGTGAATTTGGGGAATATTTGGAGTATTTATTTATTTTTAAAGATTTATTTATTTATGAATACAAGAACTGAGGTGTAGACGAGAGTTGCAGGGTGTGAGAGGATTCGCGAGAGACAGAGTGGGGAGCAGAACAGGCAGATCTACTGAAATACACTGCTGAGGGGAGCAGCTGGCGAAACAGGAGAAGTCTGCTGTGCCATGTGGGTTGCTCCTGGCCACTGGGGGGGATTTAACTCATGCCATAGTGTCTGGCGATAGCTTGATAATGCTGTCTTTAACCACTACACCACTAGGGACGCCCTATATTTGGAGTATTTGTAGGAATAAAGGCAGGAAGGGACCATATGTGGGGAGTGAAAAAGGGGTCACCAAACCCATTTCTCTGAATTATTCAATTTATGTTGCAGTTTTCGTATTGGAAGAAAAGTTGTGTCTTGAAAAATATCTTTCAGACACAAATATTTTAAAATATTTGAAAATGAAATTAAACATAAAAATATATGCTACAATAATCTGAAATTATGCTTGGATCATTTTATAAACTACAAAAAACACAATAATTGGGCCTCCCGGGTGGCGCAGCGGTTGAGCGCTGGGTTGCGAAGCTGCCTGCAGCCTCTGCAGCGCCGGTTCGATCCCCGGCTGCTCCCCGGCCACCGGAGGAGGGTCCCGCATGGCGCGCAGACCTCTCCTGCTGCCCGCTGCTCCCCTCAGCAGTGTACTTCGGTCCCTCTGCCTGCTCTGCTCCCCGCTCTGGCTCTGGTGAATTCTCTCACCCTCCCGCGCTTCTGACTGTACCCAGTGCATGTATAAATAAATAAATAAATCTTTAAAAAAAAAAACACACAATAATTTATTTTGTGCTCAGAACATTAGGGTTAATTTCTCAACTTACTGGGCACTCTTCACTGAATTTGAGCTCAAATATATTGGTTAAATGATGATATCCAGAGGGGGGGGGAAGATAAAGCCCATATAGGCAGAAAACATAGATATTAGGAAAATAGGAATCAAGAAACCAATGCTCATAGTTGGTGTGTATTTGCATAGAATTTTTGAGTCCTAATCCTAGTTCTGCTCTGGAATACTCACTTAAATTTGACTTTTCTACCTGCAAAATGAAGAAAATGAACTTAAAAATACAAAATCTCCACCTCAAGCTGCAGTTCTAATCCTGCACCTTCAGAATTGCAGAGTGAAGGAACTCATTGACACATGGGTTTCAAACAAAGGAAAAATAAGATTTCTTTTATTGTTATGGATAAACAGTGAGGAAGAGACTCTAACTTTTTTTTTTTTGAAATTTGCCTAGCAGAGGAAGAAAAGATGCAAAAATCGAATGAAAGGTGGTAGAACTGAAAAAGCAGGTGAGTGTCTCAAGGTGACTTAGTTAAAGTCTCCCTATCTGCCTACCAAGCCTACAATACCTCAATAAAGTGTAACTTCCAGAAATACTCCACAGACCATTTGAAAACAGATGTTGAAGCAACTGTGGAATGATTATTTTCAGTGCATACTCTGTAAAATAAACCTATCACAATTAAATGGCTAGACATTCCAGCTATAAGTTCCAATATCCAAACACTGGACTTTTTAAAGTTGATAGACTTGAATAATGCCAAGTAACTTTTGGAGACATATCTACTGCCTATTGTATGTTGACTTCTAGAAAAATGTGTGAAAAATATAGCTTTAGTTTTCCCCAAGAGTGAAATACAGTGTGTTGAAAATTGCTTCAGCCAATTTCAAGAACTCCCATAAATTCTTCCATTGTGTCTCTCTTATTGGACTGTCAACAGTAATAACATTCATATTCAAGATATATTTCCCCCTTGTAGAACTTATCAATTTAGTAATTTCCCTTTCCCAATTACAAATGAAGTGTGGATGAAATAAAAAAGGCAATTTTCAGAAAAATCAATAAAAAAGAAGTCTTCATTACTTTAGTAATGCTGCTTTGTGAATAGTAATGTAACTTTAAGTCTATAAAAAATTTTTATGAAGAGACAGCAACTTGTTTTTTCTAATGAGTAAATAAAATTTAATAAATAACAACATTAAAGGGGGGTAAAGGATTTTCTGAAGATTTCACAGGATAGAGGTGCGACTTAGACCACATATAAAACAAAACTTCCTGGCCACATATACCTGAAGGATGTGATCATATACCTCTAAGTCATAAACAGTGGTGTCAACCAATTTTGCCTCAATTAAAAAAAAAATTCCCTAAAGTCCTTCTAAAAATTCTCTTATTGCCCAACATGCCACTCCTCAAAGCTGTTGCTACATCTCTTCTGTACTCACATTCTGCCTGCAGACCTAACCCTTCTTGGAGCATTTCCAGTGCCATCTTGCACTGAATTACCCTTTTCATCTGTATCCGTATTTCTCTCACCATTTCTTATTTATAGTTAATGCATTAAGTCTCTCTCAGCTATTTGCATTTCCATTCACTGCTCTATTTTACTTATCAGGGATTCTTTCACCTTAAAAGGGTAAAAACTGGATTTTATAAATTCTTTTTATTTAATAGTTAACAATTTGTATTTTTGTGGGAAATATTTTCTTATGACATAAGAGACGAAGACTTTTTTAGATTTATTTTTTTATATTCCCCATACAATTGCACCACCCTTATTTTGACCCCAATCCCTCCTCTCCCCCCCCCCATACTGTGTCTCTGGTTTATAGTTGCTTGTTGATTTTGATTTTTTCTTTATTATAGTTATTCTTTTCCCGGTTCCTTATTTAGGTTTTCTAGGCTATTGTAAATAGTGCTGCTATAAACATAGGGGTGCAGGTGCCCTTTGGAAGTAATGTTTCTGTGTCATTTGGGTAAATACCTAGGAGTAGAATTGCTGGATCATATGGAAGCTCTATGTTTAGTAGGTCAAGAAATCTCCACACAGCTCTCCATAGTGGTTGGACCAGTTTGCACTCCCACCAGGAGTGCAGGAGAGTTCCTTTTTCTCCACATCCTCACCAACATTTGTTGTTGCTAGTTTTTTTAATATGTGCCATTCTCACTGGTGTAAGATGGTATCTCATTTTAGTTTTGATTTGCATTTCCCTAATTACAAGTGATGTGAGAGGAAGACATTTTGTCAGTAACTTCTGACCCTTCGCTAGAAATTGTGAATTATTTTTCAGATATGGAATTTATTTAGGTTTAGATTCCCAAATTATAAGCTTCAATAGGCCAAAGCTATGTCCATCTTATCTACCATTGCTTATGCTTTCTTCTAAAAACATACCTTTGGATAAATAAATTAAAAATAATAAATATAGATAATTTCAACAAAGGTTTTGTTGAGTTCTACATTATGAACTATGTTTTTATATTTTGACTTTAAAGTAAATAAATCAAATGGAATTTTTTTTGCTCTGCCCCCGCAATTCAGTCATCCTAATTGGTCTCTTCCAACATCAAAAGAGGAGTCTTACATTCCAAAAAATTAATGTGAAATACAAAACCTAGATTGCCAGATTCATAAATTAAAAATGTATGACTTCTATTGGAAAAGTGATTAATTCATATTCTAAATTTCTACATTTATCTTTTGAGCTGTTTGTTGTCTGTTCTTTAGCTTATTGATACTCAAAATTCTCATATTTATCCTAAGTTGAAAATAATCTTGAAATCAAACCTTATTTATTTTTTGTACTTTCTGTGTAATTTGTCACTAAGTCTATTATTCCCCTCAAGTTTGCCACTTATTCTCTTATCTTTACTGATTTATCTTGGTCAACCATTGCTATTAAAAATTGCTATAGCTGAACACTTCTCAAATTCTCTGTATAGAATGTTCTGTTGACCATAGAGGCACTCCAGCTTTAACTCCATTCTTCTGTTGTTTCATTTTTAGTCTATTCTAGTCCATTGTTCATGCTACAAATTTTTATTTTCTTAAAGCTTTTCTCAGGTTCTATTTCTTTATGAATCTATCCCAAAATGTAAGTCATTCCTGTATTCATTTATTCAGCACATTTTAAACATATCAACTATATTAATAATCTGTCTTGGCAGACATTTCTATAACAGAATTCAACATAATGTTATTTGTTTGTTCATCATTTATTTAATCTTCTTCTCACTCTAAAAGCAACTTAAGGGGCCTACCTGGTGGCTTAGGGGTTAAGTCTCAGTGCTACCACCATGATGGCCTACCACAAAGGCCTGAATAGCCTGAGTTCTGAGTTTGATCCCCACCCAAGGAGCTAATCCACATGGTGCAGCAGACCTCTCCTGTTTTGCCTGCTGTTCCCCTTAGCAGTGTATTTCAGTAGATCTGCCTGTTCTGCTCCCTACTCTGTCTCTTGTGAATTTTCTCATCCCCCAGTTCTTCTATACAAAAATAAATAAAATCTTTAAAAAAAAAACAAAATAAAACAAAATCAACTTAATATAACTTTTATAAAAATGAGATAAAAATAAAATAAAGGTAAGTAGTTAGGGAAAAAATAATATATCCAAAAAATATGTGTTATACATAATCTCTATACATGTGAAAAGGTTAGAGCACAAATTTGATGCTGATATATTCAGCAAACAAAATAATATTTCCAGTATCCAATAAAGTCATGAATATAGGATTCATGATATAATATGAATTGGAATATAATAAAACTTTGTTGCTCAGAAGTATAACTAATTTCTTATTGAGATCAGAATGAACCTTCATCTGTAGTTCCTTATCAAGAGAACACATGTTGCAATAAACACCCTCCCTTACAATAATGGAACAGATGGTTTCACAGGGCTGTTTCCAGGAATGTACCTCGGGATCTGATTTGCATACCATCAAACAGAGATTAAACAAAAGCACTTCTAAGAATGTGGTTAACCGGCTAAGTTTTCAAAATTATTGTATCAACAGCACAACACTCATCATAATAGCAATGACATTTATAGCTGTTTGAACATTTATTATATATCAGCTACAATGTGTATCACTTTACACACATTATTTAATTCTTATAATGACCTGTTGAGGTAGTCATAACCCCATTTCAGAACTAAATGAATGTTTAAGGCACTTGGCAATGAACATTTAGTATTAGGCAAGAAACACAACATTGATACAAGATTAGAAGCCCCTCATGCCTCATCAATCATGTTTCTCTTCTTTAAAGTAACCTCCATCTTGACTTCTAACATTATGACTTAGTCTGCCTATTTAAAATTTAATATATGCAAAATCATGCATTATTTGGTGTCTAATATTTCAGTCAGTATTGTTTGTGGAATTTATTCATGTTGAATGTATTGCAATTTGTTCACTATCAAGCTTGTGTAATTTTCCACTGTATGAATATATCATATTTATTTCACCATTGTACTGTTGATAGATTTTTTTTATTTTTTCCAGTTTTTTACTGTTAAACATATTGCTGCTCAAATATTCATATGTCTAGTTCTTAATGCACACGTACACACATTGTTATGGTATTACTACTTCAGAGTACAATCTTTGGATCATAGAAAAGACTGTCATTAGCTTTTTCTATGTTGGCTGCCTTGCCTTTCTACTCACATTGCACATTTCCCATACGTCAGAAATAGATTCAAATCAAGCAAGCATTCATTAACGAAATGAATGAATTTCAGGGGTCTCTCTGGTGGCCTGGGCCTAAGTCTGAGTGATGTCAATTCTATGGCCTGAATTCAATCCCTGGTCAGGGAGCTAAACCACATGGCACAGCAAACCCCTCCTGTCTTGTCTGCTTTCCCCTCAGCAGTGTAGTACAGTAAATCCACCTGTCCTGTTCCCTGCTCTGTTTCTGGTGAATCCTCTCACCCTCCAAACCTCTAGCCTATACCCCAGTTCTTCTACAAATAAATAAATAAATCTTTAAAAAATGAAAACATCAAAACAAAATCAGTTCCACAAAATCTTTCCATTTTTTAAATAAAATTATAGCAAACAGTAACTAAACCTTTGTAAAAGAAATTAGTACCCAAGAAAGATGAAGCTTTATTCTGTTTTAATTATAGGATGTGGTCAATGAGCTGCTGCCTGCTTATTGCTGTAGACAGGAAGCCCTCTCAAGGGCTCCTTGACACTACCTTTCAGACCAAAGCACTAAAATTTCTTTGAACTTTAATTTTAAGTACTTTGAAGTATTGTAATCTTAATTAGCTATGACACATAAATTACTTTATTTTACACCCTCACATATCAGCATTCAGAATTCAGAGTCAAAGTTTCTGAGTGCTCAGTTTAATGTGTATGCCATGAAGAGCTATATTGCCCCAGGAAGGAAATATCTGTCACCTTCAGTAAAAAGATAGAGAACAGAAAGTGATGATTTCCACTTGGTAGATCTCATGGAATTTATCAGGAAAATTGCTTAGCCCCTATCTATTGCTGATCCCCCAGAACCTTAAAAAATGATTATTTAACTTCAATAAAGAGATATTAATATGAAGTTTCTCAACCAAAGTCCTTGTAACTCATCTGGGAGGTTTGCAAATTTTCCATAAGAATACTTTAATTCTGTGTTTTCATTTTAGGTGATTTTCTTTAAAAGTCCAAGAGTCCTTTCTGCCGCACCTAGAAGACAATCACTCACTGAGCATTTCACCTCTCAGTTTCACTACTTGTGTTTGCATTCATTCGTACAACATCATTAGCCAACATTCATTAATTCTGAACTACAGGCCAATGAGAATAGAGGAGAATTTTTCATGTTGATGGGGTGTTCAGGCATGGTAATTCAGATCGATTTTAAATAATGGAAGAATTGAAATATTAAATAGCATGCAGTAATTAAGTCCTGCAGAACTCAAATTATGTCAAAAAATTTCTGCTATGTCACCTAATGCTGTTTTCAATAAAACAACATTATGTTAATATTACTAACTTGAATTTTATTTGCTTCATGGGTTTGAATTTAATTTATAAACATGTTTGTATTTATAGGCGTGTAATGCCTATAGAAATACAGTTTATATCTACCTTTATTTTCACACATATTTGAAAACTATAACAATTATGAGAATAGAATCTTATGGTCTATTAGAAATGTTTACCTTTAAAATGGATCTTTATATTTCTTACATGTGAAAACACTGCTCTACCAGATCAGTAACGAGAATAATTAATATTTATTGAGAACTCTACTTACATTATCTTTTTAGTCCTCCCAAGCACCCTATATAGGAGGGCACTATCCCATAGGGTGTTATCAAATGGGGCACTATTATGCTACATGATGAGTACCACTGTATGATACCAATAAATATGATCTCTGACCCACATTACAGGTTAGAAAGCTGATATTATACAAGTCAGACCCGCAAGAGGTAGTCCTGAGGCTCATACTCCTAGTTTTGAACTGTCAAGAATTAGAATCCATCACCAGAAGTTAAGGTTTTCCTAAAGTATAGGCAATAGTAGCTTTTCAGACTATTTCAAAGTAGGCATTGTTCAGACAGAGAAATGAACCTCACGCAATCTCACATGAATGTATGGGCAGGATTACAATGTCTGCACATCATAGGCCTTCACCTCCGCTGGGATGCAGTTTCCCCTTCTGTAATTCGCCTGCTCCCTACTGTAACTCCCCTATCCCTGGGTTTCACCTTGGAGAACTGCTACTTTTACCATCACAATACCCTGCATTCTGGGCCTTTTTTTTTATCCACAAAAGTTATCCTTGTTTCTTCAGTAACAGCTGTACTCTTGGTGAAGGAACTGTCGTGAGCAGCCCCAACTGCAGCAGGACCTTGAATTGTGCTTGTTTTAGGGGAGGGTGAGATGAGGCTGGCAGTCCACAGAATAGAAACAGAAGACAAAGGAATAGAAGTGTGTTTAAGTGGACACTTCCATCTCTGTGAGGGGAGGTGTAGTATTTGAACGGACACAAGAGTTGTTGGTATAATTAGGTCTCCATTCTCCACAACAGCAGCTGCTAGTGCCCGCTCAGACTGGAATATATGCCACTGATTTGCCTTGAAAGAATAATGAACTATATTTTAATTGTTTCTTACAAACAATAAAATCACTTTAAGATGATGATTCAATTAGATACATGGAATAAGAAACAGTAAGTAGAAATAAACACTGGGAAGAGAAGCCAAGAAAGAACCAAAACAGCAACTCTAAAAACAAAGAAAACTTTTTAAGCTTAATAATTACCTTTAGAACTGAAAATACTATTTTTCAACTATAATTCTGGTTACTTTCCTCACACAATGAGATTTCTACTTTCTAAAACTTCTGTCATGATTATTTTTCTCTGAATCTTCTCCAATTTTCTGGTATTTTTCTCTTTCAAGTTCATTATGTAATATTTTAAAACACATGAAGGCAAATTTAATATGTATTGTTTTATATATTTGTATATATATATATATATATATATAGAGAGAGAGAGAGAGAGGGAGAGAGAATTTCAAATGTATCCACCACCCAGTTCAGCAAAATGAGCAACGCCCCTAACGCTTGAAGCTCTATAAATGCCCTTTCATGACAATATTTAACCTTGTTATTCTCAAAGAGAAACATCATAGAATTTTTATCCCTCAATCCCTTGTTTTTCTTCATAGTTTTATAACATGCATGTGTATCTTTAAGGACGATCTTGTGCTTACAGATGTGGTTGAATTTCTTTGTACCACAGTCTTATTTTTTTTATATATATATCCTAATTTCCTTTCTCTTTCATTTTTAAAAAATCTTTTGTGATGTAAATTTAGTTTAAATTTTTTTATTCTATATTTTTGCCATAACAATTTAAAGGTTTGAAGTCTATTACAATTTTTTCCTTGGGTTATTCAAATTTCTAACATGAAAACTTACCGAAATATTTTCCAATTTATTCAAAACTTTTATCTTCCTTCCAGGTAACACAAGACATTTAGAAAGGGTTAGCTTTCTAGCGCACAAATCATTGTGTGAGTCTTTTGGTTCTCTACCATTTTTTAACCCCCCCAAATTGAATATATCGCTGTTATCTAGTCAATGTTTCTTTAGATTTACACATATCTTTGCCTACTTTTTTTTTTTTCTTGAGTGTCTAGCATTGCCTATTGGAGCATTTTCTTTTAATTTAAAATATACCTTTGGGCCTCCCCTGGTGGCGCAGGCTGTTGAGCCCTGGGCTGCAAAGTTGTCTGCAGCCTCTGCAGCACTGGTTTGATCCTGGCGGGCTGGTGAGGGTCCCACAGGGCACGGTAGAAACTCTCCTGCCACACCCGCTGCTCCCCTCAGCAGTGTATTTCGTCAGTCTGCCTGATCTGTTCCCTGCTCTGTCTCTGGTGGGTCCTCTCATCCTCCCATGCATCTGGCATGTACCCCGATTCTTGTATAAAAATAAATAAGTCTTTAAAAAATAAATAAAAATAATATATACCTTTTACTAGTTCTGTTTTTGATCTCAAATTGTGAAAAACTCCCACTTTTGTTTCACTGGTACTTGATTTTACATTTACTATTCAAAGATAATTTTACTGACTATAAAATTCAATGGTACAGTTGTTTTCTTTCAGCACTTGGATAGTATTAGTCTATTGTTCTTTGTCGCTGATGAGAAATCAATCTGTTAATTTAACTGTCTTTTCCATTTGAACTTCCTTTGTATTATGTCTTTAATATTCTATTTCCTTACAATGTGTGTAGCATAGAATTGTTTTTTTTTATATTTATTTATTTATTTATTTATTTGTTTGTTTATTTGTTTATTTATTTATTTATACAAGCACTGGGTACAGTCGGAAGCGTGGGAGGGTGAGAGGATTCACCAGAGACACCGTGGGGAACAGAACAGGCAGACTGACGAAATACATTGCTGAGGGGAGCAGTGGGCAGCAAGAGAGGTCTGTGTGCCATGTGGGACCCTCGCCGGCAGCCAGGGATGGAACCAGCACTGCAGATGCTATGGGCAGCTTCGCAGCCCAGCACTCAACTGCTGTGCCACCAGGGGAGGCCCTAGAATTGTTTTAATGTATTTTTTAAATGATTGTACTTTTTGCATCTGAACATTCATGTCTCTTATCATGTTTTCTGTTATCTCTTTCTGGAATTCTAAGTAGATACATGTTTAACATTCTCATTCTAGCTGTCGTGGCTCTTAAAATTTCTCATATATGTATTGTATATACATATATAACATACATAATCATATATATATATATATTTGTCTCTTTCTCTGCTGCACTGTGGATAATTTTTTTCAGATAAAACTTCTTGTTCACTAATTCTCTTTCCAGCCATGTCAAAGCTACCATTTAACCCATCCTTTGAGACTTTAATTTAAAAGCACTATATTTTTCATTATTAGAAATTCTATTTGGATCTTTCTATTATTTTGAGTCCTCCAAGATACAAACATCATGGCAGAATTAGATATGCAAACGATTTAGTAGACAAAGGTGTTGATAAGGAAAAAGGAGGCTGGGAGTATCAGCAGGCTATAATGCTGGTGTGACCCCTGAGGAGAGGAAAGGGAAAGAAAGAAGGTCAAGTGGAAGCATTTTAGACTGCAGTGAAGTTTGAAGGAAGTTTGGCATGACACAGTGGGAAGTCCTTGAGCCAGTCATCAATCAGAGGAGTCACATATCTTCCAGAGAAAAAGGAAGTAAACTTAGTAACCTGCTGTGATTAGCCTCTGGGAAGTGTGACCTTGCTGGCACAGTGATGATAGATTTCAAAGTGCACCAGCTGTCCTTGGTAAGTGGAAGTACTTGCTGCTTAACATTCATGTAGAACCTCCATCTGTAGATTCTGTAACCACTAGGTTCATGTGCTGTTCCTCATGATTTGGAATGGCTAATGAGGTAAACTGGTTAACATCAATGAGCCAAATCCTATTTTCAGTGCCACTTCCATGTAGGACATTAATTTGCAGTACAAAATATTCACACTTTATGGCCTCTGCCATATATTTGTCCACATACCTTACCCCAGACTTCTTTTTCTTCAATCTTCTGGTTCTTTTCTTGCCAGATCTCCAAAGATCACTAGGTCATTGAACACTTTCCAAAAATCTCAGCCTATTTTCACTTCAGGCACTCTTCCCTCCACTAAAAATGTGTACAACTAGGTGCATGACTTAGACTTCTAACCATTGAAAAGATAGTTCCTCTCTACTCTCTTTCAGAACCAGTCCTGAATGTGGATGTGTTGCAGCTGCCTCTATGTACCTAGCTACACCATCCACAAATTAGACTTAGACTTTTCCCTCTTCCTTCAGTTAGTATGAAAGCTAACTCAATTGGAGTGAACTCAATTGGCCATGGATGGAGGAGGGCCACTGGTACAATTGTTGTGGATTACAAAAGGATCTGATCTTACTGTACATGCAGCTTATTTATGCCATCTAGTCTTGCTTTGGATTGATACCATTTATGCCATTTCCATCTTATGATGTACTATGACTGGACCCCTCTTGGACTTAGTCAGATCACTTATTTGGTCTGACTAAACCCAGCTCATAGTGGCGAGTTCTAGACACATGACCAGTTTGTGCCTCATTGACAAGAATTCTGTTTCTATAAGACCCAGTAATATGTCATGAACTTTCTAACTCTCTGCTACAGCTTGGCATAGTCTTGTTGTGAAATCCATGAGCTTAATTGTGATTCTCCCATGGAGATTTCCTAAGGTTCCATTACATATTTTTTTCTAAATATTGACACATCTAACAATATAGGTCTCCAAAATTATATGATCTAATATGTCAGTATAACGGTACCATACCATAAACCTGCTATAAGGCCCTTACATGCTCTGTGTCCCTCTAAAGATGAAGCCTTCCATGCCATCCTGTCATGGGTCAGAGCACATATTATCAATTTGTGTATGCTATGGAGTGAATGATTGTGCTCCTCAGCCCTCCCCCAATTCATCTGTTGAAATTCTAATCCCCTATGTGATAACATTTGGAGATGGGCCTTTGAGAGAATTAGGTCATGAGGGTAAAGACCTCTAAGATTAGTGCTCTTTCCAAGGAAATCCTTTATCCCCTCCATCATGTGAGGTTAGAGTGAAAAGACATCCCCATGATCAGGAATTAGGCTTGTACCAGGTCCCAAATCTGCCATTGTCTTTATCTTGGACTTCTTAGTCTCCAGAACTATGAGAAATAAATTTCTGTTATTTATAGGTCACTCAGTCCTTATTAATTTGTTATAGCATCTTGAACCTATTAAGATAGTGCTGTTATAGCTATTATAATAATAGAAGATATATTTTTGTTATTATCTTCATTTACCTATATGTTTCTCATATATACATGACAAAGGAATAATGTATTCATTATTGTGATCATTAAAATGACAAATGGAAGTGATTCTGTCACTGTCCTAAGCTTGTAGCCCTACTTCTTTTTTACTGAACTATTTTTCACTCTATGCTCTTGTGCATTTATACCTAATTTTTCAGATTTATTCAGATTTATTAGAACTTAATGTTAATTTTTTTACATAGTTGCTATTTATTAATTGCATTTTAAGTTGCACAGTCTCAGAGATTTAATGTTCAATGTGGCTCAGGAACTCTAGACAGACTTTCAATAACAATAACCCTGTATTAGCTAATTTTTTCATGTAATTGGTATACTATATTTAAACAGTAAATGAAAGCAGGTTTTTTCACTTCATAGGTATTGCATATATTTTTAAATAGACTTCTCTTAAATTCAACTCAACTAAGCCTTTATCAGAGTAGGAGATAGATGAAATGTTTGTTGCACATGCATGACTGAGCTTTATTTTATGCATATAGACAATTTAATTATTTATATAATTAGCCACCCATAAAATGAAGGAACCATAAAAGGAAAATGGCTGTTGGCATGCAAGTACTTGCCAATAATACTCAAAACTGCTAGTTTTTATTTCATATATTAAATATAATAATATGGATATTATATGTAATTTTTACATATATATTGGCTGTTAATTTCTCTGCTAAAAATTAAAAGACAGGTTATAAAGTTACTATTTAAATAGCCAGGAGATTAAAAATATTACCCACTTTGGATCTACTTAAACTTGTCATATTTAGTATACACAGAACAGAGCAGCTTAAAAATGTAAACTTTCCTTTATTCAATTTATCTCATCCAAACAGCTACTTTGGATGATGTCTGTACTATGCAATTTCTGTTAAAAGAGACACTCAGACTTAACAACAGATATTATGAGCATCTTGGACCCTTCAAAAAAGGCTAAAACACAGTCAGTGGACATTTGAAATAAATACTGGTCCATCAGTTGATCTTCATAATAGCATGCAGGATATTTATTATAAACTGGGGATCTTCCATTTATAATGTTTAAGTCTACTCTGGTATTATGTTTTTTTTTTAAAACAACAAAGTATCATTGAAACATTGACCTATGTCTGAAAAAAATGTCATTTTTTTTGGATGCAGGAATGCATTGTTCATTTAGAATTCTTCTATAGCAAACGGGTGGTCAAGAAAAATAATCTGATAAGATTAATTAAGCTGATATTAAACTATGCATGAAAATCAGAATTATAAACATGCTATGCTTAACAGAAGATCTTAACTGATAAGATTTCATTAAACAATATAACCTCTTTCTTTTTCGTAACTCCTGTCACTAAGTATACCCAGAATGGTAATTGCTTAGCTATTAAAAGCAATTTTGCTGAAATCAGACCTAAGAGCATGCTATTGACTTGCATGTATCTTGAACAAGTTGAAATATTTGTCTGTAGATCTATCTTTAGCTCTTTGTGATTCTTCCCGCTCTTGTTACACAGGACCTTCATTTGTCCTTATCATGGCTACCCTCTACTGCCCTCATCAACCAATTCTGGAATAAAAACCACCCCTCTTGTTGAAGGACAGCTATCTGACAAACCATGCAATCATTTACTGAAGATCTTTTTCAATCCATGCAGGACCTCAGGGGATCAAAATGTAAACATCACAAATCCTGCTCTTAGGGAGTTCAGATAAAGCAGAGGAAATTCCCAATCCTCTGTCAGTGCAGAAACAGACATAGGTACAAGGTTCAAGGAATAGCATGCAGGGAGGGAACTTTGTTTGGGGGGTAGACAAATTCTCTCAAGTGGAGAAATATGTGAACATCTTTTTGAGAAATAAGGGTTATACTTACAGCCAAGAGGAGGAAAGACAGGGACTTCCAGAAAGTGGGCACTGCATGTGGAAAGGTACAGAGGTGTAAATTAACATATATGCAGGGTACTTTCACTGAGTTTGGGTGTCTGGAATGTAGGGTTTGAATGGGGGAATGGTGAAAAATATACTATAGATGTCAATTTACAGCTATATATGGTTTATTCCATCAATTCTAAGATGCGCATGCTTTTACTTTAATATTCTTGATACTGGGATTCATGTTTCATTGTATGGTATTTTTTGTAGTCACTATCATTTAGAATATAGTTGTTATTGCCAGCATATGCACAAACATAGCCATAGGTGTTCCAGATTTCAGGTGAGGTACATGCAACATGTTACATTAATGCTACTAAAATGCCTTTAAAAAGATTACATATAATTCAGTGTTGAAGCAAAAAGAGATTATTATTTATACAGAAAGAGAACAAGAGGCTTACATTTCATTAGAGAAACAAGTAAATTTAAAAGCATTCTTTCAGGTGCCCCATGGCCGCCGAGCAGGAGCCGGGCGAGCCCTGGAAGGGAAAGGTAAAATTAGAAGATCATGTGATGTTGGAGTAGGAGGATTTTTCTTAGTGACTTTAGGATGCTGGTTCCACTGTAGGTAGAATTATGCAAAACAAAGAATCCAGGAAAGAATTGCCAGAGAAGGAATTAAAAATAAGATTTTATATGAAAGTACCCACCTTGATCCTGAAAGAAAACAAACCAATGGCAACAGCAGCAGCTGAGCAATCTCGGGCATAGAACACCCAAATACAATGGAAGTCAGTGTGAAAAAAGCTGAGAGCAACTATAAAAAAACCCTACCTATTATGTACCATAAAGCCTTCAATCAAGTAAAAAAATAAAAAATAAAATAAATAAATAAAAGCATTCTTTCAATACAAATAGATAAAGAAGTTTAAGTAATGAAAAGTATTATGACATGTTTCAACTGGCATTTTCTTTCATATTAGTATATAAAGTAATGATGCAATTTATAGTCAATAATATGTTAGGCTTTATGAAGTATCAATTTTTAATAATTGAAATCAGAAATGCTGTGCACATTGGTTTTACTTACTTTTGCTAGAATAAACTCTCTATTGGGTACCAGTGAGGTGGGAAGCTCTTAGGATACACACACGCACACACACACATACACAACACACACACACACACATTGACTCCATGACATCAGGGTAGATGGCATCAGTGGCATTTCCAAAGACAAGGCCATGGAAAGGGAGGAATATCCTATGAAATGTAAGTTCTTCCATCGAAGTAGTATATGTATTTTTTCAGACATCGGACAGTTAAGCATCTGTAAGAGATCCATGTATGGAGAATCTGTTTTAAGTTAGGAAGCAGAGCAGTCAAGAAATCCCAAAATCACAACAGAGAGGTAGCTGATAATGCCAATGATATGTAAGCCTACATTTTACACAAGACATTACTTTCTCAAATAAATCTGAATGTTAGTATCTGAAGCACACTGCTTCCCTTTTCTTGTGACACAATCAGGAAGGCATACAAAGAAGGAATGGATTTTCAACCAAGTGTAGTCATCAGGCAAGACAGACAGACAGTAAGGAAAATGACTGTCCTCTCTACTCTAGCCTTATACTAAATCTTACACATGCATTACCTCATTTAAACCACACAACAGTTCTATGAGGTAAATGCTATTAGTATACTTATTTTACAGCTGAGGAAATTGAGAAACAAAGTAGGCCTTCCAAATGAAGTAACTAGGTAGCATATGGAAAAGTAAATTTGAATCCATTGCTCACATTTACTAGAGAAAACTTTAAATATTTCAGGTATTTAAATATAAAAATTAAATCATACAAGTATTAGAAGAAAATGAGGTAAAGTCATTGGAGTGACTCAAAATTCAGAAGCAATAAGATAAATATTGAAAAGTTTTATTACATAAAAATAAAAACAATTAATTAGCAAAAGATGCACTAATAAAATTTGTAACTTATAACACAGAACAGGGGATATTTAAATTTATAAAGAACTCTTGAAAAAGGAGGGAAAAAGATGAAAATCCCACAGTAAAACTGATTGGAAATGCAAATAGACAACACACAGAAAATGAAATTGAAATTATTCCATAGCCATATGAAAATATGCACAAAGCACTTGTAATAAGAAAAATGGAAATTAGAAGTGTGCTGAGACTGGCAAAAATTTTAAATATATTGGCAATATATTCAAATGTCAGAGCACTAGTCTGTATCGGTCGTATGAATATGTCAAAATAAAATAATGTAAAATTTGGAAAGAGACTTATAGACTTTAGAAAAGGTTTCTACTTAGTTTATTCTTTGGTTCACCAAACTACTTTAAGGCAGCTATCCACAGGCAAAGAGGAACCATACAGAAAGATGAATGCACAGGGCCGCTTATTGTAGGATATTTGTAAAAAGTAGAAACAAAATCAAATGTCCATTATGTGGGGGCCAGTTGGATACATGAAACTATACCCTCACAATAGAATACTATGCAGTTATAAAAAGAGAGGAAGTGGGAGACATATCTGTATATTACTACAGAGTGGATGTACTCTTAAGTCGAAAGAGCAAGGTGGAGAAAATGTGTGTGGTATTCTCCTATTCATCTGAAAAATTGTGGAATTGTGGCAGGCCAAATAATGGTCCCCTCAAATATAATGAGGTCCTAATGCTCACAACCCAAAATCTGTTGCCTTACATGGGTAATTTTCTGATCTGATTAAATTAAGGATCTTAAATAGGAGATTGTCTTGGATTATTCAGGTAGGTCCATTGTGATGTCAAGGGTCAAGATGGAGGCAGAAGAGAGGATGAATTGTCAGAGAATTCAGCATTCCTGATTTTGAAAATGAAAAGAAGGCTAGTAGTAGGCAAGGAATGTGGATGCCCTTGAAAAAGCATCTTTGCTGCAGAAAAGCAAGGAGATGAATTTTCCTTTGAGCCTCTGGAAAGGCACACAGCTCTGCTGACATATTGATTTTTGCCCATGTCAGACTTCTTTCTGATGTAACTATATATAACAAATTTGTTTTAAAGCCACTAAGTTTGTGGTAATTTGTTATGGCAGAAATAGAAAATGAATACAGGAAGCAAAACATGAAAGAAAAGAATGGTTGCATGTAGGGGGATGGAGGAAGTAGGAAGTGTGGCCAGGGGCAGAAATTAGATTTGCTGTGAACCATGAAAATATCTTACATAATTATAAACAAATTAAAGCAAAATATCCATAAAATAAAAATAAAATGGAACAAATTTGTTGGCAGCATACCACCCAGATGTTCAAAGTAACTTAAAAACACAGTTACCTGTCTATAATCTCCAATATGATATATCCTAAATTATTTAAATACAAGGAAAACTATTTTACACTGACCATATGGTTAGTAGTATTTTTTTAATCATTATTCTGAGATTATGGTGGGTATATTGTGGGTTTAAATTAATGAGAAGTATTTGATTTTCTATCATTCTGTGTCACTGGAACACAGATTCTAGGTAGGGGGGCAAATGAGATTTAGATTTGAGACCAAAGTGGTTAAATAAAAAATCCTGCAGTTCTCAATTTTAATTGGAAGTGCCAATCTAAATTTATGAGGGATTATATTTTGAACAACATTTCTCCTAGCATGGTTTACTGGAAAGACCTAGAATTCATGACTAACCCAGTAGCAATGAGTACAATTTCACTTTCACAGAAATCAGATTACTTTAAAGATTTGTCTTCAAGATCTTGGAAGAAAATATATATGAAGAATCTGGGACAACTTATAATGCTAAATTGCAATGAATCTTTAAATTCTGTCAAAGTTCACAGGAATCAACTCAAAGTGTTGGTCACTGGTCAAAATTAGTTGAGGTTAAGAGAGAACAATAATTTCCATTAGGATGTAACACTTCAAGTACATTTAAATATATGCATTCATAATGATAAACTTATTGGTTTTTTTTTTAAATGTTCAAATATTAAGTCTCTAATTTGAGTGAGCTTTCCTATGGAGCTGTAATTTCAAATAATCCAGTAGCAGTTGAGGGCAAGTTTCCTTTTATAGATACACTCCAACTAATAATGAAGGAACAATAGATTTTAAGTATCACCATATTACAGTTCTGAATGAATTTGTGGTTATGATTGGATCATCAAAGGCTGTTACTATCACAGAAGAGAGATAACTAGAGATCATGTGCCTATTGACAGAAAAATAAACATTACAATGAAATATTTGTGCCAAAATAAAGAACAAAAACAATTATGCTTGAAACTAATCAAGGCTCTGATGCAAGTGCCATTACAGAGGAAATTAGATCAAGAATCTGATAAATGACATCACAGTCCTAGGAAATACTACCTGACAGATAATTTAGTTTCTTCAATAAAAAATAATCCAAGAGCAGAAAGGTGATGAAAGAAAAAATTAAAAAGACCTGAGACATTTTAACCAATCACAATTTATGGGTTGTATGTGGATCCTTATTAAAATAATGCCAAAAAAAGATAAAATTAGAAATTTGGACATTTGCTATTTTCGGATCATATATTCAGATCAGCTCTGTTAAGTGAACATAAAGGCTAATTCTTTTAAAAAATAAGAAACATCTTTTAAAGATGCAGATACTGAATTATTTATTGATTAACTCATGTGATGCTTCTAAGTAACATAGGGAGAGGAATGGTGATAGAGATGACAAAAATTGTCCATAAACTGATAATTATTGAAGAAGTTATGAATACACAACTATTTTCAGGTTTCTTATTTAGTATGTACTAATTTTTCTCCATTATAAGATATTTTCTATTTAAAGAAAATACATGTGTTTTTATTAACTTATACAAGTCCTCGTAGCTAATAAGGAATGAAACTGAAATTCAAACCCTGATCTAATACCAGACTACTATTTGCATCGATTATACTGTCCCTCTAAACATGAATGAGGAAATGTTCCCTCAGTGTCTGTTAATTCATTCTACATGACTATCCCATCAGCTACATATTCCAAAAGAAGAAAAAATAAATGCCTTCCCTGATCGAATTTACAATTAAATTGTTAAAGGCATATACTAAGGTCTATGTCTATGCCTCACCACCCATAGCTGCTGAAAATCAGGCAATTTCAACATGGAGAAAACATTCTAGACCCTGTGGGTCCCCAATGGTTGATCTACTGAGGCCCACATTTTCTGGTAGTATGAGCTAGACAAGTGTGAGTATTAAAACACAGTAGGGTAGAAGCCCAGAGCTATATCGGGGACCAAATTTTCACATAACTAATTTCCACTGACAGTCTGAGAAGTAGGGAATCAAGAAGTTTGGGGGAGGTTTAGATTCTATAGGGAGAGGGGTAGACTTTAAGTTACTAACTCAGGTGTTGTGATCAAGATAACAAGAGTACAAGTCAGGGGAGTTTGGAGAGAGGACACTATGGACAGAGGAGCCTAATCCACTGGCAGGAGTTATTTACCTTGATTTCCTTGCTCCACTTGTTAGTGATAGGTGAGTCCAACAGGGGGCATAGCACAAAAGCCTGATATAGCAGGGTGGGGCAGAGAAGTCTTCTGAGGGGTGGTGTTCGAGGGGGCAGTGAGAGGACAATAGGATCAAAGTATTTGTGGTACTTTGCAGAGGCAAAGAAGCCTTTGTGAAATCTTGGCTCACTGGTCAAAGTACAGATGGGACACACGGCTAACTATAAACTTCCATGCGTGAGTGAGTAAAATAGTTATCATTAGATCATTGAGAAGAAAAAATATCTACTCAGTGTGTCTTGTGTAAAACCCAAAACATCTGATTCAAAAACTGAAGAATCAAGTCTTTTTTTTAAAGATTTATTATTTATGCATACCAGAACTGGGGTGCAAGCAACAGGTACAGCGGGTGAGAGGATTCACCAGAGAAAGTAGGGAGCAGAACAGGCAGACTGACTGAAATACACTGCTGAGGGGAGCAGAGGATGAGGTAGGAGAGGTCTGCTGTACTATGTGGGCTGCGGGGGATCAAACTGGTGCTACAGTGGCTGATAGCAGCTTGATAGCTTTTTTTTTTTAAGGCAATTTAAATATTTTGTTTTTTTAATATTTTATTTTATATAATTCTTATATCATTTTTCATTTTTGCACAATGTATGCATTTTCATTTTGGTTATATTCCCCATACAATTGCACACCCTCTTATTTTGACCCTAGTCCTTCCTCTCCCTGCCCCTCCCCACCCCCATAGTGTGTCTCTGGTTTATAGTTGCTTGTTGATTTTGATTTTTACTTTGTATTAATTAGTCTTTCTCCTGGTCCCTTATTTAGGTTTTCTAAATTCCTGCTATGAGTGAGACCATCCAGTATTTTTCTTTTTCTTTCTTATTTCCCTGAGCATGAACACTTTCAGCACCATCCATGTTGCTGCAAACTGAATGTGTTTATCTTTTTTGAATGCTGAGTAATATTCCATTGTGTATATGTACCACATCTTCTTGATCCAGGCATCTATTTTTGGGCATTTGGGTTGTTTCCATAGCTAAGCTATTGTAAACAGCGCTGCTATAAACATTGGGATGCAGGTGCCCTTTGGAATTAATGTTTCTGTGTCCTTTGGGTAAATACCTAGGAGTGGAATTGCTAAAGACAGAGCTTTCATATGATCCAGCAATTCTACTCCTAGGTATTTACCCAAATTTATAGGTGTTTTTAGCCTCTGTGCCACCAGAAGGACCCAGAATTAATAGTCTTAATCAATAGTGGAGATACTTGTTCCCCAAAACATCCCAGTCTGGGTCATTAAAAACGTGACTTCTCATAGAGAAGCAAAACCAAATAAAACCAAACCAATGACAAACTCTAGAAATCTGATGGTAGATTTGATGCTTCCAGAGGAGGAGAATGAGGGAGAGAATAAAGTGGAGAGGGGGCACAACGGGCACTGGAAGACTGTCAGTGCCTTGGTGGTGGGTGTGGTGCGGTAACATACATCTGAAGCGTGTGACCCTATACTTCCAAATTATAGACATTGTTAAAAACCATTGTTGCCTCTGAAACAAACAAAAACTACTTCTCTTTTAATGAATCTTTGGTCTTTTGAAAGCTACAAATTCACTAAATCTCATGGTCAAGAGAAGGAAGGAAAGTAACACAAGACTGGCAGTGAATCAGAACACAGTAAGGGACAGGGATCCTTGTAATTCCAAGTGTGGTGCACAGTCCACAAGATGGACATCCCGTGGGAGTGAGCTGGTTAGGCAGACTCAGGATCCCAGCCTCCCTGAGTCAGAATTCATTCCTATCACCCTTCTGCAGGTAGTTCCTATTGAATTAAAATGTAAAAGTACCTCTAAAGCATTTCACATTATTATCACCACCATGATAGCTATGGTATTCGGCACTTTCCATGTGCTCATACTGTTCCTCACATGCATTATTTCATTGCAACTATGTGAATAAGTCACTGTTATGATCCTCATCCCCGATGCAGCAATGGACATGCTGAAACATTTAAGTCACGAGGTTCATAAATGGTGGGCCTGGGATTCAAATTCAAGTTCTTAGAATCCTAAAGAATGAGCCTTAATTACAATTTTCTTATCCTTAGAAATGGTCATACCCATGAGTAAAAAGCCCCTTTGGTAGTATTATGTTGGACTATGAAAAATGAATTAAATATGGAGACAAATAAAGAAGGGAAGGGGAGCAGAGAGATTCATCAGCACCACCAAACAATTTTCAAAATGAGTTAAGACCAGATTTAAAACAATGAAGCAGAGCAGAAAAGGCAGAGCACAAAAACTGTTGAAGTCTTTCTTCACTGATTATTTCAACATTAAAAGATTCTATGTTCCATAAAAATATTTATCTGAGAGAAAAACAAAATGAACATTTTATGTTTCATCTGTTTTGACAAATGCATAATTGCCCTTAGCCTGGCAAAGATTTTCCCTGTTGTCCCAAATGAAAACTGACTAAATGTGACATGAGTTTAGAATTAATCCCTACTGTAGTTAGGATTTGCTACAAAACAGCTGTTTCTTATTCTCATTTCTTGAGGATCATGTGCTGATTATAACAGACTTATTGAATGTCTTCAGGAGGCTATCTATGAAGCTGTTTTTGGCTGCTTGTGAATAGTTCCTGAGTGTTATCACAAAATTTCTGCCTGATTCTCTTGATCTAGGAGTGGTTTATATTAAGTAACTGAGATAATAATCAGAAAGAAACAGCATGCCTCAAAATATGAAACAGGGCTATTTTAATCAGTGTATTTTAATTTAAATTACTTTTAGCTTGTTTTTTTCAAAGGGAGATTCCAGATTTCTAGCGTTTATAATTCTTTCCCTTTAATATATTACTTTGAAGTGTGTATAAAACACAGACGGTGGGTACATCTGCATGATGCAATCACAGGTTAATAAAGGAAGACATTCTGTCAAAATGATTTCCTGCCACTGTCCAAGGCAACCCAGAACATCCGGAACAGTGTTGTCCTTGACCACAACCTGATCTTCTGTGTGTGTGTGTGTGTGTGTGTGTATGTGTGTGTTTGCGGTGGGAGCGGGAGGGTGGTTGTCCTTTTAAAACACTCCTTCATGGTTAGCCAGGCAATTTCTTCCTCTGGTTGCTAAAACACACGTGTCCATTTTTTCCAACTCCCTGCTGCTAACCTTTCACTTTAGGTTCTTTCTTGTTCCTACCCTCCACTGAGGACTTAATTCAGACTCATGTACTTTATTCAGGAAATTCTCCCATACTGGTATTTATTGTCCTTTTTCTGCCACTGTAGCCTGATAGTTTTTTCCTTAAAAGGGATGAAAGATCACATTTGTTCCCTGGAGGCCACTTTACCATTTATGTAGTTTCATTGCAGTAGAGCTAACCACTGTCTAAGTTCTCTTCACTGAGACTTTTATCCCCAACTAATTGCATCTCTAGATAAATACCTACTTTAATGGGAGGGTGGTCCCAACAAAGGTCAGCTAGCTAGCCCAATGGGAAATGGGAATTATTTGCTCTAAAGATTACTTTATAGATATGAAGATTCCCATAATCCAGGGGCACTATGTGCACCACAGACTTGGAAACTCATTTGGTGATAGGAAGGTGGTCGATCTGTTTTATTTGTTTATTGCTTTGCAAATTGCTTTCTAAAATTTTAATGAAGTATAGGTTATATGAAGTAGAATCCAAAGATTTTAGGTTTGTATTTTAATTTTGATAAATTATATATCCATGTATGCAACTATCATCCAAATCAAACTATAGAACATTTCAATCATCCTATAAAATTGTTCTTTGCCACAATCTAGTCAATATCCCAGCCCAAAGACCACTATTATATTCTCTCATTTCTGTATTAATAGTCAGATTGAATGTACTCATTTCAGCTTCTTTTGTTCACATTGTTGTGACTCATCCATGTTTATGTACATCAGTATTTATTTTTTCATTACTGTTTAGTATTCCACTATGTCAATATGTCATAATGTTTTTATCCACTCAACTACTGATGATATCCGGCTTGTTTCCAGTTTTTGAGTATTATAAAGTTGCTATGACCATTCATGAATAAGTCATTTTCTGGACATCTGTTTTCATTTCTTTGGGGTCTATAAGTGGAATTATTGAGTCATACAATAGTTATATGGCTATCTTTACTAGAAACTGCCAAACTGTTTTCCAAAGTAGTTGTATTATTTTCTAATGATACAAGGTTAAGAGTTCTGATTGCCCCTTTTTCTTGCCAATACTTGGTACTGAAAATCTTTTTAAAATTTCAGTCATTCTAGTGGGTGTGTGGTATTATCTCATATGGTTTTAATTCCCCTGATGAGTAATGATCAATTCTTGCTTGTTGGCATTCATATTTCACTTTGTGAATCTGAGCCAGAGATCCCTATGCTCTCCTGTAATATTCATTGAGCTTGCTGGTATTGGAAATGGAAAGAATAAAAATTAGAGACTTTTGTGTTGCCAGAGTGATCAAGATAATTTTATCTATCTATCTATTTATCTATCTATCTATCTATCTATCTATCTATCTATCTCTATCTCCTTTTAAAAGCTAACTGTTGTTTAGGTTTAAAGGGTCTATTATGATTGTAGTATACCTGTGAAAAATGAATCCAACAAGAATTCATTGAGAATCCATGTGCCTAATGTATCTGAATAAATGACTTAATGCTTTCTAATACCAGACCACTGATTTGCAATTAATCAGTTAAGAGCATTAAATCCGTGATGCACTGTAAGGAATTGCTGATGAACATCTGTATACATCCATCAATATCATAAGTTCATGTATTACAGAAGAGCACAGACTTTGGTTTCAGCAGATTTCACGATCTTACCTCTGCTACCACTTACCTAGTTGACTTACAACACACACTAGTAGTTGTGTTGATTACATGGGCAATAGTTATCACTAAACTAGTGCCTGCTGTGCTTGAAACATAGCAAAAGTGCATTATAGGAATTTTTATTCTTAAATGGCAAAATTTGCTTTTATTTTAACAAAATTAACTAGTTATTTTGACTACACAGTCACTTAATTGTGTTAGAACAGTAAACATCTGCCCGTCAAATGATTATTCCAAGAGTCTATTTTGCACCCCTAAATGTACAAACCTGAGTCAGGCACAAGTTAACAACCAGGCAGAATCACAGTGCTAACTAATGCTGAATACTCAGTATAATTTAAATCCTTTGCATTTATTTTCATACTTAAAATTATAATTTATATCACTAGTTCAGTTTTTCTCAAGTAGTCTTTAATGGTGACTTTTTTTTTATATGTATAAAGTATTCTTGATCCAGAAAAATAGATTTTACTTAGATCTTTATCATTGACATTTTCTAAAGTTTTAATTTTTCTTCAACTTGCTTGATATTATAGCAATGCAGGAACATCAAGGTAATATTTCATTATTTTGTCTACACAATGAGAAAAATTCCCTTACTATTTTAAAATTCATTGATATGTAATTGAACTGTATTTAGGAATTTTGTATATAAGCATTATTTTTGTCTGTCCTCAATTGGCTTTGTCATCAATTCCAATCACTGGGTTGGAAAGCTATCTTAATGGAGGTCTCACAGTTTGTCAAGAGATGCAGCAGTTTGTTTTGTTTGGTGGGGGCTTCATCTTTTGAAATAGAAAGATTGTAATATAGGTATACTCAGGATTTTGGACTTTGAGTCAAAATGATGTCTGACTGCTTTGATTGCTAATTGTCCAGGTGTTCATATGTTTCTGAATTTATTTACTCTTGATTTACTCTTTTTTTTTTAATTCACCAGAAAAAAAAAAACCTCTATTCTTTGTTTTAACGCTCACAACTATTTTATGTATTCCATTTTGAGTGTCTTCAAAAAAAGAAAGAAATCCACCCATCAAAGTAGTAGTTGTATTACTACTAGAAAGATTAGGAGGAAAAAGATTGAAAAAAAAGTTTAACACAAGAGAAAAAACATATGCAAATAAAGATCATTCTCAATTGATCTATTCTCATCTATCATATGATCCAGCAATCCACTCCTGGGTTCCTAGCCAAAGAATTCAAGAACGCTGATTTGAAGGGATTAATGCATGCCTATATTCATTGCAGTACTATTTACAATAGTCAAGGTATGGAAAAAACCTAAGTGCTCAATGATACATGAGTGGGTTAGGGAGATGTAGTATACTTGCATAATGGAATACTACTCACCTATATAAAAAGATGAACTATTACCATTTGCAGTAGCATGGATGGAGCTGGGGGAGAAAATGATAAGTGAAATAAGTCAGGAAAAAAACAAATACTAGACAGTATCACTTTTATGTGGAATATACAGGAACAAATCAAAGGGTCAAATACAATAAAGCCAATAAAAATCTTACAACCCTAACTGTAGAACTGAGGATGAAAGAGAGCCTAATAGGGAGGGGGCACAGTGAACTATGATGGAGGGTGTGGTGTGGTAACATACACATGAAGGGCATCATCCTATACCTCTGAATCATACACAGTACTGTAAATCAATGTTGCTTCAATAGAGGTTAAATTAAGAAAATTATTTTCACATATATAAAGTTAAAATTACATCAATTGAGTAAAATCATACAAAGAGCACAAAAACAATCAAAAATACTGGCAAAATCCATACTTAAAAGGCCAAAATTGATTTATCTGTTCCTGCTGGAAATTTCATTTGGGAAGGAGTGGGCATAGGACAGAATGCATGGTGGGATCTGACCAATGAAATTGTATTCAGCTGGTAAGCATTTCAACAAAAGTTTGCTTTGTCCTTTTTAAAATTGGATGGTAAAATTTCTCCAAAGCAGTAAATAAAGATCTCTCAAGGATAACAAGCACTTTCTCAAACCCAAGCTTCCATCTCTGTTATTGCATATCTACCTTACTTCCCAAGTCACTTAGATAAACTTTGCATTACTTAAGTGTCAGCTTTCAGCAAGCCATAATCCAATTCAACAGTCATATGCAGTAAGTCCTCACTTAGGGTCATCAATAGGTTCTTGGAAACTGCAACTCTAAGTGGAACTACCTATAATGAAACAGATTTTATCACAGGCTAATTGATTTAAACAAGAGTTAAGCTCCTATAGCATATTTCTGGTCACAAAAAACATCACCAAGCTTCTAAATAAAGAACCAAAACACTTCAAATAATAAACAGTCATTTGTATACATTCATCCATTCATTTTGCGGCCCTCTTATTCCAGTTTTGGGTCTTTGGTGCCCAACATCTATCCTGGTAAAACCCTGGACAAAACACCCTTCCATCACAGGGCATACTCCATTACCCCTGTCCTCAAACACACATACATACTCATTTACACTCAGACAATTCAGATATGCCACTTCACCTAACTTGCATGCATATCTCTGGGATGTGGAAGGAAATTGGACTATCCAGCAAAAATCCATGCAGACACAGAGAAAACATGTGAACTGTACACAAACAGTGGCCCAGGTAGGTGATTGTCTTTAGATTGAGGGCAAGGGAGGAAGGGGTATCTCCCTGTCTTTGAAAACCTGGTGGGGGGAAGGTTAGATCTCTATCACTTAATATTTCATTTTAATTATAGTGATGCAAGAGCACAACTATGGCCACAGGCATCACGACTTGGGGTAAGTGAAGAAAACATTAAAGGTTGGTCTTCTCCAAAGCCTCCAAGTGGCACCAGGCATGAGGAAGTGAGGAGCAGCAGGAGGGAGCTGAAGGTCTAGTTTTTGGTGAATCTGGATGACATGTGGGCCAATAGACCAGTTTCTTTATTGCCAGAGCACTGGAGCATGATGGAGTGGGAGACAGTGGAATTTTCCCCCATTTCTCTGTAGAACAGAACACATGTTTGTTGCAGTAAGCCCTCAGAAAATACAGGGTAGTACTGGTTGATTCATCCCCCTAAAATCACAGGTTGAATTCCTAATCTAATTATCTTTAGAATGTGGACAGCTTTGAAATAGGGTCATTGTACATGTACTTAGATGAGGTCACACTGAAATAGGGTAGGTCACTGATTCAGCATAATCAGTGGGCTCAAAAGGAGGGGCGTTATGTATATAAACATGCACACAGGTGGAATGTCATGTGAACAAGAAGGAAGATTTTGGCGATAGTTCTATTAACTAAGAACTGCTGAAGATTTCCAGCAAAGCACCAGAAGTTAGAGAGAGGCCTGGAATAGTTTCTCCCTCACAGCTCCCAGAAGGAATCAACCCTATTAGCACCTGGATCTCAGACTTTCAGTCTCCAGAACAGAGAGACAATAAAATTCTGTTGTTGAAGCCACCCAGTTAGTGATACTTCATTATAGCAGCCCTGGCATAGGGATTAGGAGTTTTCAGAGACCTGAGAGACAGACAGCACATTGTAACTGACATCGGTAATAATAGTAAGGCACATTTAAATGGTCTCTGAGGCCAGATCATGGATGAGAAGAGCCAGAACAAATGAACAGGAGTGAAAGATTGTTTAATTCATATGACTTACTCCCCGAGTTAGCTGAAAATAGTTGCCCAATAATTCCAGAGCAGTTGGAAATCATGAATGTAAAAGAGGAATGGACCTAAAAAAAATAATAGGCCCTGCATGCTCTGGGCCCTCTCATCTGTCACCTCACCTTCCTGTACTGTCTTCAGCTCCACTGATGCTTGAAGAAGAGCAGGCTGCTTCCATCTCAGGGTCTTTCACCAAATGACCTCAAATACATTTCACTGGGCACCCTGGAAACAGACTCAGAGATATAGTGAGGTCTTAATAAGTAGCCTTATAATAAAATGAGGAAGTACCATACAGAAAAGAGTTGATTCCACTGCCATAACAAGTGAGGCCTCAGCCAACTCTGGGGGAGTGCCAGAGTTAGAGTGTGAGGAGTCTGCTTGCTAAAAAGCCCAGGTGTGATTTTTCAGGTCTGACCAGAGGCATTTTAAAGCTTTCTCCGGTAGGCCTCAGGGGGAAAATGCTGCCCTCCCCACACCAGACTTGGTGCATACCCAACACATGGTAGTCTCTAAAGGGGTTTCACTGTCAAGGACTCAGGCCTTTCCAGCCAGTCAAATTCTTGGAATATTTGCATTCCTAGCCTCATGCCCTCATTCTAAGCTCTTCGCCATCTGAGGGCTTAGATTCTAGTCCTTTTCAGGTGCCTCCGCTGAGCACTTCTAATGGGGAAACTTTGAATACGCTTCCCCACTCTCACTCAGTATCCAGTACATTATCACTCCCAACTCTTACCACCTTCCAGTCCCAGAGTCCATTAAAGTGTTGGAGTTCTTTGTTCAGGATTCCCTCAGTTTTGGTTTATTGCTTGAATCAGCTACTTCAAAAGCTAACAGTGCCCTCACTCTCTCCAGCTCAGCTTCCGTTCTGACTGAGTTGCTCTTCGGGGTTGTTTTACATGGAAGCAAAGCAATTAGACTGTAGCCTTGTGTCAACCAGTATGGGTTACCCTCTGGCAAGGCCCATAACATTGGGTGGGGAAGATCCCTGTAGGGCCAGGGGCAATGCCCTTGAGGGACACAGCTGTGAGGCATTAGTAGCCAATATTCACACAGCTGGGATGGTTCCTTGGCCCTGAAGAATGATTTTGATGGAACACCGTGGTATCCATCCAATACAGTCTACCTCTAGTATCACTTGGATTTCCTTTCCTCTTAAAATAAGTTTATTCCACCTGGAAATAGTCTCTGGAATTCTGGTTGTGTTTATTTCCTGAGAAACTTGGGATCAAATGGATGGACTTTAGCCCTGTCAGCAGTTCTAATCATAGCTGTAGCGGATATTCACCATCTCCCTTCCCACCACCCACTATAGAGTCCCCTTATCCTTGGCAAGCATAGCATTTTTGCTACACTGGGCAACTAGCTGGGGTAAGGTTGAGGAGAGCAGGGAATGATCCAGAACCCCATGCCTAAAGGTTCTGAGCTTCTGGTTCCCAAGCACTTAATAGACTTGGTGGCTATTCTCATCTATTTAACATTAAAATCAATTACAGAAGAGCAAACAGATCTCAGCAAAAGTTTTTGTTGAGAGCCAAACTTCTCCCTGCCCCGTGACTGAAAGCAACTCTCAGGGTAACATACATGAGCTTTCAGCAGCAGAAACTCCTAAGAGCTAGGAAATGGTTCATTAGTCCTGATACAGAGATCTACTGGAAAAGAAATTAGAATTTTCAGGAAGTTTTATGAGTTTCCCAAATTTTAATTTACTCAATATTTTTCATAACACTATGTGAATAAAAATTATTGTGACTTAAAATTGATTAATGATCTAAAAATTTTCATAACAAAAAATTTTGTAACTATGTGAGGTGATAGATGCTAAATAAACTTATGGTAATTATTTTGTAATATATAATATAGTAAATCATTATGTTATGCATCTGTAGGGTCAGCAAAATAGGCTTTTTTTAAAAAAAAGATTTATTTTATTTCTACAAGAACTGGGGTACAGGCCAGAGGCGCGGGAGGGTGAGAGTACTCACCAGAGACAGAGCCGGGTTGCTCTGAGGCCAGCGGGGATGGAACCAGCACTGCAGAGGCTGCAGACAGCTTTACAGCACTGAGCTCAACCACCTGCACCACCAGGGAGGCCCAAAATAGTCAGGCTTTTATACCGTTAGCCTCTGTGGCTCACCTGTGGCCTTGAATGCCAGAGGCGCTTGGGAACGTGAGCTCGGGTATGCATGCCCAATGGTGGACACTAGAAGTGTGGTGTGGACATGCATAAGTGGGCACACCTGAGCCAAGAGACTGAGGCTATAAGGACAGCATCGCACATGGGATGCAACCAAAGAGTAACGACTACAAGAGGATGAGCGATGGCTTGAGAGAGGCAGGCGCATGAGAGAACATCAGATAGAGCCCAAAGAGAAAGTAAAGATTTGCTGGGGGGTGGGAGACCTGCCAGCCTCCCAGTAAAGATTTGCCTGCACCTAGTTGCCAGTGGTGTAGAAAGATCATTAAAAGCCTGAAAAAGCCACAGAAGTCTCCAGGATTCTCTTTAGCCATCACTCAAATCAATAGAGAACCCGCCTTATTCCTTGTTGGCACTACAGCGTCCTTATCAATGATCTCCCAATAAAACTGGGCAAGAAAGTGAGTAGTTCCCCCTTTTAAGCAAGATGGAGTAACAGAATAACTCTCCTGTATAAAACAACAACGAAATCAGACAAAACATTCGAAACAGTTTGTAGAGTAAATGAGTGAGAAATCAGGCTCCTTATGCCCTCCCATCATTAGTATCTATGACTGGCACCTGCAGTCTTGCATGAGCACCTAGAATTACAGACACCTGGTTCCAGAGTGCAGGGGGCATGTGCTTATTTAAACACCTGTAACAGGGGTGAGGGGATATAAGGGTAGGGCACGCTGAGGCGGGGCTACAGAGAGAGAGGAGAGAGAAATGAGCGAAAGCTGATGTGTGCCCTGATTCAGCATTAAAGGCCTGCAAGCATCTACTGAAGGTTCTAAAATTATCTTTTCATCTCCAGGAATTGACAATGAATCTACACGGCCTGGGATGCTTGAAAAACACAATTGGTTTTAAAACACCGGACTCTAGGCAATAATGGTCTGCAGAAAGCCTCCCTCAAATAGAGATCAGCACATCCACATGGGGACAGGGCCTGAGGTAAGGAAAGAACTACCTGGAAGGCCTAAAGGAATAGTTCCTGACATTCAAAAGTGGGCCAGTGCCCTTGGCCCTCCTGGCTGACTGGACACCTCACTTCAAATCACAGGAGCCACAGAGCAGGGTTGATTAGTCCTGAAAATCCTTTCTCCAGTCTTACTATAAGAACAGTGATTCTCGAAACTCCATTCCCTAACTTCATGGATGAGGGGAGGGGACATGGGGACTGCTGGGAATGGGGAGGTGGGCAGAGCTGCACTTGTAGTGAACTTTTAAAAGACAGAATAGGCAGGCAAACTCAGGACTTTTCTGGCTGGCTTCCACTTCCAGGTCAGGGTTTGTTGCTCTTTTGGCTGGCTCCTGCTCGCAACTCCAGGCTCCTGCTTGGACCCAAGTCTTAGCAAAGTGGCAGTTACTGACAGACATGGGAGATACTTAAAAAACCTGGCCCTAACTTCTGGACATGAAAACTCTAAACTGAGAAATACGCTAACTTGGATTAAGGGCAGATTAGGCATTGAAGATCAGTGAATTTAAAGACATATCAGTGGAAACTATTCAAAATGAAATGCAAAGAAAAAAAATTTTAATATCAACAGAGTATCAGTGAAGTTCAGGACAATGTCCAGGAATCTTGCACCTTGATTGGAAACACTAAAAGAAGAGGTGGGTTGAGCAGAGGTAGAAGTCTAACAGCCTTGGCCAAACTGGAAGGAAGCTCCAGATTGAATGTGCCCATCAGAGAGTCCTGAGTGACCTTGATATCTTCATGTTACTCAGTCATCACGCTGGACCACCCCAGGAAGGGCATGATCCTGACCAAGGGATCTTCCTGCAACAGAGGAGACCCCTCTGCAAGCCAAGAGCTGGACATCTGCTTCCTGCACACACTGTAGACCAACAAGCCCTTCTTTGAAGTGAGGTCTGGAGGAGTACTTCTGGTTCTACCATGAACAGCTAGACTCCTTGAAGTCAAATCCTGGATCTGCCACTGCAGGTAAGGCCTTCACGCCTTTGTGTTTTAGTTTCCCCAAGTATCTGATAGTGCTGAACCTGCCTTGTGAGGTTATGTGAAGATTATATAAGGAGATGTAGGTAAAGCACTTAGAGCCTTGCCTGGCCCAGGGTAAGTGTTCTATAAATATTTGCTATTATACTCTTTACCTCATTAATATCCACATTGACCCTGCAAAGTAGGTGTTTTGTCTCCATTCTGCAAATCAGAAAATATACTTTCAAATGTCAAGTAACTTACCTGTAGTTACTCAGATTGAATATGGTAGGATAAGAATCCAAATTTGGGTTTTTATGCCCAAAGTTCATCTTTATAATTAAATGAGTTATTCCTATTTGTTGGTTGCCCCTGAATTATCTGTGCAGACTGTAAATATTTTGAGTTCTTTTTATGTTTAAGTATTAAGCACAAAATCAAGCACGGGACAGGAACTCAATAAATGTTTGCTTTCAGGAAGGATAAAGTTGATAGCTTCTTTGGCTTATGAAGATCTGGACTATTGATGCCTCAACCACTTGGCTTATCCTTGATCTGATTCGTTGTTCTAATTTCTCAAGGGTTATATATTTTATACTTATATATCACACAAACAAAAGCATTAAGTAAACATAGATGATGTGTAAACATTTCTGGAACTTTGCTCTATATCTGAAGTCCTTCAATCACATAATTTGACTAAATTTATCTGCTTTTACCATAATCCATTTTGATTTTTACTTCTAAAAGGAGATTATTTTTTTGGACTATGCTTTATTTGAAACAAGATGAATAATAAATTGGAAGAATTCAGTCAAATCAGTAGTAAATCCCATCTTATCTTTGAAACCAAAATAATAGGTGAAAATACTGGACATGTGAAATGCAACCTGGAGATTTTATAAACTACACATAAAATATAAATATTTTGTTGGGAATATAGCATGCTGTTCAGTGAAGTATTTGAATGAGCTAACAAACTGGCACAACTTTGGTGGCAGAATGCAAAATTTGGTCTATGTCACTCATTAACATCACTGTACAGTTTTCATTAATATATTCATCAGGGGTTAATGGGAGTCTCATGTGAATAATCAAGACCAGGATTTTCTTTCCTGGCTGGCTCACTGATCAATCTTAAATTTAAGCAGCAATCAAATTTCCTGGAAAAACAAGGTCCAAAAAAATGGTCTGGATGAGTGAAATAATGTAGTGGACATCTGTGGTTTTGGCCTAATCCCCTTCTGATAACAGCACCAGTATTTCCTCTTGAAAATAATTTACCCCCTGTTCTTGGTTTATGTGATTTGAGTAGAGCTCTGATAAGGAAGAGGAGAAAGACAGGGAGACAGACTTGATGACATTGTAGAGTCCTTGCATCCATCTGTACTTCAAGTTCACTCCTAGTATTTTTCAATTACACCAGCCTATATATGTATAATCTTTTTCACCTTAAGTCTGAGTTGAATTATCCATCACATACAATTGAAAGAGTCCTAATATAAAAGCTATTGCCTTATAAAAGCATCAGGTTCTATTATGTTCTTAAGTATTTGAGTCTTCAATGGTAGTGAATATATTTTCTAAGTACTTAAGGTTATTTTCTGCCCTAGCCAGAAGACCAGTTGGAAGGTGATATAGTCAGTCTATTGTGGTAACATATTTCAATGTCACTAATAAATTATTTAGCAGTTTGTAGTTATAGTCGCAATTTATGCTCTCCTTTGTTTTTGGGTTTTGTGACTAACTGGGATATGCTCAACTAGATTGGTAATAGACAAATAAAAGTGACAATAAATAAAAATGAATTAAAAAGTAAACAATAGGAAATCACAGAGATAGATCAGGGTATGAGGAAATGGAGTACAGAATTCTGGTACTGTCACTACACAATAAATTTAAGTGTAAGCTTTCTTTCTAGCAACCAAGGCCAAAAGAAAATTAGAAGGGATTTCATAATTTCCTTGTCTGTTAAAAGGAAACTTTTCAGTTCTTCAGAAGAAATAAAGCTTCTTATTGTTTTATAAAAGGTTTTCTTAGAACCAAGAGTTATGGTTTTTTAAAATTTATTTGAGTCTAGGCTTTTGTTATTAAGAATTTTTTTTTTTTTTACTTTGTTCCTATTTCTATTTCCCATTCATCATGAGACTTGGTAGCGACTTGAATAAAATGCCGTGATAACATTTTCATGGCTTGCTTAATGCCTAATGATCAGAGAAGAAGAGATAGAAACCAGCTGGTTTAACCTTCCCCAGGCCAAGGCTGAAGCTATGTATCTTATCAGACAATTGAAACCACACGTGCTCCAACCTCTTGCTGGAAAGGTCAAGGAGGTAATGTGCAAATTCGGGATGCTTCTGAAAGTCTTTTAAAAGGACTTCTGGGTGGTATAGCTTGGCTGAAATGACTCTGGGTTCTCTGGAAACTCAAACCCAGTATTTTTCATAGTCTGAGCAAAAGTGGTTGAATTTGACCTTGTTACTTCAAAGCCTCTATTACACTCTTAAAGATAAAGAAAAACATCACTGCTTCAAAACAAATGGACCACTGGCTCCAAGCAGGTACTTAAACAGTCAAAAGCCATTAATATTATCACAAAGTTGTACCTCTCTTCTAGGGAATCCTGAAACTACAATTGAGTGTCCTTTGTTGGCATCTATGTTTGAATCCATTTCCTTTCCTTTCTTCAGTCACAAGTCTCTTGTCTAAATTAAGTGCTTCACCAAAAAGTTTATGGGGCCAATTAGTCCCTTTCTCATTCTTCCAGAAATCTCTGTTGTCTTTTCAAAAATCTGGATATAGCAAAGTTGAAAACCCCCTGGTCAATAAATTGGCACAAGTTTGTTGTGCAAAGAGGACTAGTTCTCCAAGTGGGAACATTTAAATCTAAAACTGCAATGAAGTGAGGGCATGTGTTATAGGATAGCTCCTAGAGAAAAAGGGAGAAAGTTGTTTAATGATTGGTTACTAGGTTGTGGTTTCCAGACAGCAAGGGATTGGCTGAAAAGATAATCTAATACCAGTTTCAGGAAGATGATTTTAGTTTCATTTATGATTGTGAGAGGCATTTACAAGAAATATGCTAAGTTTTGCTTATGTTCGTGAAACAACCTAGATTTAGTTTTGGTTACTTGACTTAAATGGTTTTGTCTAATCAGGGAATTTTCCAGTCTGGTCTCTATTTTGTATTTAATTTTAACATCCATGAAATTCCAACTAATCATTTTTCCCTAAGCTTTTTAAGGCCTTGCCTAGTGAATTCCTTACTGATAATTTGTATATCCTCTCAGGACCTGAATCATTTGGGTTATTTATTAATCATTTTATCAAATTAAGCATCTCAATGAAGTCTTGAGGCAATAACGTAGGAGTGTCAGTACCAGGCTTATACCAGCAGGGGGACCTGGGGTGGTGGTCGCTTCCGCCCAAGGATGAGTTGCTTCCGCCCAAAGCAGAGGCTGATGCAACAGTAACCGGATGTTGCAAATCCACGCAAAGTGCATGTGCAGGCTGAGAGAGAGGGGGTGGGGGGAGGGAGAGAGGGAGAGAGAGAGGAGAGAAGAGAGAGAGAGAGAAAACGCGCCCCTCCCCTCGAATAAAGAGAGTTCCTGCTTCCAGCCAAGAGAGTGCACCGTCTTTTCATCCCCAGCCCCTCCGCTGTGTTCCTGAACCTGGTCGGCCTGCAGGCAGGACCGGCATAGGAGCAAAGAGAAAATAAAAGAATTTGAATTATATACAATTGCATATCCTCAAAACAAATAAAAGTTTTTGCTTAGAATCTGCATTGTTTTGTGTTGTATGCAGTATTGCCCTCTACGGTATCCCTTTCATTTTAGCTGTAAGCTTCATTCTGTGATTTTATATCTCAGCTCAAACATCATCCTGAAATCATGTAACTTCCGTCACAGGACTAGTTTCTAGCAAGTTTTATTTCTAAAAATTAAAATTGAAACCTATGGGAGAAGAACAAAGAGATAACTTCTGTGGGTGAGAGAAACAGTTATATAAGAAATGCGATAGTAGTAATTTCTTTTGTCTATCGTTTTATACTTCACTATGCTTTGCTTATGAAAATTTTGTTTATTTCTCTTGATAAGTATTTATGCCAAGTTTCAGTATTTAATAATTTTATAATTTTCTGTACTAATAATTATAAAGACAATTTTAAGAAGTATGTACTATTCTGAAAGTATTATGTCAAAGGCTATATATTTGTTGTGCTATAATAGTCTTTGTGACCACCATATATTAGCCCTAAAACCCTTAATATATGTGTATATATGTACACACACAGAGAGAGAAAATGAAAATGAATTGGAGACATGATTTTGGTTCAAAGAGAGTACTAGAAAAATTGTTCAAAAAGCACACTACTTTTCCTTAGATTGTATTTCTTTAGAAAGGAGATAAAGATTGGTGGCATTCTAAATCTTCCTCCCATTCAAGCCAAATAGCTCCTTGGATCTATAAACTTCAGCTAAAATTATAGGCACCCAAAAAGGAGCAAACAAATATTTACATGGTTAAGTACTAAGATCACAGAGCTTTAAAATTTTTTTTTTGTTTTTTTTTTTATAAATTTTATTGTTATATTCCCCATACAATTACAGCCCCCCATTCTGACCCCAATCCCTCCCCTCCCGCCCCCGCCCCCCTAAAAGTGTCTCTGGTTCATAGTTTTTTGTTGATTTTGATTTTCACTTTCTTAGAGTTATTCATTTTCCTGGTCCCTTATTTAAGTTTTCTAGATTCCTGCTATGAGTGAGACCATCCGGTATTTTTCTTTTTCTTTTTGGCTTATTTCGCTGAGCATGATCCCTTCCAGCGCCATCCATGTTGCAGCAAATTGCATGTGTTTATCTTTTTTGAATGCTGAGTAATATTCCATGGTATATATGTACCACATCTTCTTGATCCAGTCATCTATTTTTGGGCATTTGGGTTGTTTCCAAAGCTTAGCTATTGTAAACAGTGCTGCTATAAACATAGGGGTGCAGGTGTTCTTTGGAATTGATGTTTCTGTGTCCTTTGGGTAAATACCTAGGAGTGGAATTGCTGGATCATATGGAAGCTCTATGTTTAGTAGGTCCAGAAATCTCCACACAGCTTTCCACAGTGGTTGGACCAGTTTGCACTCCCACCAACAGTGCAGAAGAATTCCTTTTTCTCCACACCCTCGCCAACATTTGTTGTTGCTAGTTTTTTTAATATGTGCCATTCTCACTGGTGTAAGATGGTATCTCATGGTAGTTTTGATTTGCATTTCCCTGATGACAAGTGATGTTGAACATTTTTTCATATGCCTGTTGGCCATTTGCATTTCCTCTTCAGAGAAGTTTCTTTTAAGCTCTTCTGCCCATTTTTTGACTGGATTATTTTCTTTGTTGTTGTTGAGTCTCATCAGCTCTTTGCAGATTTTTGTGATCAGTCCTTTATCATTAGTGTTGGGTGCAAAAATGTTCTCCCAGTTGGTGGGGTTTCTCTTTGTTTTTGTTATTGTCTCTTTTGCTGTGCAAAAGCTCTTTAATTTGATGTAGTCCCAGCTGTTTATCTTTGCCTTCACTATCACTGCTTTGGGTGATGTGTCTGTAAAGATGTCTTTGATGTGCAAATCACGTAGTGTTTCGCCTATATTTCCTTCTATATATTTTATGGTTTCAGGTCTTATGTCTAGTTCTTTAATCCATTTTGAGTTGATTTTTGTGTATGGTGTGAGGTGGTGGTCAAGCTTCATTCTTTTGCATGTAGCGACCCAGTTTTCCCAGCACCATTTATTGAACAAACTTTCTTTGCTCCAATGCATATTCTTTGCTCCTTTGTCAAAGATTAGTTGACCATAAATCTGTGGGTTTATTTCTGGATTTTCTATTCGATTCCATTGGTCTGTATGTCTGTTCTTGTTCCAATACCATGCAGTTTTGATGATTATGGCTTTGTAGTATAGTTTGAAGTCTGGGAGTCTGATGCCTCCATTCCCTTTTTTTTTCAGGAGAGCTTTGGCTATTCGGGGTTTTTTGTGATTCCATATGAATTTCATCAATAATTGTTCTATTTCTTTGAAGAATGACATTGAAATTTTGATTGGAATAGCATTGAATCTGTATATTGCTTTTGGAAGGATGGCCATTTTAATAATGTTTATTCTTCCAATCCATGAGCAGGGAATATCTCTCCATTTCTTTGTGTCTTCTTCTATTTCTTTTAACAGTGTTTTATAGTTTTCCTTGTATAGGTCCTTTACCTCTTTTGTTAGATTTATTCCCAAATATTTGATTTTTTTTGTTTCAATAACAAAAGGGATGGTCTTTTTGATTTCTTCTTCTTCAGATTTATTGTTTGTGTATAGGAAGGCTACTGACTTTTGCGTGTTGATTTTGTATCCTGCCACTTTACTGAACTGATTGATGAGTTGAATTAGCTTTTCTGTGGAGTTTTTGGGGTTCTCTATGTATAATATCATATCGTCTGCAAATAGTGATAGTTTGACTTCTTCTTTTCCTATTTGGATTCCGTGGATGTCTTTCTCTTGTCTTATTGCCCTGGCTAGGACTTCCAGTATTATATTGAAAAGCAATGGTGAGAGTGGACATCCTTGTCTTGTTCCAGATCTTAATGGAATTGCTTTCAGCTTTTCACCATTGAGAATGATACTAGCTGTTGGCTTGTCATAGATGGCCTTTATGATGTTGAGGTATGTTCCTTGTATCCCAAGAATTTCAAGGGCTTTTATCATGAATGGGTGTTGCACTTTGTCGAAAGCTTTCTCAGCATCTATTGATATTATCATATGGTTTTTATATTTCTTTTTGTTGATGTGTTGGATAACGTTGATTGATTTTCGGATGTTAAACCATCCTTGTGCCCCTGGAATGAATCCAACTTGGTCGTGGTGAATTATCATATGGATACATTGTTGGATTCTGATAGCTAAAATTTTATTGAGGATTTTTGCATCAGTGTTCATTAGGGAGATTGGCCTGTAGTTTTCCTTTTTTGTGTTGTCCTTGTTCGGTTTTGGTATTAGTGTAATGTTGGCTTCATAAAACGTGTTTGGTATTGTCCCTTCCTTCTCAATTTTTTGGAAGAGTTTGTGAAGGATAGGCACTAATTCGTCTCTGAATGTTTGGTAGAATTCATTTGTAAATCCATCAGGTCCTGGGCTTTTGTTTTTGGGGAGGTTTTTGATTACCATTTCAATTTCGCTAATTGTAATTGGTCTGTTTAGGTGTTCTATTTCTTCTTTATCTAGCTTTGGGTGATTGTAGAGTTGTAGGAATTTGTCCATCTCCTCTAGATTGTTGAACTTGTTTCCATATAACTGTTCATAGTAGTTACTGATTATTCTTTTGATTTCTGCTGTGTCCGTTGTGATTTCTCCTCTTTCATTGATGATCCTGTTTATTTGTGCTTTCTCCCTTTTTTCCTTTGTGAGCCTGGCTAGGGGTTTGTCTATTTTATTGATTTTTTCAAAGAACCAGCTCTTGGTTTCATTGATCTTTTGGATTGTTTTTTTAGTTTCAATTTCATTTATTTCTGCTTTGGTTTTTATTATTTCTTTTCTTCTACTGGTTTTGGGGTTTTTTTGTTGTTCTTTTTCTAGATCTTTGAGCTTCGAGATTAGGTTGTTTCTTTGCGTTCTTTCTTGTTTCTTGATGTGAGCTTCTATTGCTATATATTTTCCTCTTATTACTGCTTTTGCTCATCCCATACATTTAGGATATTGGTGTCCTCCTTGTCGTTCAATTAAAAAAATTTTTTAATTTCTTCTTTGATCTCCTCATTCGTCCAATGGTCTTCCAGTAGTGTGGTTTTTAATCTCCATGAGGTAGGAAAGTTCCTTGCCTTCTTTTTATGGTTTATTTCTAGTTTGATGCCTTCATGGTCAGAAAAGATGGTTGATATGATTTCAATCTTGGTGTATCTGTTGATGTTTGTCTTGTGCCCCAGTATGTGATCGATCCTGGAGAATGATCCGTGTGCGCTTGAGAAAAATGTATACTCCATTTTTTTGGGGTTTAGTGTTCTATAGATGTCTGTTAAGCCCAATTGCTCTAGGTCTTTATTTAGAGCTTTGGTTTCTTTACTTATTTTTTGTCTTGTTGATCTATCCATTGTTGATAGTGGTGTGTTGAAGTCTCCCACTACGTATGTGTTTTCTCTGATGTCTGTTTTCAGAGAGGACAACAGTTGTCTGATATATTTTGGTGCTCCTTCGTTTGGTGAGTATATGTTAATGAGTGTTATTTCTTCTTGAAGTATTGTCCCCTTGATCATAATGTAGTGACCATTGGGGTCTCTTTTTATCTTTTTGAGTTTGAAATCTGTTTTATCTGATATAAGTATAGCTGTTCCTGCTTTCTTTTTTGGTCCATTTGCTTGTAGGATTGTTTTCCATCCTTTAACTTTAAGCCTATTTTTATCTTTTGTAGCTAAATGTGTTTCCTGGAGACAGCAAAAGGTTGGGTTTTGTTTCTTAATCCAGGCTGCAACTCTGTGTCTTTTTATTGAAGAGTTTAGTCCATTTACATTTAGAGTTAATATTGATATGTTAACATCTGTATTTGCCATTGTGTTTGTCTTTCCTTTGATTTTATTTATTTATTCTTTTAATAACGTTTTTTTTTTTTTGGCCTTCTTTCATTGTTATTCGTCCCTCTGAGGTTCTGGCTTTAGGACTCCTTGTAGTATTTTTTGGAGTGGGGGTTTAGTTGCAATGAAATTCCGGAGTTTCTGTTTGTCTGGGAAGGTCCATATTCTTTCTTCAAAGAGGAAGGAGAGCTTTGCGGGATAGAGTATTCTTGGTTGGCATCTGTTTTCTTGGAGTCTGTTGACTATGTCCCTCCACTCTCTCCTTGCCCGTAGTGTTTCTTCGGAGAAGTCTGATGTCAGCCTGATTGGTTTTCCTTTGAATGTTATCTGTTTCTTCCCTCTTGCCAGCTTCATTATTTTTTCCTTGTCCTGGATTCTTGGGAGCTTTACTATTATGTGTCTTGCTGTATTTTTTCTTTCGTCGTGGAAGTTTGGTGTTCTTCTTGCTTCTTGTATATCAATTTTCAGCTCCTTCTTCACATTTGGGAAGTTCTCTTCAATTATCTCTTTGAATATTTTCTCTGTTCCTACATCTCTCTCCTCTCCTTCTGGTATTCCTATAACTCTTATATTTCCTTTCCTCATGGAGTCAGATAGTTCCCGAAGTCTTTCTTCGTTCTTTTTCCTTCGTACTTCTCTTTCCTTTTCTGTTTTGGTTCTTTTTATTTCTGTGTCTTCAAGATTACTTATTCGTTCTTCCATTTCATCTATTCTGCTTTCATTGCTTTTCCCAGAATTCTTTAGTTCTTCCATTAATTCTTTGATCTCCTGCATTTCTTTTACTTCCCTCTTTAGGGACTCAATTTCTTTCTTCTGACCATTGTTTTCCCTCTCTAGGGACTCAATTGCATTCTTCTGATCGTTGATTATTTTTCCCTTATCATTGTTTTCCTTTATGACTTCTGTCAGTTTTTTAATCACAGCAATTTTAAATTCTCTTTCTGGAAGGCTCAGAAATTCTTCCAAGTTATTGTCGTTGCAATCTGGGGGCTGGCTTTCTTTTTGTGGTGTGCTTTTTCTCTGGAGAGTTGCAAGGTTGCGTGTGGTTCTTCTCCTCCCTACTGTCTGTTTTCTAATTTGCCGTATGCGTTGGGACACTGTGTTGTTGGGACTGGCTGGCATCTTGGGTGGGCTTCTCTGTTCCCCTCTGGTTCTTCCAGGAGTCATCTGTCAGTTTCAAGCAGCCTTTACTGGAGAAAGGTCCCTGTTCTAAAATGCCGATGTGGGGACACACTCCCCTGTGCGCCTGGTCTGCCCCGGCGGTGGGTTCCTGCTCCCCTCTGGGCTTGGACTGCAGGCCAGAGGGGGTCTGGCGTGGGCGAACTTCCCCCGCTCACCTCTGGCTCCTGAGGAAGCCTTCTGCAGGTAGTCTTTACTGAAGAAATGTCCCTGTTCTAAAATGGTGATGTGGGACACACTCCCTGCGCTTCTGGTCTCAGGGACACTCTTCTGCGCACCTGGTCTGCCCCGGTTGTGGGTGCTCGCTCTCCCTGTGGGCTCAGACTACTTGTTCGGAAGGGGCCGGGTGTGGGCTAACTCCCCAGCTGGCCACTAGCTCCTTCAGTAGCCTGTGCTGGGGTCAAGTCGCTAGGTGGCGCCAGAGATCTCTCCTAGAGCCCTTGGGGAGCTGATTTTCCACCCCGTGGGACAGGGAGCAGAGCGGGGATGGTAGGGTACACCTCAACGGCTTTGGGGTGCTGTGTCTGCCTTGTGCCCCACCGTCGTGGGGAACCCACGCCCCTAATTTCGTGCCCCGGGTCTCAGTTCCAAAGCCCTCAGTTTCATGACGCGGGCTGTAGCCCAGATCAGTGGCGCGGGAATGGCGCCTTTTGAATCCCGCTCCTCTGCCTGGGCACCTTGTTCCTGCTCACTCAGGGAGGGCCTCCGCCGTCTCCCCGCAAGCCTAGGTCGCAGGCGCGGGGACCTGGGCAGCTGGGATCCGAGCGCCGCTTTCCGCGGAAGCTTACCGGGTGGCCCGGGGCTGTGTGCTGGTGCTGGTCTCCTCCTGGGGGGCGGGGCTCTCTTTAATGGCGCCTGGAGCTCACCTCCGAGGCGGATCCTGCAGGGTTCGCCTCAGCTCCCGTTCACGGGGTGTGGTGGCTGAAATAGTTCCTTTCCACTCACAGTCCCACTTGCTGTGTCCGTTTTTCTTGTTGGGCGTTTTGGTTTGTTGTTTTCCTCCTCTCTGCCGGTCGGAGAGTGCCGCCTCTGTGGGCGGGGGAGGGGAGCAGGGTTCTGCACTTCCCTCCCTTCTGGTCCTCTTTTATGGCAACTTTCTTCTTTGGGCAGTTTGCTGGAGTCGTCCGTTTATCTTCCGTGTCCCAGTTCTCACTGGGACCTGCCGCTTTTCCTCCCTATTAACTTTTTTTAATGGGAGATCTTACTCGCAGCGTCTCCTCGCCGCCATGTTGCTCCGCTGTCTCGAGCTTTAAAATTTTTAATTCATTGACTAACCCTATTGATAAATGATTGTGGTGAGATAAGGTTTTTGCCCCCATTCAAACAAGCACACTGACCTCCCTGCTCAGATTCTTTCTTTTATTTTTTATTGAGATAATAGTTTACAACAGTACATAGGTTTCCAGTGTATAGTATATTGTATCTCACTGTATGTATCAGACCATATCTACCACCAACCCGGTCTAACCCCCTCAACCCCTCTGATAACCACCATTCTATTGTCAGAGTATAAGGGTTTGTTACTGTTTTTGCTTTGTTTGATTGCTTTAATTTTATATTCCACAAATGAGTGAAATCATACAGTATTTGTCTTTCTCTTTCTGACTTATTACACTTAGCATAGTCCCCTCAAGTTTCATCCATGTTGTCACAAATGGCAAGAGTTCATGGTTTTATGGCTGAGTAGTATTCACCACCTTTTTTAATGGTATGTATATATACACCACCTTTTTTAATCCACTCATCTGTCGTGAGGCACTTGGCTTGTTTCATATCTTGGATATTGTGAATAGTGTTGCAATGAAAATAGAAGTGCATATATCTTTTAATGATCTGGGTAAATGCCCAGAAGTGGGATTATTAGATCATTGTTACTTGATTTTTAAATTTTTTTGAGGAACTTCCATACTGGTTTCCTTAGTGACTACACCAATGTACATTTGTACAAAGAGCGTAGGATTCCTTTTTCTCCCCATCTTTGCTAACACTTATTATTTCACAAACAAGCACACTTTGATTTGTTACTTCTTCAAATCCTCATCATAACATGATTGAATGATAGAATTTAACAATTAACATTCCCAGAGTTTGTCTTTATTCAGTTAGCAACAAGACTTCACATATCAGTGATTCTCAAGAGTGATCAACAGTCATAGGCCACGAGAGTCCTTATTGACTAAAAAAAAAATAAAAACGAAAGTCCTTTTTCAGCTGTGCAGGCAGTGATCCATAATTGTACAGATATTGTTTTAAATTTACACCGAAGGACTATACACTAAGAATCATTAAGGGTTCCTAAACTTTGATAGTGATGGACTAAAATTAACATTTCATTTAGGTGAGTTGCCACACAAATTTCCTAACTTTGCAAAGTAGCTATAGCACATGTCCCTTTATAGACCCTTGGGCTCACCAAAAGTCTCAGAAAAAATGTCTTATCTGTTTATCATAAGCAATCTTTGGACTTGAGCATGCTTTAATACTGCTTCTAGTTTTTCTGATATAACTTTTAATTTATCTTCATTATCAATATCATTTGTTGAATTATTGTAACATCATGAGATGACCAATATATCTCACTTAGCAGGACATTAGATTGAAGGCACATATTTTAATAATTTGCAGTATTTGAACCTCTGAAGAATGGTGTTGATACCTACATGTTAGGGGTAAAGAAATACAAAAAGTTCACAGTAGACGGGGGAGAAAAGGCAAGTCCATTATCACCATTGATAGAAGTGTTGCTTCTATCAATGAAAGAGTACATTTAGGGACCTGTTTTATTTCTCTTACTAAATTCTTAAGATGTGTGTCTATGTCTGATTTGTAATTTTGCTGTCACAGCTCTTTGCAGCTAGTAGAAATTCAATAAATATTTTTAATGGTTATATTTCCTGTCCAATTTTTTAGTAATACTAAATTTAAATAGTATCTTAGATTTTGCATTTTGAATGTTCCAAACCACCTATAGCCTTGAAAACTTAAAGATTATATCATGTGGAATGTGTTGGTTGAATTTCTTTATAGGTCCCTGTAGGGCAATGCCATCCAGATAGCTGTTTGTCACATCAGATATCCTTCAAAGTCATTCATAAGGAGACCTGAGTCTGGTCATCTGGAGTTTGCAAATTCTACCTGGAGCAGAGGGATGCTACTCTCTGCTATCTCCCTTATCATGCTTTTCTTAAAAACATGAGAAAAGTTGCAGAAAATATTGTCAGTCCAGTTTAAGTCAATACAATACATCTTCTGCATGAAAATCATTTGTTTTGTTATCAAATACCCATTTTTTATTTTTAATATATATATTTTTAACGCTTTTATTTATACAAGAACTGAGGTACAGGCCAGATGTGCAAAAGGGTGAGAGCAGTCACCAGAGACAGCGGGGAACAGAACAGGCAGAATGACCGAAATCCACTGCTGAGGGGAGCAGCGGGCGAGACAGGAGAGGTCTTCCTTGCCATGTGGGCATCTCCATGGCCGGCAAGGATCGAATTGGCACTGCAGAGGCTGCGGACAGCTTCACCGCACTGTGCTCAACCACCTGTGCCAAAAAATAGGAAGGCTCTATTTTTAATATATTTTTTACATCATTGTTCATTTTTAAACAATGTTTGCTTCCCCCACCCATCAGGTGTAGTCCCCATAGAGTTTCCTTCCCCAAGGCACCCGTGCACCATCACCTCAGTCCCCTGTGCTCCTCCCTCCCTCCCTCTGATCCCTCTCCCTCCTCCTCCCCTGCAGGATGTCTCTGATTTATAATTGTTTTGTTGCGTTGTGTTAGTTTTGTATTTTTATTTTTTCCCGTGATGTTTTATTTGGTTCCCCTATATTCCTCCTATAAGTGAAATTGTTAGGGGGAAAGGCTGTCCTAAAGCTAATTCTATACAGGCTTTGTGGGCTCCACCCCCACCCCAGGCCAAAGCCAAAGACACTGGGAACTCCAAATCCCATCACCACCAAAGGGAAGGTGGCTGGGACCTGAGGGTGGGGTTAAGCAGCCAGGTGGATATAAAGCCAGACACATGGGCTTTGGAGGGGTTCCCCCATTTTGGCTCTCCGCCAGCTCGCAGCGTCCAGTCCGGCCAGCTCAGAGAGTGCTTTTTGGGTTTCCAGGTCGGCGGATCGGGTAGGACGCATTAAAGACTTTATTTTCCTATTTTCAACCTGAATCGTACATTTTCCTTATTTCCTTTTCTCTTGTAAATAAACCTTTTATTACCTTTTGTGTGTACCTGTAGTGGAGTATTAATAAGTCCCTTTTAAGCGCACGGGTGAGGACCCACAGCCAGGAACCCGTTCAATATCGGGGCTGCCCTATAACAAAATGATCTGATGTTTTCCCCTTCTGACTTATTTCACTGAGCATAATTCCTTCTAGCTCCATCCATCTTGCTGCTAATGGCATCAAATACCCATTTTCCAGTGGAAAAGTATTGAAATCAGCAAACTTTTGACACCAACAAAACAAGGCAAGAACTCCTTGCCTATAATTATTAAATTGAATTTAACTTGTCGATAAATTATTTGGTAATATAATACACATTTCAATTCAGTGTATTTGTTTACAAGTATCCCTAAGGAAATTTTGTACTAGAGTCTGTAGCACTTCTCTGCAGTGACTACTGATCCTTCCTAAAAAGACTGGATACATTTTGGTGCCTATTCCTCTTGCGTGCAGAGTTGATCCTCAGAAGAGCACACCCATCCCACGTGGCCTGGTGAGGCTGAGGCTAGTTGCAACCCCTCTTGTGATCCAATTATAGACAATGAGTTATAAGGGGAAGCTGACTTGGGGGGCAATTTCTAAAGAAAATTCCTATACTAATAAACAGGGCTATTTCCTCCTCTTTCTCAGGATATTGTTTTTCTTCACATGATGCCTTGGGTGCTCAATGGCCTCCTCTTCCATCTAAGGGCTGCAGAGCTATGAGAGACAAGGACAGGTCCTCCAGGCTCAAGTTCTGGATAACTGACCTGCAAGACTGACTGCCTCAGGACTTTATGCAAGATAAATATTTCCTTTGTTTTGAACATCAGGCCTTTGTGAGTTGGAGATTCTGAAACCTGTAGCCAAAGCCTCCTGATAGGAACTCTGAACTTAAGTACAACTTCTAATCAATCTCTGTCCCTAGCTGTTTGTTTTAGTTCCCTAGTCCTGGACATTATAATCTTGGTTAGTCTTCTTTCCTCTTGACTTTTCTTCTTTCTGCACTTTTACTCAGCTGTTACTAGGTGCCAAGTCCTATTCTATGCAATGTATGTGGCAAGTTGCTGTCACAGCCCCTCTCCAAGGAAGACCCGGGCCTGCCTGCCTCAGTGAAGAATAAGTTTGTCTTCACTTTGTAGTTTCATGATGCCCATTGATTCTTGTTATTTTCAGGTCTGAATTCCACTTTGTTCCTATATTCTACTACTTCCTTTTCTTTTTTTTTTTTCCTTCTGTTTATTCTTCCTTCTATTTTTGAACTCACTTGTTTTCTTTCCTCTGCCTTGCCTAACATTTGGGTTTGTTCTAGATCTTTCTCCTCTAAGCCCAGTGGTTATTTATTCATCCCTTCAGGTCAGTTTGCCTGACACTACCAGAGATAGCAGTTAAGCAGAGCCTTTAATAAACAATGAGTAGAATATTGTGACAGGCACCTGTGAAAAAAAATACCATGAAAGTGTAATGTGAGGGTTAGGTGTGAAGATCCCAGATTCTCACATCTTATATTCAAATCCTAGCTCCACCTCTCACTAGCTGTGTAAGTTTTAGTTCCCCGGATAATAGGAATGATGATAACTGGAGCTAGTCTTAGCATTGTAAGGAGGGTCATTATGTCAATATCAATAAGTGCTTAGAACTCCTAGCCTATAATAAGTGCTTATGCAGTGGTTATTATTATCATTGAGCCTGTTCTCGTCTCCCTTGTGCTGCGAGGACTTTCACAGTCCTCTGCAGGGAGCCCCAATATGCTGAATCCAGGAGAAGAACTTGCACTGAAAGCAGGGACTGCCATATGAACAGGTCATAGCTTCTGTGATGGTGTCTCAGTTACATGATGCACTGTAATCTGTTTACAACCAAGTAGCGGAGGCCAAGTTCAGTACAACACAGGTTCTCCTAGAGCCCTCTGCATGCAACATATCCTGCTTGGTGACCTCAGGGATTCCTGGGGAATGCCTGAAGAAGCTGTCCTCTTCAGTTCCAAACCACAATATCAGTGCAAGTGCCACACTTTTAAGATTAGATACCAAAAGCCTACATGTCAATTATACCACCAACTAATTTCTGGTAATCATGTAAACCACGACATGTTCTAGGACATTTAAACCATCTAATTAAGTTCTGCAGGCTCATCCTTATAACTTACCCACAAGAAAACTGGATTGAATTAACTAAGGGTCTGTCTCTTTCAGTTCACCCCTCAACTATATGCCCTATCCATGTAACATGGCAATTATACAGGGAAACATTACTGCATTTCAAACCAACCCCCTGCCTCCTCCCTTCCTTATTTCAATCATTCTCTCCTTTCCCGTGAAGTTCCAGAAATGATTAAAATTCAGCCTCATTGATAACAAGTTAGGAAATTTATTGGGGAAAGGGCACTCCTCTGTGCTCCTACTAAAAATGAAACTCTACAGTATCTACGAAGGCTGGATGTCAAAATCACGAAAGTCAAAAGCACTTTAGCCTAATGTTTCAACTTTCAGGAACTTATCCTATAAATTCACCCGACCTAAATGGAAATAGCTCAAAGTTACTTATCGTGGTATTATTTGTAATGGCCGAAGATTGGAAGCAATCTAAATGTTCATCAGTATTTTACAGACCATCAAACCAATGGAAATCTCTACAACCCCCAAAGAATGAGGAAACTTTTCATGGTATGATATGAATTATTCCTCAAATTTCCCAAGATACACACACACACACACACACACACACACACACACACACACTCTCTCTCTCTCTCTCTCTCTCTCTCTCTCTGACATGCACGCACACACACTCACACTCACATTCACACACTTGTGCTACCAGCCAAAATTTTTTCGGAAGGGAGGGAATTGGATAAAAGGGAGGTTAACTATTCAGATTAGCTTTGGCTGCATTTAACAGAAAAATCAAAATAACAAGGGCTTAACTAAGAGAAATGTATTTCATGTCTCTCACATGAAAAAAAGCTTGGAGGTAGCCAGGGTTGAAGCTGCAGCTCCATAAAGTTAGAGCCATCCGTATACTTTTGCGCTTTCTGCTCCACCCCTCTAGGGGTGACCTGTGTCCTCACTGGCCCCACCACCAGATTCCTCTCTAGGAAGAGGCCAGAGGAGAAGCCCATATATTACCAGGAGACCTTCCTACCTCTTGTATTCCTACCAGCTCTCCCATCACAGATCACTGCTGGGCCTTAAGTAATGGCCACACCTTCCCAAAGAGGCTTTGGGAAGTGTTTTTTGACTGACATAAGGAAGAAAGTAGAATGCATAGTGGAAGGCCACTTTAATTCCTTTGTCTTTTTGAATTATGGAACAGGTTCCTTACTTAAAAGCTAAATAGAAATCACATTGAAATGTTTTGTTTTTTTAAAAAAAAAAAAGCCTAAAAAGTTATTACATGAGTCAGACCTGCCTTCTGGGGACTTGTCTCTCTCTTCATTCTCCCTGGATCACAGAGGCGCTATCTTTTACTTAGGTCCTGACCTGTGCTCTTGAACCCAGGGCACCTCCAGAGTTCCTCAGCCATTTTTGAAGACAGCACTTTCTAGTGGCAGCCTCTGTAACCTAGGGCACATGAAGTCCTATTTTTGTATCATCTCCCAAAGGTCCTTTGCAGAATTGAATTTCAATTCACAAGGTGAATTCAGATTGATTGCTCTTAGAATATTATTTTAAAGTAATGTCCTGGTTTTCATGATGAACACAATTTTTTGCAACATATTAACTCTATCTCTTTCACTACCTAATTTGAAAGTAGCTTTATGTATTCTTAAATAGGAAAACAACTTTTAATTTCAAGCTCTGTTAACATATTTAGGGCTGAGGATGAAGAAAGAGAGAATGTAATCAGTTTGATCTTAGCATCCCACTCTTTAGAGAATTGAAATTCTCTTATGTATGTATTAATATATAGTGTGCATTTAATGTAGCTGATCATTGAATCTCTTTTATCATAATATTCAACTTACTAAACTTATTTAATTTTTGTAAGTAATTTTATAACTGAAATAAAGTACTTTTGCCATTCTTCAGAAGTTGCAACCACTAAAACAGTAAGTTAATGTAAAACTTTTCCTAGTCAGCACATTTTTTCTCTGTACTTACAATGTCAATGGCATATAATAAACACTAAAAGCCCCTCTATCCAATAATTATGATGACGATGATGATGATCAGGCGACTATTTGCTTTATTAAATGTAATCATCCAACCACAGATATATAGCCCTTGTGTTCACTGCTCTTATTTCCTAACTATCCACAATGCAGTGCTGCTTGCAGAGTTGGTACTTAGTATTGCGGCCTGTTATATCGTATTAGCAAACCATAAGCAATTTGTTGATTCTGGGGGGATGGACAGATGGGTTCTATTGGAGGAAACCTCCAAATATCTGTTTCAGTTTTCCATATGAGTGGGGCTTCTACTGTCCTTTCCAGAAGAAGGCAGAATTAAATGAAATTTGATTGTGGGTTCCTTGTAAATCTAAGTGGGTTATTTTGCCTCAAAAGCAGAAAGCAGACCCTCCCCTATTCCTGCCTGCTCTCTATACCTTGCATTTTTGCACAGCTGGGACAGGGACTGCTTTTCTCCTGTGTTGCCATTTCTGTCCAGTATCCTGTGCCTCTGGGGTGGGTATCCTGGACAAATGTGCAAAGGCTACTTGAGCATCCAGCTCATCAGCAGAGGCCCCAGAATTCAGCTGATGGACACATAGTAGCAGCTTCCCCTGTTTACAACAGAACCATTACCCAAGAATAAAGCTTTGTGCTGAAAACTGCTGGGGAAAACCCATATGTAACCCCAAACTTGTTCTCTTCACTTGAAATTTTACCTATTTTAATAACTAGCAACATTATTCAGAAAACTTGGAAATCATCTTTGAGTCTTTCCTCTTCCTCACTCCCACTGCTCAGTCCATCAGTAAGGCCTGTCCACTCTTCCTCATAATATATCTTTTTAAATTTTTTAAAGTTATTTATACATGCAGGGACCGGGGTACAGGTCAGATGTGCAGGAGGGTGAGAGGACTCACCAGAGGCAGAGTGGGGAACAGAACAGGCAGACTGACTGAAATACACTGCTGAGGGGAGCAGCACATGAGACAGGAGAGGTCTGCCGTGCCATGTGGGTAGCTCCCCGGCCGGCCGGGATCAAACCTGCACTGCCGAGGCCGTGGACAGCTTCACAGCACTGTGCTCAACTGCCTGTGCCACCAGGTAGGCCCATAATATATCTTTAATGTGCTCACTTGCTGCCTCTCCATGACTCCAGCATCTCCAATTAGCTTTCTAATTGGTCTCCAAGTCCATCTGCATACAGCAGCTGGAGAAGTCCTGAATTGTATAGATTAGTTTGTTTCTTTCCTACTCATAAGTCTCCACTGACTTCCAGTGGACTGAAGACTAAAACTCAAGTCCTTATCCATGTCCTGAAGTTTTGTTTGCTCCAGCCCCTGGCCACCTTCTAAACCCATCTCATCAGGATCTTTCTCTTTATCAGCAAGCCTGGGACCTCGGATCTTCTTCCAGTCCCACACTGTGCCCTGTCCATCCACAGTGAGAAATAGAAAGGTCTTAATGTCTTGAATGACTTGAGCAAGAAGGCATAAGGGAAAGCCTTCTTGAATGACCTTTATTCCCTTAGTAGTTTACAACATTAGTGTTATAAATAAATGCTTTGCTTTCTTCCTAGTGCTATTAACAATTTATCGTCATTATCATTGTCATCATCATCCTCATTATTTTATTGTCTGACCCACAAAGCAGACCAGAGCGCTTTAGTTTTATTTTACCACTCTATCCCTGAAATCTAGTACTTTTCCTGGCATATAGTCACCACCTGATAAATATTTGCTATTTGAATAACTGAATGACAATTAAGACAGCTACTGATCTATTCAGCAAAGCATTACAGACACTTGATTTAATATTATTCTCTTGGCAACTTGGCCAAATGTCTATATTTACCATTGAGACAGTTAACAAAACACCAGAGATGGCCCCAGGGAAGCAATAGCAAAATTCAGAATATATAAAAATTTCTGACAAGAATAGCACCACTTTGTGAATCAACATCCTAAAAAAGGGGAGTTCACACATATTTTGTAGTTTCTTGTTGGGAACGTGGCATCACCACCCTCGGTGTCAGGCTTGCTCTTACCTGGGACCTTACACTTGTTCATCAGCCTGGGGTGTTCTCTCAAATCCCCTTATCACTTTTTCCACCACCCTCAGATAGTGACACTTATTACAATCTGACATGCTATATATATTATTTCTTTGTTCATTATCTGTCATATCTCAGGAATTTTTATTTGTTCTGTTTACTGGTATGTCCCCAGCCCCTAAGGGGATGCCTTGTACCCTGTTTGTTTCGGTAAATATATATAAATAGTAGTGTATCACGGGGATGAGGAATTTGTTCATTTTCCCAAATTTGTCATCTCCGTTTACGTTGACATTGTTTATGATGTGTCAATCAAACAGAGTTGTGTGCAGTCAAACTAGTAAAAATATACTGTATTCCCAGGCTGTTCAAGTTGTGTACTGCTCACCTGCAGTGGGCCCTATTCGCAGAGACTCATGCCCTGGAGTGTGACAACACGCATAGAGGCCCAGGGAGGAGCGAGTTCATATAGTTGTTTGCAGGAGCAGGAGGGAGCCGGGGGAGCAAAAAAGGAGAAAAGTGAAAGGGAAGAAGGAAAAAGAATAAAATTATAAAAGAGAATGAAGAGTAAGATCAGGAGAGGAAAGCTCTAGAAGAAAGGGGAAGAAAGAGGTAGAAGGCCCAGTGGCGGAGATGGTATCCTTATCCCACACCTCCTTCCTCCCTCCACTCTACTTCCTGTTCATCAAGGACCCATCCGCCACTCTCAAGTGATTCTACCACTGCAAACTATATATAAAAATTGAAAATCAGGGCATCCCTGGTGGTGCAGGGAGTTAAGTCTCAGCACTATGAAGCCATCCCTAGACTCTGCAGCATGAGTTCCATCCCCAGGCAGGGAGCTGACCCACATGGTGCAGCAGACCTCTCCTGTCTCACCCGCTGCTCCCCTCAGCAGTGTATTTTGTTGGTGCACCTGTTCTGCATCCCAGTCTGTCTCTGGTGAATCCACTCACCCCCACCCCCATACCTTTTATTTTTTTATTTTTTTTTTTAAAAGATTTATTTTTATTTATTTATACAAGCACTGGGTACAGTCAGAAGCGCGGGAGGGTGAGAGAATTCACCAGAGCCAGAGCGGGGAGCAGAGCAGGCAGAAGAACCAAAGTACACTGCTGAGGGGAGCAGTGGGCGGCAGGAGAGGTCTGCGCGCCATGTGGGACCCTCAGCCGGTGGCCGGGGATCGAACCGGCGCTGCAGAGGCTGCAGACAGCTTCGCAACCCAGCGCTCAACCCCTGCGCCACCAGGGAGGCCCACCCCCATACCTTTTAAATCAATCTTTAAAAAAAAAAAAAAAAAACGAAAATCAACCAGCTACTTTGGCTACTCACAGCTTCAGGTCTACCATTGTCTAATGTATACCTATGTACATAAATTACCCACTTTAACTTTGAAAAGACTACTTCTCTCCTATTGAATTTTAATTTGCTTATGGAATGTGTACTCTTGATGTTTTAGGGTAAGTAAGCCTGTTGGTGCATGAATAATGAGAGAGAGACACTGACTGCTGGAGTACTGGCTAAGATTGTTGGTGAACAGTGGTGGGTGTTGAGCAGTGTTGGGCAGCTATGACAGTGGGCATGAAATATAAAACCAGGGCATATTAATGACAGAAAAGCAATATTTTATAAAATGATTGATTGCACTCAATAGAAGCAATAAAAATGGGATCTCAGGCTTAGGGACCCAATGGTACTATTTCCACTGGTACAAAATTATTCATAGGAGATTCTATATGGGAGCAATTGGGCAGAAGATGGAAAGCTGGTTTTTAAATATGTTTAGAGGACATTAATCCTTTGGAATTTGAAGTAAATTCTACTGAATGGAAAGATTTCATAATAAAACAACAGACCAAAAAGGTGTCTGCATAATAAATTTTGCTTCATTTTTAGCTTTAATAAAATGTTGATAACTCAATTATATAAGAAAAAGAAACTTGACTCAGACTGCATTGATTTTCAACTCCCCCCTTCCTAATGAGGTTATATGGACAGAATAGCAAAATACAAAGTATTGAACATAATTAGGAAAGGAAGTTTTTAAACTAAACTTCACCAGTTTCCAGAGATGTTTAAAGAAGGAAAAGAAAGAAGTTGCACATATTTTCTTTGGCTTATAGCCCAAAAAATTGTACTTCAAGCTTCATAAGATATCAAAGTTGGGAAAAGCTTGGCAAAAGCAAAAATAAGAGAGGGATTGGGAAAATTTTTAGTGGAGATCCAGCTTGGTTAAAGATAATGAGATAAGGGAAAATGTAGCATTTTGTGAGAACTATAGTAATGAAACTTTAAGGTTCATTTATAAAATAAATGTTAAGAAATGTGTAGATTTGACTAACACACAGAAAATTCTATGCCCTTTTTAACTTTCTCACTTTCTGCTAGAAAGTCTTAAAACAGCTGCTCCACTGTATTGGACAATATGAGTATTTACCTCAAAGGCTGCAGAAATTTATTAATATAATTCACATAATATCTTTAGATAGTGTGCAATTTAGTAAGTAATTCAGGGAGCAATTGCCTTCCAATTTTATGCTGATTCTAAAATGAGATCTCTCCTTGCCTTGAAGTATGGATACTAATTTTTCCTAGTTTTTCCCCATTGTTTGTTTAGGTCCTGGGCAAATATCCTTCACACCTTGACAGCAGAGAGCAGGATAAAATGTCAAGCTTCCTGCCCAATTCTTATTGGTTCTTGGGCATTGCTCAAGGAGAGTTGTGCTCTTCTGGACATAGTCACTTACTCCTCCACTGAAACAAATATTTGAAATAGTCAATCCATGGTATATACAGTCCTGTCTTACTCTTTCTCACTGCCTCTGCACTGTACTGTGGGGATGACACCTATTGGAAGAGAGTGACCCTCCCTTTATCCCACACCACCCACTTATACCCCTAACTTTACACCTTATTTCCCAAAGGTATGGAAATGTTTGGGATTACAGTGGCCGGGATAAAATAGTGGGAACCAGGGCCTCCCCAGTGGCGCAGCGGTTGAGCTCTGGTTTGCGAAGCTGCCCGCAGCCTCTGCAGTGCTGGCTCGATCCCCGGCTGCTCCCCGGCCACAGAAGGAGGGTCCCACATGGCACGCAGACCTCTCCTGCCGCCCGCTGCTCCCCTCAGCAGTGTACTTTGGTCCTTCTGCCTGCTCTGCTCCCCGCTCTGGCTCTGGTGAATTCTCTCACCCTCCCGCGCTTCTGACTGTACCCAGTGCTTGTATAAATAAATAAATACATCTTTAAAAAAAAAATAGTGGGAACCAACAATACCATGCAGACCAGGCCACATTCTAAATATTTTATACACCCCCTGAAACTTCATTTAATCTCCTATCAATGCTATGAGAGATATTCCGTTATTATGCTCATGTCATAGATGAAGAAACTGAGGCACAGGTAGTTAACCCCACTGTGGCAGTTGGTGAGTAGCAGAGCCAGTACCTAAACCCAAAAAGTCCTGTACAAAAAGTCACCCTTGTAATGACTCCAGCCTACTTCTCTGGAGAGAGAAAAGCCATGGTAACATAAGTATAGGAAACCTCATGCTGTGTACTCCTCTATTCCTCTTGGTATATTAAAGGTATAGAGATGACCTGGAGAAAACTAACACTTACTGCCATATTTCAGTGTTCCAGGGAATAAAGATTTTGGAACTGTAACAGACACATTCGTGTTAATAGAAATTAAAAGTAGCTTAAAATAAATAAATAAATAAATAAAAGTAGCTTCAGCAGCGGCTATGACCAGAGAACATGTACAATTAGGAGACAATTTTTTTAATGACGGGTCAGTGTATTTTTTTCAAAACATTATGGACAAAGATCAGCTCAGAGTTATCACACAAAAGTGAGTTTGTGAAATTTTCAAACAACTCTTCTATTGAAGAGTAGGAAACAGTAAAGTATTATCATTTAAGACAAGTTTGATTTCAATTGCAAAGAATTCTATCTGCGATTCTCATAGAGTAATAACAAGCAACTGTTAGGCTTGCTTTACTTTAATAACCGTGTTTTTTTCAAAGTTACCTTTTAAAAGGAAGTAATAAATGCAAAATAGCTTCATGGGTCAGCAATCTATGGAAGATGGCACATTTTAACAAATATTGCTTGTTGATATTGTATAATGGTGAAATATGAATTTTGTAATTTGTAACTTTCTATCATAAGCAAGATCTGTTGAGTTTCTGAGGAATTCACCAATTCATCTATAAGTCCAAATGTTTGTGTGTCACCTAAATGCATATACATAGAAGTTAGAGGAAGGGGGGAAAGGAAGGATAATGACCTTAGGGTTACAGACAACATTTAAGTTCATTTAAATCAATGGCTCTTGTTTATTTTTCTTCAGGACTGTGGGCTCTATCAGATTTCATCACATCACACACCTGCATCTTCTCAGTTTGTTTACTTTTCACCCCATGACTGCATTCAATAAACACTACTCAAAGTGAATAACAACAGCGATGGGAGGGAGGAGACAACCAGTGATAGGAAATCCGTACTTAATAATACTTGAGGAAATACAAATTTTATATTTATCTTAATGTGGGGAAATCAGGTGAAATTTTATATTAACTTTGCAACAGAAAATAACTGCATTTAAGATGGTGTTTCTCAGTGATACTTTTTGCATGTAGTCTCTATTAGTTTAATTTAAAAAAAAAAAAGCAATGCCATCTTTATCTCAGTAAGGTGAAATTTGCCACCATGTCATTTCTCAATGAATTTTTAAAGAGACATCTTCCCATTTATCCCTCCAAGTTTAGATATTCAGGAGATTTGTTTAAATGAATGTAAAGCCTCTCATGTCGTGTAGTCATGCAGTTGAAGAGGCTTCTGTAAATTTTAAGCTTGAGCAATACTTTCAAGTTTGTTTAAACAATGCTTAGGAGGAAATATACGGTGAGCCAACAAGTTACTATTTGGTTATATCAGTCAACAGAAATGTGGTGTGAGCCCTTTCAGTCAAACTGTATTTTGGAAGGGATTAGTTTCTTCTGTTCACAGATAGTGTTAAAACTAAGTTGAAGGCTCATCCCCATTAACTAGTTATGTGCTCCTGGAGAGATTGAGAGAATCCACAGTCTTATTACCTAACACACTGCCTGGTACACACTTGGAAAACAGTGGATATTTGCTGAAGTGATTTGAAATTTGATATATAGAATCATCACACATAGCAGATTATAAGATCAGGGAATCTTCAAACTGGAAAAGGAATAGTGGCCACTTTAACTAACCCTCTCATTGTACCACTGGGAAAGTAAGATCAAAACCACCACTACAGCATTTAAAAGCTTTAGAATGCTGATCCTCATTTTGCCTTTCAAGTTTACAGAATCACGTAATCTCAGAGCAGATGAAGTTCTAAAGTCAGAAGGCAGCCAGTGATGGGAATGCATGAATTTCCTTTAAAATATGTGTTTGAAAGAATTTCCCCCAGACTCTTGTGAGCACATTGAGGTAGAGGTAATCTCACTTCTAAAGCAGCCCACTTGATTTCGGAACAGATAAATGTTTCCTTTATATTGAGTTAAATCTGCCTTCCAACAGCTTTCACTGTGGTTCTTGTACTGCCAAATGATGTGAAATAAAAAAGTAAAATCTCTATTTTAAGTGTCAGTCTTTCAAATATGTGGGGAAATGTTATTATTTCTATTTAACAGACTAAACATTGACAAAGTTCCTAATGTGCGCTGGGACTGCTAGGTGTTGGGATCTTAGAAACAGAAGACTGAGCATCTATAGTCTCTTCAAACCCTCCTTCAATAAAGCCCACACCAAACAGATCTATCTGTTTAATTGCATATTAACTATAGTGAAGCTGTTACTAATGATAAGACTTGCCAAATGCAACTGGGATTCGTATTGGTATAAAGAGTTTATCCTGCTGCTTGCTCGCTATCAAGCCCAATGAACCTTGGCTGAATAGTTTCACTGCTAGCAGTTTGCTTGCCCTCCTGAATGGAATGCTGGAGAATTCATTTGAGACATTTTCTGACTCACATGACAACTTTCAAAATATCCGAAAAGAGTATTAATTTAATTTTTGGATATACATTACAAAAAGTAATTCAAGCCATATAATAAAGTACATCCAAAATCACATGACTAGAAATAGCTATCATTAATATTAAGTGGGCTTAATTCCGGAGCTTGTTCTATTAAGATTATATTATGAAAATATCATATACCCCAGGAAGGATGAAAAAGTGATAGGTGGGAATAAATTAATGAAAATAATTCTTAAAATGAGATTATAAAATGAACATAGTTTTAACAAGAAGTTTTTATTTAGCAGAAGAAACAAAAATAAACTTGAAAGAATTACTGATATCAAAATATGTCTATCCTATATAGTCCTAAATATGCTATTAAGGTTTAAAATACTATAATACATAAGAAATTGGAAATTGGAATCATTATGTTTATATGTCATTTTTCAGCTATATTGGCTTATTATAAATCATGAGATAACAATATTTTTTCTCTAATAGCTACTCTAGCATTTCTTTTTTAAATTCCCACTGTTGTAATGTTCTTGTTGTTATTCAGAAGACATATAACATTACTACCACTCTGTCCTATGAACATACTTTCAATCGTTTCTTGGTTAATTAATTGATTAGATTATTTCGTGCCTTTCAGAACTATTTTTAAATGGATTCAATATTGGCCATGTATAATAAACACCAGCTTCTCTGAGTTTATTTTAATTCACTCTTTAATCTTTGTTTAGCTAGTTTGCCATCAAGTAAGTTTCCCAAAAATAACTCCAAGTGTTATAGTCTCTGATTTCTTTATACTTGAGAGATAACTTGCCTGTACGACCTCTGAGGTCACACTGGAGACATTGTGCCACAGCTTCTGGCATTTTAGAGGGTGGGCAAGTTTCTTTATTATGATCTCTCTGCTCCTAACCATGGTTTTGTTGTTGTTGAAAAGGATTTCCTAAGTCTCTATTTGCCTTTTAAGCATGTCAAGAATGAAGTGATAATATTTTACATGTGAAATGTCTATGCCAGGCAGGAAAAAAAGGAAGTACTTAAGTCTTTGGAACTGAGTAATTTGGAAGGAAAGCAAGGGGACAGAGACCAAGTGAGTTAATAGGATGCCAAGTTTCTCTCCCATGACCATTCATTCCCAGAACCACATTTCAAATAATACTCAGGTTAGATTTTGGGTTTTAACAATAACTAGATGTGTATGGGGTGCCCAAGAAGATGAGATGCAGTGACTTAGTTCTATGGACTTATCAGAGAAAGTTTTAAGCCCCTAGATGAAGCCCTATGTGTTCACTTCTGACACAGGTCAGAAAGATAGGTAGATGGGTGAGCCTAAGGGGACATTTGTAGTTCTCACATACACCAGAAAGAGTATAAGAAAAGTTCATGACCCCAGAAATAGGATGATGTAAGCGGGAACTTTGATATCAGTGGGGAAATAACTGGAGCCTTGGAGTCCAGAGAATAAAACAAAACATTGCCCCTAAAATACTAGATGGGACCTATAGTGGTTCATAGAACTCTGTCAGCCTATATGCAAATATCCAGAGGACAGACACAGAAGGGAATTTGAGACTGTTGTGCTGGAAGCCAGTTCCTGCTAGTGAAGTGTCAGGGGTCCCTTTATAACTAACTTATTTTTGTATTAACCAAAAACAAACAGAAGAACGTTAGTAGGCGTTGCTGTGGAAACTCCCGTGTTAACATTTTCTGGGGAGTGTGGAAATTCCCCTCTTCTTGGGAGTCTCCCCCATTGCCCAGACCTTGTCAAGAGACAGCATGAGTAGTGCGGCCTAGAGCACTATTGCTAGCGTGATATTATAAAGCACAGACACTTGCATACACACACATACCCACACACCTCTCCAATCACCCCAATTATTTTCGAGAGAACTGGAGGCAGCATATAGAGATGAAAAATACAAGAGACTGGGGATTTTACATAAATAGATGAACTTCTGGTGCCATCCAACATGGCGCATGCCCACTACACCTTATCGTTTCTGATTTTTTTTTACAGAATCTTTTTTTTTTTAATTTTCTTATTCACTTTTGTACAGTATTTGATTTCTTTCCTCATGCAGTCCTGATAATATATGTCCTAATTACAGTGAACAACTCTGGAGAGAATTTAAAAAGCAACTTAGTGAGCATTCTTGAAACAATAGCAGGCAGATTGGGGAAGGAAGTCAAAACTTGAACAACCTATTTGGCAGTGAGTTTACAAGTCTCTTTTCCTTTATCTTTTTTTTTTTTTTTTTTTTTTTTTTTTTTTTTTTTATAAAATTTTATTGTTATATTCCCCATACAATTGCAGCCCCCCATTCTGACCCCAATCCCTCCCCTCCTGCCCCCGCCCCCCTAAAAGTGTCTCTGGTTCATAGTTTTTTGTTGATTTTGATTTTCACTTTCTTATAGTTATTCATTTTCCTGGTCCCTTATTTAAGTTTTCTAGATTCCTGCTATGAGTGAGACCATCCGGTATTTTTCTTTTTCTTTTTGGCTTATTTCGCTGAGCATGATCCCTTCCAGCGCCATCCATGTTGCAGCAAATTGCATGTGTTTATCTTTTTTGAATGCTGAGTAATATTCCATGGTATATATGTACCACATCTTCTTGATCCAAAATAGATGACTGGATCTTTTCCTTTATCTTTTGACTTTGACCTGAGGGCAGCTACCCTTCTGAAACAGAATAGCAGTTTCCCAAGGGGGACCGCCCAACCGGAGAACAGGAAAATGTGGGCTGGCGCGTATATATGGGGAGTGTGTTATAGGCAGGAGCCTCTTCTTCTCTCCTTCCTACCCTTCCTCCTCAGACTCCTTCTCCTCCACTTTTTTGTATTCCTTTTTCCTTCCCCACTTACCCCCCTCCTCTCTCTCCCTGTGGATCTTTCGGAAGGAGCACCAGTCATGAAAATGAACTGCCAGGTGACAGTAGCAGTAAAGCCATTTGTTTGTTTTTTTTTTTAAGATTTTTTTTATTTATTTATACAAGCACTGGGTACAGTCAGAAGCGTGGGAGGGTGAGAGAATTCACCAAAGCCAGAGCAGGAAACAAAACAGACAGACTGACGAAATACACTGCTGAGGGGAGCAGCGGGCGCAGCAGGAGAGGTCTGCGCGCCATGTCGGACCCTCGCAGGCAGCCAGGGATCGAACCAGCACTGCAGAGGCTGTGGGCAGCTTCGCAGCCCAGTGCTCAACCGCTGCACCACCACGGGAGGCCAGCAGTAAAGCCATTTGTAATCTCCAAAAATAAAATGCATCTCTCTGGTAAGAACGAGGATAAGAGGTCCCTGTAGTCTGAAGAGTGTGTAAAAATCTCATGTCTTTTCTTTCTTCTTTATCTCTTTGCTTAGCACCAAGGACAATCCCAGTGCTGGGAGTTAAATTTCTAAGAAAAACCTCAGCTTTCTACTCAGACAGCTAGGAAAAGCACTTCTGAAAGCCAGAGAGATGGGGTAAATTTCAGAGTGGAGTGTGCTGGAGAAAAAGATCCTCTATGTGTCAGCCTATCCAACCCCCAGGCTCATCCTGGCTTGCACTGGTAGCAAAGAATTTAGGGTATTCATTATGATTTAAAAACAAACAAACAGAAACACCACCCAAGTCTCGAACTTGGAAAAATATTGAGAAAAGTAAACCCCGAGGAACTGTGGGACCATGACAAGTCTAACCTTTGTGTCACTGACATCTCAGAAGCAAAAAAAAAGGGGGGGGGGAATTGAAAGACTATTTGAAGATATAATGGCTAAAATGTTCCCAACATTTGTGAAATAAATGTACCCATTGAAGATGTTTAGAAAATCCCAAATATGGTAAACTCAAAGAAAAACAAATCCAGTCACATAATCAAAATGCTGAAAAGCAACAATACAAGTAAATCTTAAAAAAAGCTAGAAAGACCTGAGGAAGCCAGAGGGCAGTGGAACAGTATCTTTAAAGTCCTGAAAAACTCAACCTATAATTCTACGATTAGCAAAAGATCTTTAGGAAAGAGGGACATTCTGAGATGAATGAAAACCAAAAGAAGACATCACTGGCAAATCAGCTCTAAAATAAATGCTAAAGGAAAAAAAATACAAACTACAGAGGGAAATATAATATCAGGAATAAAGAGAGAATAAAGAAATAGCAGTATCTGGGTAAATATGGCAAACTATTGTTCTCCCTAAAGGTCTTTAAAATATATATGACTGTGGAGAGCAAAAATTATAGCATTGCCTGATGAAGTTCTCACTGTATGGTAGTAATAATACATGTGCAACTACCTAGGGGTCTATTTTAATTTTAATTACTGTATCAAAACAGCTTTACTGTCTTCCCCCATCACCCCCGCCCCATTACCCCACTGGGGTGGATGCTTATGAAGATTGAGAGCAGCTGAATGGAAAATAAAGTTTCCTTGCATAAGTCAGTTGTAACATAACTAAATTAGAGACTGTCACACACCTATTTTTCTTTTAAGGAGTGGGGGCAAAAAGGTAAGGTGAGATATTTGTGGTATTAAGATATTGCTTCCAGTTATCTTCATGTGCCAAGTGGACAGCTCAGGGCAGGACTTCCAAAAAGCTTGTTGTACAGAGAAAATTCTTCTGGATGCTGCTTTCCTTTTCCTAATAACTATTTATTTTCCATTCTAAGAAACTGTTTGTGAACTAAGAATTTATGTTATGATCTTTTTTTGTGAACTGGACAACCTAAGCTCTCTTTTCTCTCCTAATTTCGTTAATGTCCTGAACCACATTCCCCACTAACCCTTAGCCTTATTTGAAGGTGTATCTAATTCCCTGGGATCAATATTCCTATCTTGGCTATTTTAAGTTTACAGCATATACTCCTAAAAATTACTGAACATAGAATTTTTCACATCTCTAGAAAACTGCTGGTGGTAGGTAGTAGCAAGGGCCCTGACTCTTGAGAATTTCCTCTCATTTCTTCCAAATTGCATAGTCATATTTTTAGTATGCTACCTGTCACACAGAGCAAGAACTGTTTGTCTTTTCTTATCTCACATTCTTTTCCTTATTTTTTGACTTGTTTCATTTTGGAGGGACAGGGGTGAGATTGGAAATTATACCCATATATTCTGTTCTTTTCTAAATTTTATGTCATGGAAACTTATCAGTTTTCTGGTCAGTTTGCTATGGAATTTTTTTTCCTGAGTTTTTCCCCCTTGTGTTTGAGGGTGAGGGGAGAACATTTTGTGAGTTATTATTAGAAATTTAGTATTATTCCGTGCTCTTTACTCACAACTCTGAGCATGAGATAAAGGTTTTGTCTATAGCATGATATATACATTTCCAAATAACTCCATATCCTGCAAAATCATACTAAAAATAACAACTAATGGGAAAAATGTAATTGTTAGGTCACTTAAAACCTATGCAACTTTATAATAAAGGCATCAACAAAGAAACAAAATAAGAATTCTACTAGTTAAAAGACACATTGAAATTTTTAAAAGGTGAATATAGCTTGATGTCAGGACAAATAAAAAATGATCGAGACTGCTGAGTTATGGAGAACAGGACAAAATGCCCACGTCAGGAGGATATAACAAGGACTTCAAGACAGCGTATGTAGACAAAGCCCAGCTAAGCAGGAGGCCGCGGGTGCAAGCACACACTCTATCTTCTGAATGCCTCTGCAAGTTGCATCCGGAGGTGCTAAGGCAGTTTATGTGTAACCACTTTTATTTGATGGGGATAAAACATTATCATGCCAGGGAAAAGATAAAAATTTCACATGAAAATTTTTAGTATGTCCATATTAATCCTCTATTTAACAGTCAGTATGAGCTAGCTTGGATTACTGAAATCACATTATGGCACAACAGGCTCTATATGTGGTGTTTCCTGAGAGCTCTTCTTCAGAATATCTATATAAACTCATAAAGATGAGTTAAATAATTTTTATTATATTAACTCATAAAAATAGCACATATTTTAAAAATGATCTTGTCAGTGTTTTGAAATACCAACAATTAAGAACAATCAAAAGCAGAAAGAAATAATATAACATTTATTGAACATGCTTACAGTATCATTACATTTGGAAAAATTGGAAATAATCTATGAATGTAACAGGAAAGAATTTGATAAGTTATGGCACAGCGATTCACTTGAATATGATGTGAACATTAGCAAAAGTGTATATGTATTAGAAAGTTAAGTAATATTATGTAAAAAAAAGTATGTAATATACATAACTCTATCTGAGCACATATACACCAGAATGTTAATTGTGGCATCACCAAGTGGTAAGATTCCAGTTGATTTTCATTTTGCTTTCCGCTCATCTGCATTTCCTTTCTTTTTTTCTATAAGCTTACACTACACTTGTAACAGATGAGGGAAAGTTAGTATAAAAACTCATCTAAAAATATTTCAGTACTCACAGTATTGTTTAACAGGGAATAGCAAGCAATGTAATTTCAAAACCATAGGGAGCTCGTTTTAAAAAATCTCTTCCACTTCGACCTTCTAGGCTTGTGGAGTTTAGTGATGTGTGGACGTGGCCTGAAGCACAGTGCTGGGGTCTGGAGAGGTTATACCAACACTCACTTAAAGGTCTTTTGGGTTTGGTCTGTTGCAACACTCTGTACTTATCAACAAACTTCATTTTAAGAGACCATCCATCTCTTGTGGAAACACTGTTTCCGTGGAGGCACATGTGAATGCAACACAATCCAGACCCTTTATTGGGGGAAGCAAAGAGTGACTATAGCAACAGGAAAGCAGGTTAATGCTACATCATGAATCAAGGCACAAAAAAAAAAAATACTTTCTTGCACTTGCAAATGTGATCATAGCATGGTTTGGGACATGAAGGAACAGGGAAGACTGTTGAATTTGTTGAATTGCCCTTGTTTCTGAGACTCAAAAATAGGGCAGGATCCTAGTAGTTTTGATACAGTTGTAGTTCTTTGTGTTAATGGCATCTCTATAACTCTGGAATAATGATTAAATTCATCTAGGTCTCAGCTTTTCTAGTAGAACAATCGTGATACTCTCAGGAGTTCATCTCTTGCTCTGAAATTCTCTAGTGTTATAATATGAGAGAATTCCACGAATGTTAACTGAGCACCTATTATGCTCAAAGTGTTTTGCTGGGTGCGTTATAGAATTAAAAACTGAGTAATTGTTAGTCACGAAGCTAATAGTCTAATTGGAGATACAGATAGGCAGAAATTAAGGCAAGGTGAAAGTGCTGCTAGAATAGAATGTATACAATGCCCTAAACTTGGAAACAGTGAATGTAGCTTCAATTAGAGTTCTAAAATTATTCTCTTAAGCTGTTGTCTTCATATATACTCAACAGATTGGCCATTAAGCGCTCTAAAATATAAAGAACTTTTGAAGAATGCCAAGCTGAAATTATAACAAACCAATTCAAATAGGATTTGCTTTGTTGCAAACATTAATAGAATTCACTCCAATAAAATAAAATAGGATAAAGCAGAACCTGGTGTAATTTCCACCAAGACACCTGTGAACTGTCATCATAGTTTCTTGTGCTCTTCCCTCCCCTGTTTTGATCTCTCTCCCTCCCCCTCCCCAGTAGAATCTTTCCAATTTATAGTTTTCTAATTTTGTCTTTTTATTTTCCTGATCCTTTGTTTGGTTTCCCTATGTCCCCCTATAAGTGAAACTACCTGATACTTTTCTCTTTCCTTTTGATTTATTTCACTGAGCATAATCCCTTCCAGCTCCAACCATATTGCTGTGAACAGCATGAGTCTATCTTTTTTGATTGCTAAATAGTATTTCATTGTATAGATAGGCCACATCTTTTTTTATATATTCATCTGTTTTGGGGCATTTAGGTTGTTTCCATATCTTTGCTATTGTAAATAATGCTGCAACCATAGGAATGCAGGTTTCCTTTTGAATTAATGTTTTTGTGACTTTGGGTAGATTGAGATGAGTATTTTATTTTTATTTTTATTTTTTTTTAGATTTATTTTTTTATTTATACAAGTATTGGGTACAGTCAGAAGCACAGGAGGGTGAGAGAGAATTCACTAGGGCCAGAGCGGGGAGCGGAACAGACAGACTGACAAAATACACTGCTGAGGGGAGCAGCGGGCGCGGCAGGAGAGGTCTGCGCGCCATGTGGGACCCTTGCCAGCGGCCAGGGATCAAACTGGTGCTGAAGAGGCTGCGGGCAGCTTCGCAGCCCAGCGCTCAACCGCTGCGCCACCAGGGAGGCCCGAGATGAGTCATTTTAAATGACACAGCAAATGCTTGTAAATGATTTTTGATGAATTTTAAGTATCTTGAATGTTCCTTGTTCTCTCCAATGTTCTCTGCATTTCCTACCACCTTGTTCAGTCTATTAATTTAAACTTTAAATGACAGAATTTTGATAGCAAAAATAAACATTTGTCCATCCATTGCCCTTTCCAATCATCTTGGCTTCAAGTAGGCAATTTCTACTATATACTGTTAATATGAAGTATATTTAAGGAAAAAAACCAACAAATATTATATATCCTGGCCATATGTTTCCAGGACAGGGGCCTAAACTCTGTATTAGCATATTAAATAACTGTCTTGCAGATATTATTGAGAAGTACTGTCACAGCATTTTACTGACCAAAATATCTTCCCTGCTGAATGTCTAAGGTTAAATTACCTTATAAATTTAATCCTCTGGAATATAATTTTGCATCACCAGGTTTCATGTGTGAGAGGCAATATACTAAGACTTCAACAAATGTGAAATTGCTTCCTTGGTAAATAAAAAAAATAGAAATTTCATATGGGTGAACCTACATTCTGTAGGAATAACTAACTTTTAACCATCCTATTAGGGAGTTCATAATAGAATTTTAAAGGAAAGACACAGAAAAGATATACATTGACAGAAAAAGGAGTGAGAGACAAAAGGGTATAGGAAAGGCACTTTCCATGATAGCAGATGAGAATATAATATCAAAAATGGAAGAGGATAAACAGATAAATTTTATCTACTCCACAATCTTCAATGTCAGAGAAAAGAGAGTACATAATAGATAGTAAGCTCTATATGGCTACATAAAATTGAGCTGGATTATTTTTAAACTTGTTATAATAATTCAAAAAAATCACTCTGGGTGGTCAAGCATAAAGAGACAATGTCTGTAGCTGAAATTTGAAGAGTCTTAGTAAGTAGGAGGAAGTTAATTATATAATCAGGGAATTTTTTTTAATTGCATAATTTTTTTTTATTGAGTTAATGGTGGTTTACAACACTGTATATAATTTAGGGGCATAGGTTCACACCTCTTCAGATGTATGTTATCATACCACACCAACTACCAAAGCACCATCAGTCTTCCAGTAGAGTCCATTGGACCCCCTCTTCTCTTTAACTCCCTACTTTTAATTCCCTCCCCCCACCCCAGTAGCCTCAATTCTATAGTCAGAACTTTAGATTTAGTTTTGATGGTTTCTTTGTTTTATTTCTCTATATTCCACATGAGTGAAATGATCTGGTATTTGTCTTTCTCCTTCTGACTTATTTCACTTAGCATTATTACCTCCAGTTCTATCCCAGCTATCACAAATAGCAAAATTTCACCTTTTTTATAGCTGAGTAGTATTCCATTGTGTATATATACCACATCTTTATCCACGCAACTGTCTTTATGCGCTTAGGTTGTTTCCATAACTCAGTTAGTGTAAATAGTACTGCAGTGATCATAGGAATGTATAAATCCCTTCAAATTAGCATTTTTGCATTCCACAAGTAGAGACCTAAAACTTGAATTGTTAGATCACATGGTTGATCTATTTTTAATATTTTAAGAAATCTCCATACTGTTTTCCATAGGAGCCATAGCAGTCTACATTTCGACCAACAGTTCCTATTTCTCCACACCCACAACAATATATTGTTTCTGGTCTTTTTGATATGGGCATTCTCATAAATGTATTGGTATCTCATTGTAGTTTGGGGTCACATTTCCCTGATAATCACTAACGATAAGCATTTTTTTCTCGTACACATTGGCCATCTGTATGTCTATAGAGAAGTATGTAGATCTGCCCATTTTTTTTTTTTTTGATTGGGTTGTTATTGTTGAGTTGTATGGACTTTTTATAGATATTGAATATTAGCTCCTTGTCAGAGACATGCTGTGAAAATATGTCCTCCCATTTGGTAAGGTGGCTCTTCATTTTCTTATAATAGTTTCTTTTGCTGTGCAGAAGTTTTTGATTTGATGTAGTTCCATTGATTTATCTTTGCTTTTAGTTCCTTGCCATTGTAGTCAAGTCCCCAAAGACATCACTGAAGCCAGTGTTGCAGAATATTTTACCAATATCTTATTCTATGAATTTTATGGTTTCTGATTTAACATCCAAGTCTTCAATCTATTTTGATTTAATTTTTGTATATGGCATGAGATAGTGATTAGTTTTATTCTTTAGCCTCTGGCCATCTAGTTTTCCCAACACCAATTATTGAAGAGATTTTTCTTTCTCCATTGTATACTATTGGCTCCTTTGTAATAAATTAACTATTGGTATAAATGTGGGTTTATTTCTGGGATCTCAGTTTGATTCTAATGCTCTGCGTGCCTATTTTTATTCCAATGCCATAATGTTTTTATTACTATATGTTTGTGGTATAGTTTGAAGTCTGGGAGTTATACCTCCATTTTTCTTTTTTGTTCAGGATTTCTTTGGCTCTCTGGACTCTTTTGTGCTTCCATATAATTTTCAGTACTATTTGCCCTATTTTTTTGATGAATGTCATTGATATTTTGGTAAGATTTCAGTGAACTGTTATACTACTTTGAACAAATGATCATTTTAACAATGTTACTTCTTTTTAGGTCCATGAGCAGGGAATATCCTTCCATTTCTTTGTGTCTTCTATTTCTTTTAAAAACGTCTTAAGGTTTTCACTGTATATGTCTTTCACCTCTAAGTTTACTCTTAGGTATTTAATTCTTTTTGATGCAGTTACAAATAGGAGTATGTATTTTATTACATTCTCTTCTAGCTTGTTATTTGAATATAGAAACATAACTGATATTTTGTTCATTAATTTTGTAAACTACTACTTTACTGATTTATTGCTTCAATTAATTTTATTAATAGAATTTTACGGCTATCTATAAATATTATATCATCTACAAATAGTGATAGTTTTACTTCTATTTTCTAAATTAGATTCCTTAAAAATCCTCAACTACACCTTAGCAAATTGTCAATAATACATTCAAAGGATCATACACCATGACCAAGTGGAATTTATTCCAGGGAGGCAAAGGTGGTCAAAAGTCACAAATCAGTAAATGCAATTCACCATATCAACAAAAGAAAGATAAAAATCATGATCCTGTAGAGAAATAATTGATACATTCCCTATCCATTTATGAGGAAAAACCCTCAGAAATTGGTGGTAGAAGATCATACCTCAACATTGTTAAAGCCATATATAACATCATACTCAGTATTGAAAAACTAGAAACTTTTCCTCTGAGAACAAATATTAGAGAAGGATGTCTACTTTCACCTCTACTATTCAATATAAGAATTCTTAGGCAGAGTAATTAGTCAAGAAAATATATAAAAGGAGAACTCAGGGAAGATTTTATCTGAAAAGAACGTTTTCAGATTCTAATGTGGTTGCACAATATTTATTCTCCAAAAATCTCTATTCTCCAAAGATCTCTACTCTTCCTCTCACCTGTGGGAGTCTAACATTTCATCAATTATGATTGAATTTCATGTAAATTATCTTATTAAGTCTTCATCTCTAGATGAATTGTTTAAATGGATTGATTATAGGAAGATAAAACTCCCTACAAAACAAAGTTTAGTAACCCCTCTTCTACCCCATCTCAAGTTCTATCTTTGAGCCAACTCATGGAAATTAGAAGATGGTAGAATGTTCCATCTTGTAGACTTGTGAATTCTATTTCAATTTAAATTGATTGCTAGAAAATAAACATGATGAAAGCAGGAAAAAGTCTTCACCATGTTAAGGTTAAGTGTATAGGATTTTTAAAACAATAACCCAGAGAGTGCAAAAGAATACCCAGAGAGTGCAAAAGAGAAGAAATTAATGCATTTGGCTTCAGTAGAGTGGATGTGACCATGTGTAGCTAGAGATATCTGAGCAGTGTTCACAGATCTTCTATGTAAAGACAGTTCTACCTATATTTCTGAAAGTATATCAGATAACTCATTTAGAGCAAGTATATTTAATAACTGATAACTACCAAAAATTATCACTAATTTTGTGCATTAGTGATTTTTTTAATTTCTTAGATTTTTAGTTTTTGTTTTTATAATTATACAAACAACTATCATCGGGCTGTATTTTTACTAAGACTCAGGTATGGCCAGTAGCCAACAGAAGTCCAATAAATGGTATGGTATGAGCATTTCTTGATTACAGGTTTGTTAAACTTTCCACCAAGCACAACTTCTATTATTCCTCCTCTCCACTACAGAATTCATGTTTTGTAATTTAGTTATTTTTATATATAAAAAAGTTTCATTCCATCTGTCTTCCCATAATTTTCCCATTTTAGTTATATCCTGGATTTTAACAATCTAGACTTTGGAAATGGTCACAATACTGTGAAATTACACACACACACACACACACACACACAATGTAAAGCAAAAATACATTGACACTTTCTAACCATAGCATAGATATGACTGTCCTTTTGTATTCATACCCAGAACTCATGATGTCCTCAAAGTTCATGTCATAGCCTTTAGAATTAATCACAGAGTTTTTGATCAGGGAGTTATGTTACCCTTGTTTCACTTTATCTCCAGCCATATTTGAATATTTTGTTTTCAATACATCTAGTCAGTACTTCTTTGATGCTAAACAATTGATGTGTAATTGTATGCTTTAATTTATCACATTTAAGTCGAAATTAGTAAATCTTCCCTATGCCAGATAAAGAATTTTGTGTACAGTAATCATTCTCCCCTCCCCCTTCTTCCACCAGTTCTATTTATATTTTGTTCTGCATCTGTTTATCAATATAACATTAAATAGTAATCCTGAACATACAGTTCTTGATACATCAAACTTCAGCACTATGACTGGAATCCCTATTTAGAAACTGAAGAAACAATTGCACCTATGATTTCCTCAGTCACTTCTCTCCAAATCCACCTGCTAACCACTCCCAGTTTTGCCATTACTTTTTCAAAATTTCTTTAAAATTTTATTGTGAAAATTTAAAAAAAAATGTACAAAGTCAAAACAATAGTACACGAACTCCCATATATTCATCACCCAGCTTTAACAATTATCTATAATCTACAATTCCTGTCTATTTCTTCACCCATTCTTACTGCTTTCATTTGATTAATATTTTCCCATTACTTTAAATTATCATAGTCTATACCATAGCTTCTCCAACCAGTTCCCCTCCCCCAAGAGAAGTATACAATTCTACCAAATAAGTTAAAAAAGTTTATTTTTTGTTAGACCAGGTGAATTCTTTCCAAATTCATGTAGAATTTCTGTTAGTCTTTTGAAATTATGGAGTAGATCATGTCTCCCCCAAGACTGCCTTCCTCATCTCCTGAGTTCATACATCCAGTCTATAATTCTGCTGAGAATCCCCCAACCAAAAAGTGGATACAAGGTCCTTGTGATAGGGTATACACAATACAAGAAACATCTTAGCAAGAGGAGACAGGAGAGGAAAGATAATATTAATTAATAGACTTATCTGACTGATAGACTATGGATATAGACTATGGATTGTGAAATGCAATGGAAAAGATACTTGCTGAGAAAAATTGGGATATCATTGATATCTAGTATTTTCCTCCTGGATTTCTCCACCAGTACTTTTGTCTGCTTATTTGTTTTGTCTATGGTCATAAATCCCTTTGAAATTCAGTGTCAACCTTGTAGAACAATATAGACCCTGTTACTACTTACCTCATATTTAATTTTAAATTAGTTTCCCATCATGTCATCACAGACCCAGAATAATTACAAATATTATAATAATTATGTATAATTATAAACTTCCTTACAAACATCAAGTGTCTTTGTGAATACCTGTTCAGAGCTTAACTAAAGGAGAACCAGGTCACCTAAGAAATGGACTCTATCCACCTGGCTCTGAGAGGCAGGGAGAGTACGGCTTACTGTGGTCAGTTCCCTGTGGGACTCCTCATTCCCTGGCCTTTGTTCCTCTCAGCCTCCCTCTGCCCCCACTATTCTTGCAACACTCTCACCTGCCTAGGACTTTCATGCTGTCCCTTGACTTTTAAAAATGTGATATAACCAAATACTCCATGTTTGCAATGGTCTGTTGGTGGGGCAAAGTGAGTGGACTCCAGTTTCTAGTTATTTAATCAAACACTGCTCTAGGTATTGTGATGTATTCTGCCAGTTGTAACTAAAGCCACTTAAATTAAGGGAGATTGTCTAAAATAATTCAGGTAGGCCTGATTCAGTAGCGGGAAGGCCTTCAAGCAGAGCTGATGAAGAATAAAGTATACAGTTTCAGCCCGTACAAACTTGCAGCAGCCCTTACTGATAGTCTACCTTAGGATTTCAGACTCACTAAGTGAGGCTTCCTCATCATCTAAGCCAGTGCCTTGTAATAAATCTCTTAGATAGTATCCCCTGCTTCTCTGGTTAAAAACTGACTGACATAGTATTCCATTATTTTTTGGCCCCAAATTGTATTTATTGTTGAAGCAGGACTTATGTGTCAAATATACAGCATGGCTTCATAATCAAAAGGCAGGATGGCAAACTGTCTGATGCTGTAGGAGCAAGTTCTGATCTAGGCAAGTGAAATTATAATGCTTTGGTAGAGTCCTGATGATCCCCGGTGGACTTCAGAATGAGTGGTAAACTCAGCTATCAACTACATAAAAGAAGCAGAGACACAAGAGAGAAGACTGTTTGTCCACAGACCTCCTGTTTGGGAGTAACATTTTTCAGAGACAGCTGAAAAGATGGGAAACCCAAGGTCCCTTGAGCTGTCCTCAGCCTGATCCTCTGCTCACGAAAGCAAAGCTGTATGTCCTGGTTTTCCTTAGAAGACTTTTCATATTCATTAGAAAGTCAATGTTCCAGTCATGCACAATGACTCTTGGGGCATTTTGGAAACCCCTATATTTCTAAATATAACCCCAGAATTTAAGAAATAAAGTAGAACTAGGGAGAAGAAATGGGAACGTCATCCTGACTGGTTGGCATGCACATTCACCTATGAGAAATACTTTTAGGTCCATGAAGTTAAAGGCATTTAGTGCAGGCTTTAGAGCTACCCAGACCAGGAAACTTTCAGCCAGCTTTCTAAATTCTTCCATGTTCAACTTTTCCACTTGTGAACTGGAGATACTACTTACCTGAAGTTTTAAAGCAACAAAGTGCATTAAGTTCTGGGCCTTGAAAAAGATCTTTCATAAACCTTACCCCCACTTCTAAATGTAAAACATTTGCAGGAGCCTTAACATGAAAATTTCTTGTATCATATACTATATCTTTACTCCTATATATGTCTTTAGCAATATTTTTGATGACCACTTGAATACATATTCTTCCCCTTTGTTTGAAGATGAGAATCATTTTACTTTCAGCTCTAATGAAAAGTCCCTCGATTCTGAATGCTCAGTAAGCATCATTTATACCAAATAAAGGATAATTGCCATGACGGTGCAATAAAATTTTCAAAAACAGAAACATTGGACTCTCCCAGTATCCTGAGTCAATGACAGAGTCAGAAATAGATTCTAGAACTGCTGATCTATTGTCCTATCGTCTGCTAGCTCAAGAGAACTTCTTTTAATACCTCTATATGTAATTAAAGTTTTCAGTTCTTCAATCATGTATTTTCCCTCTGCTTGTAACTTTTTTGCTGATGGTCAAGGGCATTAACTCCTTCCTTCCTTAGGCAGTGGAGCCTTGGTGTGGGGTGGGGGTGAATTCAGAGAAACTCTATAACCCTGGGAATATACCACAAAAATGTAACCAAGGAGACTTTTATTGGCTAATGATAGAAAGAGTTACCCAGCAGGTTTGAAACTAAAGATGGGCCTCTAATCTCGGTGATACATCAAATACAAGAGCTACATTTCCAAATTCCTGGAAATATCACATTTCCTCATGCTCTTCCGCTGCTTTTTCTTCCCCAGAGACTGTCTTCCCCTATTTCTGAAATGGGTTTACTTTCCCCCTGAGGATCATCATAAAATTACAGTATTGGTATAAAAAAATTTCTCAGAGTAGGGAGTTGAGAAGAGAAATGTATTCTGTCCCTATTCAAGTCACATGGACGCCCTCAATATGACATGAAATTCAAAAGATAGTTATATAATGCATTTTTATTTTCTATGTTCTTCTCCAGTAGAAAGGGGCTAGTCTCTAACTCAGACCACTTTAAAAAGTGTGTTGTAAGGATACAAATTCAGCTAAAGTGAATTAATCATTGCTGAGAAGTAGCTGAACAAAGGGGTAGATCAGCAGATAAAGAGTTTTGAGAAATTAAGTTGATTCTAGTAGTTTCAGTTTGGGGTATTTTGTCCAACACAGAAAGACAAAAGCCAAAAATTTGTTCAAAGTGCATTGCCATGATTTTTCTTCCTTTGTTAATGTTTCAGACATTACAAAGTCTTCACCTCCATTAGTCAGTGTGGCTTTGTTGGAACCTGAAGTGGCATAAACTCCTCTCTCCCAATAAAACCAAAATACCAGCTGTAGAAGTAATTGTGATTCCAGTTGCTAAGATTCCCTTTGACCAGCAAGAAAAGATCAAGAACCCTTCCATAGCTCAGCAACTTTCTCTCACCTTCTTTCTCTTCTCTACTCAATCCACCTTCTTTGAAAAGATCAGTGTCCAAATTCTTAAATTATATACCACCATCCTGGCATAAAATGACCACATGAATAAAACATAGATAACCAAACTATCAAAATTAAGCTGGGTTTTCCTTTCTGTCTAGAGCCTTCAAAAAGACTGTAGTTGAAAACACAACCATTTAACAAGACATCTGGTAGTGGGTGATTAAGTTTAAGTAGCCATGGATAAGAAACTATGTGCCCTTGGAAAAGCAGCACAAACACAAAGAGAATTAAATGCAGTCCTGAAGAGCTGAAATGTCCCAAAGACCTCCTTTGCTTGGAACTTTCTACCAGAGTGATCTTTCCTTTATAGGCAGTTATAAGAATTAAATCTTTAAATTCATGTCAAATGTTGAAAACCACATTTTACTGAACTATGGGTAGCTTGTATTATTTATCATTGTATTTTTCTATATATACCAAATTTTCTGTAACATGTATTTAAAAAAAGTTTCACTATAAAAATTTGTATTTAATATTATAAAGTATACTCACATCTACATTTTAGCACTCAAGAACATGCCTCATTAATTTGTTTATTGGCTGCCTGTGTGCTAGGCACCAAACACCACCCTAACAGGATTTGTCTATTTAGCTTGCTTTAAGAGATGAATGTTTCAAATACAAAGGACAGTGATTAAAGCATACTAGGAGTACAATAAAAACTAAAATTCAGAAATAACTCCAACATCTCCTAATTAGAAAATGAATATATCACAAAAAAAAATGGGGTATTTTGAAGGTGAATTGAATAGTAGTAAGACAACAAAGTTAGTCAAACTTGATAAGTACTTTTAATTATATTAAGTGAAAAATGTTAGAAAGCAAAATGGACACAAACTTAATTTAACTATATGTTAATTTATGTGTTAAATTAAATTTCTACATGTTGCACAAGAAATGGAATACATTTAAAAGTGAGGGAATAGTATTTATTACTCACTGGATGTTTTTGTCTATCAATTAGGCTGCATTAATCAATTTTTGAAAATAAGATAATAGAGTTTGTGGAGCCCTGTTAGAGTGGACAGTCTGTGTGGGGATCCTAAAATATGGTGACACTGAAACCTACCTAGGAGAGCAGCAATAAGAAGGAAGGGGGCAGGTCATTAGGTGTGAAGCTTGCCTTGAGCCTGGCCTTGAAAAATAAGCAAATAGCAACATTTGGTTCCATTCCTACAGAGTTTCTATTTCTTTCTATAGTACAAAATGATTTGCTCAGCAGAATATAAATGATGACATCAAAGACCCAAAATACTTGTTCTATTGAAAACTAGTCCATAAAAATGAAAACTGGACATGTGTTAGGAAATGAAAACTAAGAAAATATTTTAAATGATTTCAATAAAAGTAACAGACAATCCAACTGAGAATTACATAAACAATATAGACAATGAATTTTCTCACATAAAAGCTCTGGAAGGAGATGGGTAATTTCAGGTTTGAATATAATAATATTGTCAGAGTACTAATATCTTCCTGCTATATCATCCTCAACATATCAGCATTTTGCTTTATGGTCATATAATGACTGCTGCTGTTCCAGTCATCGTGACCTTATTCCAGTAACCTAAGTAGGAAGAGATGGTCAAAGGGAAATAGCTTTCTTCACTAAGACTTGACTTTTTAGTCCCACTGAATCTCTATTGTATCTCATTGATGGAATTTAGGGTCATGCCCACACCTAGCTTGGCTAAAGGGGAAGATAGCCTTGGCTCACTTATACCAGTGTGGATTAACAAGTCATGAGTTTTCCCCTGGATCTGAGGAGGGTTATACTTTCCTGAGAACAAGGGAATTCCACATGCTACCTGAAAAAAAGCTAGGAAGAATGATTTTGTGACCATCACAAACACTAATGTCTGCCACAAAGCTCCCTCTCCTACTAGACTGGAAAATGGGGAACTGTAGACATTTTGATGTCTCTAATCTTATTTAATTCATGTATCCCAAATCAGGAGTATTAGGCTCATTCCTTTTTTAAAAGAATTCCATAAACAGACTATGCTTTCAGGAACCCCATATTGGGACTGATTAATCATACTCCTTAAGACATTCTCTTATCCTCTCTTTGAATTCTTCAAAATTCACTTGAAAATATAAATTGACACATGTGGTTAAGTTTGTTTATCAAAGTTCAACATTTTTTTTTAAAAGGTTTATTTATTTATACATACAAGCACTGGGTACAGTCAGAAGCGCGGGAGGGTGAGAGAATTCACCAGAGCCAGAGCGGGGAGCAGAGCAGGCAGAAGGACCGAAGTACACTGCTGAGGGGAGCAGCAGGCGCGGCAGGAAAGGTCTGCGCGCCATGTGGGACCCTCCTCCGGTGACCAGGGAGCAGCCGGGGCACGAACCGGCGCTGCAGAGGCTGCGGGCAGCTTTGCAACCCAGCGCTCAACCGCTGTGCCACTGGGGAGGCCCAGTTCAACATTTTTTGAAGCATGTAATCGTGAATTTTTTAAAGGTAAGACGATCTATTTGATATGTGAATGAATAAACATGGCATTTAGTACATGTAAAATGCCAACAATTGACATAACTGAAATGTTGTTCTGCTTTTCTCAAAGAATTCTTTGTTCTATATCTGGATAAAGGTGATTTCATTTTCATTTTAGGAATTTGCACTAAAAACTGTTTGAGATGATACTTTTAACCAAACTATTTTTTTTAAAGATTTATTTACTTTATTTTTATTTATACAAGCACTGGGTACAGTCAGAAGCACGGGAGGGTGAGAGAATTCACCAGAGCCAAAGCAGGGAGCAGAGCTGGCAGAAGGACCAAAGTACACTGCTGAGGGGAGCAGCGGGCTGCAGGAGAGGTCTGCGCGCCATGTGGGACCCTCCTCGGTGGCCGGGGAGCAGCCGGGGATCGAACTGGTGCCTCAGAGGCTGCGGGCAGCTTCGCAACCCAGCGCTCAACCGCTGCACCACCGGGGAGGCCCAACCAAACTATTTTTATAGATACTTTTAAATGACCCTGATAAGTTCCTTTTAAAATTCCCCTCATCTCCATTTAATTATGTGGCATAGAAATTAGAGATATTTCTGCCCATATCTTACTCATAGTTAATTTTTTTCTACACAAGGCACAGTATAAAAATTTACTTAGAATTGGACATTTAGTACTGAACTTAATATAGTATATGCACATGTTGATTTTCAGTGATGCACACCTGAAACATATTATAATGCAATGTTACTTCACTAAAAAAATTACTTTGAAAAAATCTCCTTAAAATATGTCTAGAAATCCTATAAGTTTTTTTTTTCCTGATTGCTGTCTAACTTGGAGGTAGGGGTACTCTCTATAAAATTACATATATGACCTGAGTTCCACAGGTTTTTTGCTTTAAAAATGCAATGTAAAAACATAAGTTATGTCTCGACACAAGCACAAATCTGGTGCTGACAAATAGAATAAAAAGTCATCATGTGAAACTTCTGGAATTTTTTTATAATACTTATCTGTGAACCTTTAAGATATTATGTCAATAGATGTCAAGAAAACACTTGATAAGAATCAACATTCATTTACGATGAAAACCCTAGAAAAACTGGAGACAAAAGTAATCTATGACAAACCCATAGCTAACATTCTCAACAGTGAACTGAATAAGATTTTTCAATAAGATTTTCTAATAAGAGACAAGGTTGTCCACTTTCAACATTACTATTCAACATAGTATTGGAAGTCCTAGCTAGAGCAATTAAGAAAGAGACAGACATAAAAGGAATACAAGTTAAGAAAGAAAGAAAGAAAGCTATCATTGCTTGCTGACAACATGCATAGAGAACCCTTGAGACTGTGCCAAAAAGCTAGCACAAACAAATCATTTCGACAAATTGGCAGGTTATAAAATCAATACACAAAAACCAGTTGCCTTCTAATATGTAAACAGTGAGCTAGAAAAAGGAGAAATTAAGAAACAATCCCCTTTATAATCACACCAAAAAAAATTAAATAGCTAGGAGTAAACCTAATAAAGGAAGTGAAGAAACTGCCCAAAGAAAACTCTTAAGATATTATTAAAAGAAATACAAGAAGAGACAAAGAAATGGAAAGATAGTCCCTGCTTTGGAAGAGTCAACACTATCAGAATGGCCTTCCTGCCCAAAGCAATATGCAGATTCAATACAATCCCTATAGAAGTTTTGATGGCATTCTTCAAAGAAATAGAAAAACCATTACTGAAAATCATATAGAACCACACAGACCCCAGATAGCTAAAGCAATCCTGGCAAAAAAGAAAACTGGTAGTATCACACTTTCAGTCTTCAAACTATTCTATAAAGCCATAATAAAGTCAGAATGGTACTGAAGCAGAAACAGACACATGAAACAATGGAATAGAATCATGACCCCAGAAACAAACCCACACCTATATGAACAGTTAATATATGACAAAGGAGCCAAGAACTTACATTGGAACAAAGAAAGCCTCTTTAATAAAACGTGTTGGGAAAAAAATCAGATTTTTTAATACATTAGTGACAGGATAATATGGAATTTAATACCCTGGACATGGAGTCTGGACATATAAGATCAAATTTTGTTTCTATAAATTATTGTCTAAACTTGAACTATTTGATGCTTTTCTTTGGACTTTATTTCCCTCATCAGTTAAATGGTAATAAAAATTGCTAAGCAATAATTGCTTGAAATCATAACTTTTATACATATACAAAATGAATTCATGTCAAAGATTTTGCTTAACTGGCTAATGGGAAAACAGCAGTTATAATTGGCACAAAGGAGAATTCAAGTCCATATCGATATGTATATATACACCATTACAAATGCTGATGTGAATTTGGTATTAACTGACTTCATCTCCTTAAGACAAATTTTACTTGCATTTCTCTTAAAAAAGAATCATTTACATTGCATCAGTTTTCTACAACCTAACAGTTATAAAATGGTTCAGACAAGGAAAGACACAGATTACCAGATATTTGCACTAGACAGCTATTGCTCTACAGCAGTTATTCCTTCAAGGGAGAATGGATATAATTGAAAATTTGAAGGCAATTTTAGACAATAAAGACACACATTTCTGAAACCAAATATATTTGAATTTTTTATATATTTTTTAATTTATGTCTTTTACATCATTATGTATTCTCCATAAAATTCCCACCACCAGTTCACCCGTGAACCATCACCATAGTCCCTTGTGCACTTCTCTCCCCTGCCCTGATCCCTTTTCCTTCCCTTCCATCACATAATGTCTCATCTATGGTTGCCTGCTAGTTTTGTTGTTTTATTATTTTTATTGTTATTGTTATTTTGTCCTGATCCCTTATTTGGTTCCCCTACATTCCTCCTATAAATGATATTTTTCCTTTTCCTTCTGGCTTATTTCACTGAGCGTGATCCTTCTAGCTCTATGCATGTTGCCGCGAATGGTATGAGTTTATCTTTTTTGATTGCTGAGTAATATTCCACTGTGTATATATACCACATCTTCTTGATCCAGTCATCTATTTTTTGGCATTTGGGTTGTTTCCATATCATACCTATGGTAAATAGTGCTGCAATAAACATAAGGGTGCAAGTATCTTTTTGAATTAATATTTTGGTGTCTTTTGCATAGATGCCTAGAAGTGGAATTGCTGGGTCAAATGGTAGCTCCATTTTTAGTAGACTGAGGAAACTCCACACACATAGTGGTTGGACAGTTTGCTTTCCCACCAGCAGTGTGGGAGAGTTCCTTTTTCTCCACATCCTCACCAACATTTTGTTGCCTTTTTTTTTTTAAATGTGTGCCATTCTCAGTGGTCTTAGGTGGTATCTCATTGTGATTTTAATTTGCATTTCCCTGATTGTAAGTGATGTTGAACATTTTTTTATGTAACTATTGGTCATTTGCATTTCCTCTTTGGAGAAGTGTCTTTAGCTCTTCTGCCCACTTTTTTTTACTGAATCGTTTACTTTGCTTTGTTGAGTCATGTGAGCTCTTTGTAGTTTTTTGTGATCAGTCCCTTATCAGTTGTATTGTGTGCAAAAATTTTCTCCCAATCAATAGGGTGTCTCTTTGTTTTGGTTAGTGTCTCTTTTGCTGTACAGAAGCTTTTTAGTTTGATGTAATCCCAGTTGTTTATCTTTTCCTTCACTTTCTTTACTTTGGGAGATGTGTCTTGAAAGATGTTACTGACATGTATGTCGTGTAGTGTTTTGCCTATATTTTCTTCTATATATTTTATGGGAAGAGCTTGGATCTTGAGAGTAATTATTGTTCCTTCATTCCAAACACTTCCTTTAAATATCAAGAGAGAGTCTTGAAGCCAAACCAAAAAAAGGAGAGTGTACCAGATGTGAAGCAATTTTCTTACTCCTTCCAAGACTGACAGATGGAGGCTGAAGATAAAGGCAGAGGAAACCCAGATTACCAGAGTATGTTCCTCATCACCTACCTGGGCTTTTACCTTAGGAAGGGCAAGAAAAGCTCTAAGATAGAGCTCCATCTCAAAATACTGACAGCAGAAGAGACTTTGGCCTGACTTCCCGACTAGAATTCTTGGAGGAGGTTGCCTCACATTATTTCCTATTCCTTTGTGGGTTGACTGTAATAAAGGAAATATGAAAGTAGAATGTATTTAGGGTGAGAGTGTCCAATATGTCAGTCTCCAACCATTGTGACTTAGACTTGGTTTGGGGGAGAATCCATGTGTGTGCCCCCTGCACACAGGTGGAGGTGTGCTCAATGCTGAGAGAGAAGAGGAGACTGCGGAGTAGTCAGACTTGGCTTGAGCACAGAGCTCAGACAACAGAGGCTTACACTGCCCTTGGGAAGATGAGACCAGGTACAGAAGCTGCAAACACTGTAAGGCAGAAGCCAGGACCATAGACCTTGTGGAACAAGGAATTTGACAATGACCAGAGAGGAACAGAGGCAATAATCAGACATCCAGACAACTTCCTGAGGTGACTGAGCGCCAAATCCTTGAAAGCAGAGAAAGTTCAATATAAAACTTGACCTTTCCAATGAGTGAGTCAAAGCTCTGAATTATTTGCCCTAATGTGTCTATACGCCAAGCTACAATGACTGAGATGATCTAAACTGGACAGCTTCAGTTATTTTTATTGCAGCATTGGGAATTAGGTACAAAGGTGACAGATGTGAGAAGATACAATGTTGATGTTTCACAAAATTATTTCTAGACTAAACTCCTCCTCCTCCACACTTTATTAGCATTTTGCAAACACCTCTACTGAAAGAATTCCTACCTACATATATATGTATGTGTTTGTGTGTGTGTGTGTATTTACTAGATGCTAGTGAGGACTGCTAGATTCTGGCAAGGCCTCTGTTTTATGCATCTTTTTTGTGATCCCTGCTCTGTGTATAGTAGATATTTGAAAGATGTTTATTGAACTGAAGTATTATTCCTAGTTTCAGTATTTCTTTTCCTACAGATAAATGTATCCCCACTCTGCAATATTTCCAGAGCACAAGGGGTATTAATGATATTTAATTTCTAATGACAAAAATATTAAAAACATTAAAGTGTGTGTGTATAAACATGTGAGTACACACCTGCATGTGTGTTTGCATACATGTGATATATGTGTACATATATGTGAACACTCCTATAAAATGACAATGTAACATGGCTCTTAAATTGTCATGTTCTATATTGACCAGTGTGTCTTCACCATATATGTCATGACCTTGAATTCTGCTGGGGTGTTTGGGCAGTAGTGAGCTCTCTTTGGAGAATCTGTGTCCCTCCTGGACCAGATGTGTGCCAAGCTCTCTTTTCATGTAGCTGACTAAGTTCAGGCTGCTGCCAGGCACCATATACAAAACTTACATTTAGTTGTCAAATTAGCTTTATTGTGCATGGCAAGATCATTTTTTCCCTGACATGTTAAAATTAATCCAGAACTTATCATCGCATAAAGTCGCTGAATTGTTCTTTCTAATAGACATTACCTTTTACTTAACAGTCTTGGTTATAGCTACCTGAAAGTTGCAGTGTCTGGCAGATAGAGGTGTAAGCTTTAAGAACACAGGAATGTGCAAGGACACAAACCCCAGCAGTACAGAGTGGTTGCTTGGCCCATGCTCCGATCTGACCCAAAAGAACCAGTCTGTAAATATTTCATAGGAAGAAAACCTGCTGGCCGACCACACCAAGTGGTGTGGAGGGGTTGGAATGCTGTGAGATTGCATTGTACAGCATCGAGTGCTGTCTATCTCACTGATTTCTTCCCATTTTGGGTGACTTTTGCCTCACTACTGATTCAGCACCTTTGTTTGCTTCATTTGCTGACACTAGTGGTTCCTCTTTTAAACTGTTCTCCACGATATTTGACTGCATCCTGATAAGCATTATCCTGTCCCATGCGACTTGTCTCCTACTTGCTGAAGGTGGTCTCAGGCTGCAGAGGTGAGTACCATTCTGGCTTCCCTTTAAGTAATTCTTTTCCTGGATGCTAATGAAATGTCTAAATGTGCAAACTCTATTATCTTAACTGGCTAATTAGCTGCTTTGAAACAGAAGCCAAGAGATTTCATGGACCATTGTGTCACCTCTGCCCTACAACTAATTCCAGTGACACCTTTAAACATTCATTCAAGAAAGCCTCTTACCAAATAGCCTGAGATATTGCCAGGTTTGGGTAGACTAGTCTCAATACCTGAATAGCTAATATATGAATATTTATTACTATCAAAAAATGTTTAACCTTTGTAATTTGAAATATGGTATCTTCATAAAATTTCCCTGACATTTAAACTACAACAATTTGAGTTAAAAATACACATATCTTTTAAACAGCACTCAAACCAGATTTATTAAAGTTTACCGTCATGTTATAAGCATTCCTACCTACTTTGGATAATACACACTTTGCACAATCCATATTTATTTCAAATTCTATTACAAAAGTTGGCTACCATACATGGGGAGGTTAGCTGCCCCCAACCTTTTGTCTTACAGAATTTAAGTACAAGCCAATTGTGAGAAAAAAAAATTCACTGCTTACAAGTAGGAAGATGCAGATGGTTTATATCATACCTCTAAATTATTAGAGTTAAAATATTTAAAACTGCACCTGGACTTTATAAAAACTCTATGCTATATACGAATTCCAAATTGTTTAGCAATACAATCATAATGACTTATGTCATTTTCCAAGAAATTTTCTTTTGAAATTAAATTACTGTTTGATGCTTCCCAAAATTGATTTGTGGCTAAGGGTCTAGCCTAAGAGAAATCTGCTTTTATTTTTAAGTGATAGCAACATGAAAGAAGCATGTTGCTTTCCTTTTTCCTTTCAAATTACACAAAAACATTTAAAACTTAGAACATCAGATAGCCTTTGTAGGCAGAGCACAATGAGAAAAACAAATTGGAAAAGTTCTACAAAATCTAATGAAAAGGTTTGAAAATGCCAGATTACTTATATAAGATAGAAAATTGTGTTGGCTAAAACAATAAACATCTTGGCCCAGTTTGTTATAGCAAATCAAAAAGTTTGCCAATGGTTATTCCCTAGATACAAATGCAAAAACAATCAGTCAATGTAGATAGCTGGTCAATTTGGACTGTTCAAAAAATTAAACAGAACATTTGATTGAAATGGTTGTTAGACAAATTATTTTCAATGCCTGTCTGGCTTTGTTTGTGCTCAATAATCAGGAATCTTGTGTAGAGAAATACTACAGGGCAAACTACTTAGGTAATGTATGTTGCCCTGAATTCCAATTCTCCATTTCAAGGAGTCTATACACAACAGGGATTTTAGCAAAGTAGTTAAGAGAACACAGAGAAATGTGCATTGACGTTCATTTGATGTCCATTACTCTCTTTTGTCTAATATACTTCTGTTTTTTCAAATCCATACAAAATGGGCACAATAAATAAAATAATGGGAAATAGATATGATCAATTAGTTTTCAAACAGGTTATTATTATCATCATCATTATTTTGGGTTTTTTATTGGTTACTTTATACAACAATTTACAGTCTTTATTTCTTGTTTAGGATCATTCAGGGTTTCATGGACTTGTATGATTGGACTGAACATAGACTTCCTCCAGGATATAGACTGGAGGCTATTTTGGCCTATATTAGTTTTAAAGTATTTTATGGTATAAGTTTGTTTCCCTCAAAAATGATTTATTACAATTACATGAGTCTCTCAAAAAATGATGCTTTACTCTGATATTATCTCTATCTTTAAACATAATTTTTTAGGTAACAATCAGTTTTACCCATATGTTCTTTGATTTAATAAATCATATTTAACCTATTATCAGTCTATTAAGACTTCAAGCTGAAAATATACAACATTTGGAAAGTTCCCAAACTAGAAGTTTTTCCCAATATTTTTACAGCTGTAGTAGTTTCTTAACACAAGTATTTTTTATTGATTGATTTTTGCCTAACAGTTCTAAAAGAGTTTAAGGTAAAGCAGTTAGCATGATGATGATATAGTCTCCCCAGCTTAGACAACTATTATTCCATTTGCAAATGGACTGGGAAAGAAGACAATGAATCTATCAAATTAGCAGAAAGAGACTGAGACTGAAAGACCTGAGAATGAATTTCCCTTATTTTCCTATATCCCTTTCACCATCATTCATCTTATACATACTAAGAGCCTGTTGAATGCCAGGCAATTTCTGGATGGTGGGAATAGAGGGAATAAGTCTTCATTCCTACCTTCCTAAACTCAAAGTGGTGCTATAGGAAGAAAGGGCCAAGGGAGAAAGTGATAGAGACCAATGAGTAAATCAGTACTGAATATGGCATACTGAAGCTCAACTATTGACTTGGTGAGCACAGGAGAAAGAAAACTTTTCACTGCTTTGAGGATATGGGCAAAGCTTCTTAACACTGGCCAACAAGATCATGTATCACCCCACTCTGTGATTCTTTCTATTCCCTGTATGGTTCAGACCATACAGGCTTATGATTTTTCTGAACAGCTTTAGTGAGATATGATTTACATGTCAAAAAAGTCACTGTTTGTTTTCAATGTGCGATTCAAAAAATTCTAGTGTATTTACAGAGTTTTACAACTATCACCAGAATCTACGTTTAGAATGTTTCCTTCACCCTAAAAGGAAACCTCATTCCTCAGCCCCAACTGACAAGCCAGGGCAACCACTAATATACTTTCTATTTCCATAAATTTGCCTTTCCTGGATATTTCATGTAAATAATAATCATATACTATAAGCCCTTTCGTAACTGTCCTCTTTCAATGAACGTTATTTGGGGATGTGTGTAGGTTATTCATGTTGTAAGTATATACTAGTACTCCTTTTTATTGTAGAAATATTCTCTGTTTTGAATAGACCACATTTTGTACATTTCTCAATTGATGGGTATTTGGATTGCTTTTGCATGGGGGGTGTTGTTATGAAAAGTTACTATAAACAGTATAATACTAGTCCTTATATGATCATATATTTTCTCTGCTCTTAGGTATGTACAAAGAATGGAATTGCTGGGTTACATGAAAAGGGTATATTTAGGTTGTCATGAAAAATTGTTTTCTAAAGTAGGCCCACAATTTCATATATTCCCATAAGCAATGTATAAACATCCCGATTTTCTACATCCTTGTTAACACTTTTTATTTTCTGTCAATTTTAGTCATCCTGGTGGATGTAAATTTTTATCTCATCATGGTGTTTATTTCCATTTCCCTACTAATTAATGACATTTAATAGCTTTCCATGTGCTTATTGGGCATTTGCATATCTTCTTTGGAGAAATATTTGTTTAAGTAACTTTCCTCCTTTTAATTAATTTGCCTCTTTCCTATTGAATGGTCATAATTATACATTTTTTACATTTGAATAAGTCACTTTCCAGATAAATGACTTGCAAATATTTTCTCCCACTCTATGGGTTGTCTTTTTACTTTCTTCGAGGCATCTTTGGAAGTGACAAAGTAGTTCTTATTATGCCTCATTTATCTATTTTTACCTTTAATTTCATATTTATTGATAGTGTATATAAGAAATTATTGCCGATCTCAATTCTGGTTAGTTTTCACTCTGCTTGCTGTTACCCCTCCCACCCCAGTTTTTGTACATGCCCTTCCCTTTGTCTAGAAAACTCTTTCCCCCTTCCTCCTCACCTATTAATTTGAATCTGTCCTTCAACTCTCAGCACAAACATTGCCTGTGCAGAAAACTCCCTGTGACTGTGTCAGTGTGTCCAATCATGTCACTATTCATAGCTATGAGAGACACTATTCCATGGCACTGACATAAGGACAATTCAAATTACAACCTGTAGGGAATAGGAGATACACAGGAATAAGAACACTTGTGTTATAATTTACTCACTGCTAACCAGTGAGTAAACAATGAAACTTGTAAATGGTAAACTCAAACACATGGTAACACAGGAACAAGAGTCCTTCAACCCTTCTAATGAGGAACTACAGCAATACAAAAAAAAATGTATCCATAACTGCACAGAATTAACTGAAGGAAACTATCAGATGGCAGTCTTTAAAATAATTTTGGAACTCATGTATTTTCATTCTATCACATTAAAGAAAGTTTTGAGATTTATGGTTTTAGTAAATAAAAAGATTGTGTTTGCAAAATGTTTAATCCCTTCCATTTATACCCTGGCAAAAATCTTTTAAGGTTTTCCTTCTTAAATTGGATCTTTTTGGCTCATTGCAATGATTTATTTATATTTTTGTTGTTCCAGCATTTTAAGGATTGGATTTTAAGGTGCTTTATATAAAATAAACTCACACACTAATAAGTTAGAAGCCCAGCAAATTTTAAAACAACATGTTATAATGAAACAGGGAAAGCTTAGAATGAAACCATAAATGTTGCAGAAATGTCTCTGTGTTCAAGAATTTGAGTCTGTGTGTATTTCTTTGCTGCGTTTCACTTACGGAGTTACAAAATAAAGTCATATATAGAGAAATGAATCCATTCTGAAATTACAGGTTTCATGTAGTCCCTAAATATCCTTTGTTGTTTTTGTTCCTGTTGCTTTTCTTCCATACTTTATGAGGATATTTTCCCTAAAAATGAAATGCTAACCCCATGCATTTCTCAGATTTGATGGTGAACTGGGTCTTATGGGACAGAGACTTTGCTAATACCACTTGTGCAATGAAGTTTATTTTTGAAGTTTATTTTTTTAATTTTTTAAGATTTATTTATGCATAAAAGAACTGGGGTGTAGAGCAGAGGTGCTTGGGGTGAAAGGATTCGCCAGAGAGAGTGGGGAGCAGAACAGGCAGATCTACTGAAATATACTGCTGAGGGGAGCAGTAGATGAGACAGGAGAGGTCTGCTGCACCACGTGGGTTACTCCCTAGCCAGCCAGGAATGGGGATAGAACTGGTGCTGCAGTGGCTGGCATAGCTTGGTAGGGAGGGCTTGTGTCTTTAACCCCTGTGCCACTAGGGAGGCTCTGAAGTTTATTTTGATTTGTATTGATCTTGAGCTGAGTTATTTGTTCAGTTTCTGTTTAAATGTTTCTGCAGGTTTTTGCAGGTTTGCATTTTAAAAAATAATGCTCTCTAGACATTTTTCCAGACCTGACAGTTCATAAATTGTGGGCTAGCATTTTTAGCCTTAATGTATGGTAAAAATAATTCAGTGTTGATATCTTGGTCATGATTTAAATCTGCTATCTTTTATTTTTAACATTGTTGGGAAATGATTCCCTTTATTTGCCATCATTCTAGTTTATTTTGTGTTCTTGAAACTTTAAGACAAGACATGCATTTTCCATTCCTGCCACTTGAGGGAATCAGACTTTAGAAATGACAGATAATTTAGATCTTTATTTCAAAAGATAGGAAAATAAATATTTATTTGTTGACAAAATGGTTTTCATGTCCCTTAGACATCAAGAAAATCACAGAACCCAAGTTTGGAGATAAATTACTCTTTCTATACATTATATCCAGGTGGAAAAGAGGAATTGCTGATGAATGGGAGTCCTGGGAGGGTCTGAGTGAGGGCTCCACATACAATTTATGATCAGCACTCTTGGACTTCAGAATGATTAATACCGTCAATTCTCACTGGAATAAGAGCTGTTTTAGCCCATGAGAGGACTGTATATTACTGTTTATAGAAGCAGATAACATCAAAGTAACCCACAGCTTGTGTTAAGCAAATACAAAATTCTGGGTCAACGCAAATTAATCCTATAGGAATAACAGAAAGTTCTTAATGACTGTGAGATCTATACATTATCACTTTTCATTCAAGTGGTGGAAAATCGTAGAACTATTGATGAGATTTGCAAATGGCCTCCTTTACTGCATTGTGCTAACAGCTGCATAACATAGTCCCCTTTATTATCTATACATCTGTAGTTTGTTAATGAAGTGTAGAAGTCTGCAATTTCAAAATTACATTTGGGTGCTTCTGAACCATTTTAATATTATGTTTCACAACAAAAATACAGCAAATCACATTATACTTTATATATTCTTGCACTTTAAGTGGCTGTGTGGATGGATGAATTAAAGACTGTTCTCTTATCTACATTATACAAAACAGATGTTATTTTAAGGATAAATCATAAAGAGATTTTTTCCCCCAAATGATGTTACTCAGTGAATAAGTACATTCCTTTGGTTTTGGGAAGATAGGAAATTTGTAAACAAAAAAATATTATATGCAGACATTAATTTTAGTATTAAAATATTTTTGTACACATAAAAATATCTTGATAGGCTTATGAACTATGGGTAAGGTAAATTCCTCAGCAAGCATTTTTTATATTTCTCTTTTAATATACATTTTTTCCTTTAACACATATTTTACCCAAACTTTTTAAACTTGTCTCATTGCCATATGTGTGTTTTGTTATATATTTATCTTATTATTTCCAGATGAATCACAGAATGCCAACCATCTTCAGATAAGTATAGTAATGACTTTATTAAGATGAGCTTCACATTCTGTGCCTGACATACTTTCCCTGCTTATTTCAAAAAGGTACAAATCTGATTGACTTGAATTTCACATCTTTTTCCTTCTTGTATAGCTTTTGCTCAAGTTGAAATAGACAATCGGCAGCTTGAATAATCTGCTGCTTATTTAACCCAACCTTTAATATACTAAGTTGATTTCCTTTGGAAAAATAAATTAGTCAACAAAATTACACTGTAGTAAAAATATGCCATTTAAATATTTAAAGATTATTTCACTTAAATCAGTGGCTTGAACTCAGATTCCTAAGATTAGTTTTTAACCATAGGTTTTATTATATCATTTAAGGCATAATGATTCTCTTAGTCTAAATGAGACCAAAAGATATTATATTATCCTGATGACATTTGACCTTTCTGTTATTCAGTGCTTACTGATTTGTGTGCAATTCCAACAAATCAGTTAGAATTGGGGCTCACTTTATTACACCTAGTCGTGAAATAGCTACCCACATTAGCTATCTCTGGATTTGAGTATTCACACAGTAGTCTCTAAACACTAGCTGCTCACACTTAGAATGGTAGCATGAGTATATGCCATTTCTTATATGATTCTCTTGAAAACTTAAATCATAATGTAAAAGACTTTATTACATTAAATTGTTTATATACTTTCTCTGTGGCCACATTTTTAGTGTCATGAGTCAAACCCTTGTAAATTCCTATAATTATTGACAACTAATCAACTTAGACAACCAGTCTAATTCATCCAATGACTTATTTTTAACAAGGTGTTATTGTTACATTAATGTGTAAAATGCTCTTTGTATATCATTTTATCTTTGTCAAAGCTATTTCACTTTTTTTTAATGACATTAGCCAATTAAGGAAGATACAACCCCATTTACCAGATGAAAAACCTGAGCCCCAAGAGGCCAAAGTCCAGCCTAAGTCCAAATCCAAGTCAAATATCAAATTGTTGTGCTTCAGGAACTGTATGGTATTATAACACCTAATCAGTGATTCTCTTTAGAAACCAGTTACCCAAATGAGTTGCACCATTTAAAATAAACTATTTTTTAAAAGATTTATTTATTTATTTATACAAGCACTGGGTACAGTCAGAAGCGTGGGAGGGCAGGGATCGAATCGGCTCTGCAGAGGGTGCGGGCAGCTTCGCAACTCAGTGCTCAACCGCTGTGCCACGGGGGAGGCCCATAAACTATTTTCAAAAGTCTCACTTGAATAATAGATAATTTCAACTTATCTGTAAACACCATTCATAATAGGTAAGAGACAACCATTGAGATCTGATCTGGCTATGATCATTGTTAATAGAAACCCAGGATGAAGTTGCTGCCACAGAAATAGTAATTAGTGTATTGGACTTTAAGTACAACTTTTTTGTTTTACTGCTATTTTATGTGCAGGGAAGAAAGGAATATTAATATTACTGATTTTTTGAATCTTTATAAAGCTTGTACTTATATCTCTACTTTATACATTTCTAAACAAATATTTTTAAGTGAGAGCACTTTGCCTTTTCATGTGACATAAGAAGTAATCATCTAAACACTCTTCAAGAGTTTCTTCCATTCCCTAGCACCCTCACAAAGTGAAGACCTTCTATTTTTTTAATCATTTATAAGGGGCAATAAAAACATTACTCCTTGACTACACTAGTGTAGGATGCCAACATACTGTTTATTAAAATATATTCCATTTCTGGCTAGAATTTGCAACTATCTCTTTTCTTGGGTTCATATTAGTCATTTTAGTAAGTACTAGCCACTTGGGCTACCCTAACTGTTGAGCATTTATAGCGACTGTAAATCTATTAAGCCACAATTTGCACATAATAAAATGAAACAGCAAGTAGTTAAATGAAAGGCTTGATTCTGAGCTGCCGAACATTTTCCAGGAAAAGTCATTGAAACAGCTTCTGCTCCTGCTGCCTGCCTTTGAGAAATTCAATCACGCTGATTGAGGAAACCTGGAGAGAGTTGGCTGTTCCTTCCTCCACTTCATAATTGCCCTGTGGACCATTTAATCATCTGTAGATGGAACAAAGCTGGTGCTGTAGAAGGCCGGAAGCAAAGGCATGTGCTTATCAATTGCTTCCTACCCACCCTGCAGGCCAGCACCCATCTCTGAGTCCTACTGCAGGCTAGCAGGGGAGCTGTCTGCCTACTGAATCTTCCGGTTGTCAATAAGGTGGCCTTCCTGAATGCCTTTATTTCATTACAGTAAAGCACATACCAGCCAAGTTTTTAAGAGCTAAGTTCAGAGCAGAGAATGAAGTCTTTCTACTCACTAGAGAATGCAGATGGACATAGATATACTAGCAAGACAAGAACTTGCTGGGTACTGATTTGACAAGAAGAAATTAAAGAAAGCCTGGCATTGACTAAGTAAAACAAAATGATGGCCTTCCTCTGAGTGACCGGTACAAGTAAATTTCAATTTGAGCATGACATATCTAGACACCAAATATCATCTGTAAGCTAAACAAACTGCCAGGTGTCTGTGTATAATTTTTACATCACCCCTAGAGCGGACTTTTCTGTTAAGCAGTAGGTTTCATTGGCCCATGATTGTGGGTGACCCTGGCATAGTGCACGAAAGATCTGATTAGAAATCACGTGCCCAATTTTATTAAGTAAGAAAAGACTGGCTGGCAAGTGGAGACACTGTGAACCAGAAAACCTGATACATCATACTAATTGACTTGGAATATTACCCTTTTTGTAGACCTATGAAATGTGTCTCTCCTGGAATACAGACAACATGCCCAAGAGCTTAAAGTTTATAGGTAACTCCCTGAAATTGTCATAAATCATGATGCCTAGTTTTTAAAGAATGAATTTGATTTTATGTTATGTTTTCAAAGGAATTCTGCAAAGAATACTTCCATTGTTTGGAGCTGTCTTTTTGATTACTATAAAACAATTTTCTTCATTTTTCTTTTTTAAGCAGTTCTCAGCAGTGGGAAGTTTTTAAGGAACTTTAATTCTAAGAAACACTTACTTTTGGCTAATGTGTGCCAATTAAGTTCTATTCATTGAATCAACAGTTTTCTGTTACCTGTTCCTTCAGGTAGAACAGAGTTTGATAGCTGTGCCCTTTCCCAGGCTTCTGTGCAGAGACCTTTGCTGCCTGAAAACAGTAGGGACACCTGTTTTCTGAGCAGGGAAGGCCAGCATGTGAAATCTTAGGAATGGGGCTGCTATTGAAAAAGGGGTGCTTGATAAGGCAGCCACTGTGATAGGCAGCGGAAATTTGATAATGAAAGGAGATGCCTAATAGATTAATCTGGTGCGATTTGCCAAAACACAGGGATTTCTGGAAGATTATCCACACTCGCAATAGGAAGCTCTTTGTTTTGTGAAAGTCCCCACTTATCATTGTATTCTTTATCTCAATAAGAAACATAATGGTTTACTTGTTTACATGCATGGTAGATAGACTCAGAGCTGGGCTGTGCGGCTGTGAACTCCTTTTCATTTGAAATGTTTCCAGCATGCAGGTTATTAGTTAAGGGGGAACAAGCAGTTGGGCACATATAAAATTTAAATCTGTCTTGCTTAGATTGGCAGAAATGACTGTTATTTCATCTACTGGGAAAAGGTCTTATTTCCTGCTCAAATACTTTTGGAGGAAAATCATAGGCTCATTTGCAGCCATCATATATGAATGTGTATATATATTTACATTTAAGTGTAGAAATGGACATCTTGCTGTCAACTGGTTGTCGTCCAGTAATTTTAATTATTTTGTTAGCTTTTCTTTCTCCTTCTGTTTTGTTCAACTTACCATAAAGTGAGATTTATACCTTTTCACCATTTAAGTTGACTACCTGGCTGTAGGGTAAGGAAAAATGTCAGGTTTTTCTGCGCTCCCGCCATCAGGATAGATGATGGATCCTTGCGGTCCTGAGTGCATGCCTAATAGCGGGCACCTGGAAAAGGGTGTGGGCATAGGTAGATGGGATTCACCTGGGCTGAGACTGGGCTTTTAAGGGTGGCGTCATGGGGATGCCAGCAGCAGCAGCAGAAGCCGAGAGAGGGAGAGAGAAGGCTGGAGAGCCGAGATAGAGTGAAGACTTGCTGGGGGCTGGGAGGCCTGCCAGCCTCCCGGCCCCCCAGCACCCCTGCCTGCTGTGTACCGGGTAAATCCCAATAAAAGACCTGCAAAAAACCACTGAGGACTCTGACTCCTCCTTTACCTGGTCTGCTGGATCCTAGAAAACCTGCACTGTGGCCCAGTCCTGCCCCTACACTGGCTCAAATATAACCCTTGACGCATCTTGGCTAGTACTGCTTTGGTTTCTGGAATTGATTCTCAAATATCTCACACATCCTGCAGGACAGAACTACCAAAGTACAGTGTTCATATTCTGAAAATAAACAAAAAATATCCCTGGTTGAACACAACTTGATTAAAGCTCTCCCTACATCCCACCCACCTCATTTTTAAAATAATCTTGTATCCACAGAAGGTTTTCGTTGTTATTCTCATACAAAATAGAGCTTTACAGAGGAAATAAACTTATCTGTGCAGGTTAGTATGGATACAGAATTTTATATGCGTTGCTCCCAATAACTCCCTCATGGTACTCAAACAATTCCATCTCTGAATTTTGTGCAAATAGCTCATGTTTGGCTGATTATAATATTCCAGGCATTGTGCAGGGAAATTTTTAGACATTTTTCCATGTAATTGTCACAATAGCAGTGTGATCTTCACAACCATTACACCCCATCAGCCACCACCACTCTCCCCACCCCCACAGGTGGGGAAAACGAATATGAGAAAATTAGTAATTGCCTAGGGTTGACGTCTAACAGTGAGAAAATGAGGATTTGGACCTAGGTACTTACCCTTTCAGGGGGTTTATTCCTGTCTACTATATCTCAATGCTTCTTGGGTAAACCGAATTTCCTTGGGATTCATTATTTAAAAATCTGAGAGTGAGATAGGAGATGGTTATGTTCATATTCACTTCAAAGTTAGTAAAGAAGGAATTATTCCCAACAGGGAGACATACAGACTGTACCACATACTGTTCTCTCTCTTGCTCTTCCTGCTACCATCAGAGATTTGAGGCCATCAAATGACCTTGGCCAGTAAGTGTCATTACTTCACATGTGCAAGCAGGAGAGACAAGAGGATATACAAATTTATAAAGGAAAAATGAGGTTGGAAATTTGATAAATCTATCAAAAGACAATGGATCTCAAAAGAATTGTTTGTCTAAACCAGCTGTTGGCTACAAACACAGGTCACTGGTTCCTACACTGAAAAGGAATCCAACACAGCAAAAACTGCCACCAGGTAATGAGTGGCCCCCTATGAAAAATGGCTTTGTGCTTTTTCCGAACAGGTTTGAGAAGCTGAAATCTCAGAAAATCTAGTCTTTACACCCATAGTTTCTGTTTCATATTTGACAGTTGGTTGAGGCATATATGGTTTTCCTCTTTTCCAGTCCACTAGTTAATTCAAATTGGGGCAGATCTCATTAAAATATAACTTTTGATGTGTGGGATAAATCTATATCACATATTCTGGATTTACAGTCTAGTGGTCTAAATTGAGCTTATAACAGTAAGATTTTCAAAAGTTTTCTAATTTTGTTTCTTGTTTAAAATATTTGCTTCAGGGTAGGGTCATTACATATTCTCATATATTCAGCATTTGCTGTCAATACAAATGCAAAAATGTCCTAATTTGAATCTTGTTGATAAATCTCAGAACAGTCATCGTCAGTCATTCTGGTGTCTCATGTGCAACAGCACTTATTTTCAGTCAATTTATTTATTTAAGGAACATGCCTCCTTCCAGTTGTGTTTCTGAATGAAACATACGGCTGCGTGACCAGACCTGAAAACCATGGTATTTCCTTTTCATAGATGTTAAAACACCATGAATAAGCAGGATTCCTCACCATCAAGCACCTTCATGGTTAATTAAACCCCTGCACAGAGACACATAGGAGACCCATGTCTCTGCGGTGTAGTAATGGAGTCTCAGGGATCAACACAGGAACAACTGCTTGTTGGACTTGGAATGTTTTCATTAGAAACTGACTACTTCAAATAACTTTTACTTGACTATAATTATTTACTTCCACTAGAATTATTTTATTTTAAGGAACAGAAAGTGTCATTTATCCTCCAAAATATCTTAGTAATAAAGCATTCCTATATGAAAAAAAAACTAACAAAGAAAGTCACAGCACAACAAATTCCTGCTTATAGCAAGTTTTGAATTAATCTCGAGAACTTTCCTAAACTATTTTAGAAGTCAGAAAAAACAAGTGAGATTGCATTGTTTTGTTCCTTAATTCTGCTAGTGGGATGTCTTGTTTTTATTAGTTATTTTTGTTTTGATTGATATCATTTCATTACTTATCATTTTAGTTATTTAATGTTTTCCTTTTTTGCATAGATGCAACATATAATGTGCTTTCAGTTCTGGACATAAGGATTAGAAGCTGATCCTAACATACAAGTTCTCTACAGCTTTGCCTGGAAAAATGAAAGTCTACATACTAAATACTTCTCAAATTACTCCCCTAGAAATGATCTCTTCAACTATCCCTCTTGATCAATCCACCATCATCCAACTTTTCAGTAGAATCTACTCTAGTGTCCTTCTCCAATCCAGTTTCCACTTAGCAACTAGAAGTGTTGTAAAACTATAGCTATGATCATGTCACTGTTGAAAGCCCTTGAGCACTTCCCATTGCTCCGAGGATAAAACCAAGGCCCTGTAACATGGCACAATGCCTTCTGACCCTTCTTGTGCTGCCCTCCAGCTTCTGCCTATGTTCCTGGGACATGCGTCAGCCTTTAGCACCTTAGGTCACTGTGTGATGTCCTGCTGCCTGTGAACACATTCTTCTATTAGCCAGGAATGCTTGTCTGTCTTTCCAATTTCCTCAGTAAAGTCCCTTCAGTTCACTGACTCAGTCAAATCTACTGATGATCTTTCATTACCCATGAACTTCTCTTCTGCAATTATCTATTGCAGTAGTAACTCCACATTAACCTACGTGTGTCTCTTCCTTACTGGAAATAAGCCTCCAACTCTAGAAAAATGGTGTTAGTTTTTGCTCCCCATTGTCTTCACATCATGGGTGCTCAATAAATATTTGTTGCGTGATGTATTAATGGATTAAAAAATGGAATGCTAAATTTTGCTAATATATATGAATTAAATCCCAAATCCACTGAACAATCTAAGCTAACTACTCTTTTTTGCTACTAAGAATGAGCAATTGAGTTTCTTCTTTCAAGTAGTCAACAGATTGTGAAACAAATTAAATAATTTGGCCAGTTTTCTCAGAAAGACTGCTTCACACACCTTCAGGGCCATACACACAGACTTTACTTACATTGGTATATAAATATCAATGTTGTATAAACAGATAAGTGAACACAGGAAATTCTTTATGAAATAGTGCTCTGATATCTTTCATTAATTAAAAAAATTGGTTAGGTGCCTTGTGACAAATTTGATGTCCGAGAATTGTGCATCAATATTCTTGATATGTATAGGCAAGGGAATACGTTCTTGCTCTAACCACTTTTCCAATCTTCAGCCTCCCTGGAAATGCTTTCAAATGGGGCAGTGAGACATTGTTTCCACCAGAGGATGTGCTGCTGAGAGGCATGCTGAATTAAAATCCATTTAGGAAGTATTATCCCCAGCCATTCCAACCAGTGACCTGAGGTGGTGACAACTCATCAAGACTTGGAGCAGACTTCTATTCAACAATTGCATGATATTCCAGACCCTGTGCTCAGAGGCTATGGAAATTACCAAAATCAATCAAGACTTAATTCCTGCCTTCAAGAACCCTATTATCACTAAGGAAATATGCACAGAGATGAAAGATATTTATTGTAGCAAGGATTGGTTAGCTGAAGGAGCTCTTCACAGAACCAGACCTTGAAGGAAAAGTAGAGTCTACTAGGTAAAGTCAGGGCTGAAGAAGAAAATCTCTGGCAGAGAAAAGAGCTTGAACCAAAACAGGAAGGTGTGAGACCACAAGACAAATCCAGAGAACTGAGGCTAACTTATTGTGGCTGGAGTTCAGTGAGAAGGGCAAATAAAGGAGTTGGTATAATGCTGCTAGTTATCCATTAGTGAATTCATAGATGGGAAAAATAACTGTTGTCCTCCCTACACTGAGTCCTTGTGTTGTCTTTTCCCTTCAAATCATATTTATTCTGCCTTCCTGAAACCTTTATTGTTGCTTGCAGGGTTGCAACATTTGTCATTCTGTCACATTATGTCTAAGCGTTGTTTGACAATGGGAATGAATAACTTGAGCTAATACATTAGTAAATTAGTTTTCTGTTGCTGCAAATCCAATTACTAAAATCTTAGCTATTTAAACAGTAAAAGTTTATTATCTCACAGTTTCTCTAGAGCAGAATTTCAGGCAAAGAGTGACTAGATTCTCAGTTCAAGTTCTCTCTGGAATGGAATCAAGATGTCAGCCAGGGCTGCTGTTCTCATTTGGGCTTCCAGTTCTCTTACAAGTTCATGGTTATTAGCATAACTCATTTCCTTGAATCAGTAGGACTGACATACCAATTTCTTTACTGACCCAGTCTTTGTCTCCTGTCTTCTATCTTAAAACAAGCAACAGCTTTTCAATTCTTTCTGACTTCAATATTCAGAATATTCAATTCTGAATATCTGACTTCCTTTTTCCCCTCAACTGGAGAAAAAAAATCCTACCTTTAACCAGCACAAATATTTAGGTCAATCCACACAACCTCCCTATTTTAAGGTTAATTATGCATATAATATAACCTAAATGTGGAAAAAAATCCATCCTATTCCTAAGGAACATGCAGGGTATATAAAAAAGAGGGAGGAATCTTAGAATTCTGCCTACCAAATAGCCTCTACAGTGGCTATGATTCAGGTTAGGCCCTCTAAATTGCCACATGCCCCCTAACTCTACACCCACTGACTTACCATTCCTAATCCTGGAGTTCTTTGGCAGGTGTTACTCTTTGAGGTTAACCAGCAAACAATGGGACACTGTCTCTAGAGGCAGTCATGACCAAAAGGAAAAGGACAACAAGGACTGGAACATCCTTCTCCATTGTTCTCTCATAGGCATATTCATGTGCATTGATCTAGTGTACTTGCTAGTTATCAGCTAGAACTGTCTAGTAGACAGCTATTGTTTTTGACTGCCATGCATCCATTACCCTTCTCCTGGCAAGAACATTCATACTTTCCTTTGAGCAACCACCCATGCCCCCATTCTAAATGTATAGGATTTGGGTATAATTAATGCTCTGTCTTGTAACTAGAGGGAGTATGGGATCCAGACCTGCCTGCGAAGATAGAACATTCTGGCCACAATGATTTCCTCAGGTTGTACATATAATCCAGACTGAGCTCTCTTTCATTCTTAATAAAATACCTCAACCCGGGTTTCTTAACCTCAACTGTTAACCTTACCTTAACTACTGATATTTTAGGCTAGATAACCTGGTTGAGGGTGGGGGGAGGGAGACTCTTCTGCATTGTAGGGTGTGTTGCAGTGTTCCTGGCTCCCACTCCCAAGATGCCAGCAGCACTCTCCACTCCCATTTCCAGTTGTGCCAATAATGTCTTTACACATTGTCAAATGTCTCTTGGAGGGAAAATTCAACTATTGAAAAGTTTCACCCTAGAGTTACTATGTCCATTTTGCCACAACTGCTTGAGAATTAAGCCAATATAGAGAACAGAGTGGAGAGATGGAGAGGAGCAAATGCTGATGACATCAGTTGAGCCTTTCTTAATCTTTTCTTTCTGTTATCCTGGACTTTTTAGTTACATGCAACACTAAATTCCTTTCTTTGCTTAAGATTATTTGACATAGGCTTATTTGACATAGGCTTATTTTACTCAATCAGGCACTTTGGACAAAAGAGCCTAGGACAACGAAAATCAATTTGGATCAATTCTGACAATGTGAGCCTAGGTCAAAGGCTTAGGAACGTCTACCTCTTAAAGGAACAGGAGTGTAGATTTAATGGTAAACTTCATCTGCTTCATAATACTGATTGCTTCTTGCCTTCATACTTCACTTCAAATTTTTCTTCATAGTCAAATCACAATGGTCTGAGTGATTCATCATCTGTGAAAGGAGAAATTCCCCCAGTTATTAAGTTCTACATTCAGAAGACTTTTTGTTTTTTAAAGATTTATTTATACAAGAACCAGGGTACAGGCCAGAGGTGCGGGAGGGTGGGAGGATTCACCAGAGACAGAGTGGGGAACAGAACAGGCAGACAGATGAAATAACACTGCTGAGGGGAGCAGCGGGTGAGACAGGAGAGGTCTGCTTCACCATGTGGGACTCTTGCCAGCCGGCCGGGATTGAACCCACATTGCAGAGGCTGTGGACAGCTTCACAGTGCGGCACTCAACCCACTGCGCCACCAGGGAGGCCCTCAGAAGACTTTTTCAAAGTTAGTTATGGAAACGAAACTCCAATTGGCTGAAAGAAATGTGTTTAATCACACAAAAAGGGAAGAAATTGAACAGCAAAAGTCAAGAAAGTCTAAAGATAGAACTAGTCTCAAGAAAAGTGAAACCATTTTCCTTTCTTTCACCCAACGTCTGATGCTCCTGAATGTTGCTGAATGTTGATGTATTTTCCTCTTGATGAAAAATTTCTCCTTAGGGTAGGGATGAGGAGCAAACATAGGAAGAAGTCAAGGATGGAGAATAATGAGTGCTTTGGTGTTGGCTGTGGTATGGTAACATACCCGAAGAGGTATGAACCTATATCACTAAATCATATACAGTGTTGTAAAACAACATTACCTCAAAAAACCAAAAATATGATTAAAATAAATCTTTAAAATAACAACAAAAAATACATAGCTATCAATGGTTCTCTATTCTTCTTTCAGTCACAAAGGAGGGAACTCTTTGCATCTCTGACTATCTCAAATACCACAAATCAGTCCATAAACAGGCTTGGATTTGGTATCTTTTCCAGTATCAGTCATTTGTGGTCAGTGGGGGGCTACACTGATGGTCCAGTGCTTACTATATCTATCTAGAGATGTGGGACCACATAAGGAACCTCTATAGTCCATGTGGACTGGATGGAGGGGCTCCTAGACATGTGGGAAGTGTTGTCAAGTAGTCATTTTGGAGGGAGGGCACTCAAAGGAGACATATTTGCAACTTGTAGTCCAAGCAATTAATAATACACTTATGCTATTTCTTCAGGGTAACTTTAGTTCAGTCCATTAGCAACTTGGATAAGGTATTCTAAGATGCACAGCTAGTGAAACTAATTTGTAAAAGAAAAAGAAAGAAAAGTTTCCTCAAGTGTACAACAGAACCTCATTAATGGTGGCCTTGTTAAATAAAGCTTATAGATATAAGTGATAGGACCCAGCCCAGACTTTGAAAGTGGTATTTGTAGCAGGTCCAGGTATCAGAGCCTCACAGCCTTTTGGACAGCTCTATTGTTTGTAGACCTTTAGCTCCATCTGGAGCTGGGTGCCCTGTTGACGCCAGAATCTGTCTGCCAGGTTCCCGAAGGACTTGCAGGATTTTTGGATGCAATACAAGTTCCCCGTGTGTTAGTGAAGTTGAGAAACGTTTCCATGCTTGCTTTTTTTTTTTTTTTTTCCCCCAAACCCAATTATACAATGGCTGGGACTGGAGCATGGGAGGAAAGAGAAGCAGAGGAGAGTTCTGCCCAACACAACTCTCTAGTTTTCCATGGAAAATAACAAATCATCCTGGTAAACCCACAAGCTGATTCATAACTTCTTGACCTAACTAAGATAACCAGAGGGAATATTTTTATGTTGATGAGGTCTGAGCCATGATCCTGAAAACTCATCTGTAACTTGAAGAAAGAGAAAAAAATCCCACTAGTCCACCTATTCTGACTACATGCACAGAGGTCAACAAGGGTCGATAGAAGGCTTGTAAACTACAAAGCAGCAATTACTATTTCTTCTGCAAGATCAAATGAGCTTGACGAGGATTCTAGCCTAAACCAGAGCCAAAAGAAAATTTAAAAGTCCAGTCCAACCCTCAGAGCCAAAAGGAGAAGGATATGTTATTCTTCCCTTCCTACTTATGGAGATAAATGATATGTAGATAAGGGAAGCATACAATATTTCCTCACCTCAGCTCCTAAGTCTGTTTTTTCTTTTCTATAAAATATATCTGAGGTAAATTAAAGTTAGGGAAAGACATGAATCTAATCTCTTAGCTTACTTTTTTGAAGACTTAGACCTATTCATCTAAATAGTGCTTTTCAAGCATTCCTTTCCCCAGAAGTTCCCCTTTCTAACCTCATTTAGAACCCCAAATAGAAAACAAAATTGTGGAACAGCTATGGTTGACATGGAATGGGAGGCATCAAGTTCTCATGCTTGGTTTTTCCTCTCCCTCAGGATTCCACAGAAAACCACTGACCTACATCACTCGCTAATTGAGTACCTGGACCAAAGTCACATCTTGGTCTCTCTTAAATACCTGAAAGAAAGAACTGGGGCAAATTCTTCAGATGCTGCTGCAGGTCCAGGCTGCCCTGGTGTTTCTGGTATCTCAGTGGTCATTACACCCACATGAAGCTGGGATTCAAAAATGAAGTCACAAGTGGGAGACTCGGAGTTGTGAAGCAAACCACATTTGGAAGTCAGCCAGCCAATTTCCTACGTTGTGAAATTAAGCTTAATTATTTTAGAAGCAGTAATTAACAGTTTTCCTACCCCTAGAAAAGTACAAGAAGGCACAACCATTGCCATTCTTGGGAAAAGACTCTCTTGGAAAAATCCAGTCTTTGCCCCAAAGACTTCAGGCACATGGTAGAAGGAATGAGAGCTTCCTTGTCATGGTGGTCTGGGTAATCAAACTCCCTACCACTCTCTACTCCCCAACTCCCATTGCTCAGCTCTCAGTTAAGCCTTCCAGTGAAGTCCCAACTGTCAAACAGCAATGAAGTCAGATTAAGAGCATGTGCTACAAACTAATGGTATCTGTAGGATTGATGAGTCAACTTGCTACCTATGTGCTCTAAGAACTTAAATCTGATCAGTGTAAAATCTTGTGCAAATAGTTGCCTGCTTTGTTTCAGAACACAGGTTCAGTGACTGAAAATGATCCCAATCTAATTGCATTGTCAATTTAATTCAATTTAAATTCAAATCAGCATATCATTTGAAAATCACTTTCATTTACCTCCTATAGCATTTTTGGAAGGTAGAGGGAAGATAGCTGCTGCATATTTGCTCATATTTAATATACTTAAGGCAGGATGCCTTCTTTTTCCACCCAAGCACTTCCTTTCCCTGCCTTATTGCAACATGCCCTAGTTATTTATGCCAAATCTTAAGACTCATCCTTAATTCACACTTCCCTTCAAAAATGTGTTCACTGATTTAATAACTCTTATAAGTACTATCTCCAGATACTCTTAGTTTGGACACTTCTTGGTACCTCAAAACCCTAGCATGAGTAATTATCAACTTTTACATTTTCTTTTTTATTTTCAAAATAATGTTTACTCTTTACTTTTTGTGAAGTAACACTGCACTAAACATATGTTTCACTTGCATCATCAAAAATCAACATGTATATACACTATATACTGAAAATCCAGTCTACCCTTGACCATTTCCTATACCTGACCCCTTTAACTGATTTACCCAACCCCCTGCTACCATAACTACTAATTGGTCTTATAACTGAAAATCATTTTTTACTTAATTTAGTTTACCTCTGTAACACATGTATGACATGATCCAATATTTATCTTTCTCCTTCTGACTTACTTTGCTTGGCATAATGCCTCCCAGTTTTGTGTTGTCCCAAATAGCAATATTTCACCTTTTAGACAGTATTTCAGTAACTGAATAATACTTCAGTGTGTGTGTGTGTATCACATTTTCTTTATCCAATCACCTGTCAATGGGTACTTAAATTGTTTCCAACTCTTGGATAGTATAAATAATGCTGCATGAGTATGGAGTTTTGCATCTTTTTATTAGTTTCCTTGCTGCTTACTTACCATTCTCCAGTTAACAGAGTAATCTTCTTAAAGCCTAAAACAGGTAATATCACTACCCTACATAAACCCCCAAAATGGTCACTTTTACCAAGAAAAATTCCAAATTTTTTCCTTGCCATAAAGTTCCTAATAATCTAGCCAATCATAACTTATAACTCTTTACTTTCACACCCAAACTGCTTTAGCCAGATTGGCCACCTTTGTGTTCCTCAAAACTATATATACGTAATTCCTAGGCTTTGGCAGTGTTATTTCCTCTATTTGGAAAATGTCTCCCTCAGGTCTTTGCATAGCAGCCTTTCTTTTATCATTTGCATCTCAGATTAACTATCACCCCTCAGAGAATTCATTCCTTATCTTGTGAGCTCAACTGACCTTCCCTATACCCTCTACACATACTTTGTATTGTTGAAATTCTTTATATGCTTTATGAAATTCATCATGACTTTAAAGTGTCTGTATATTTTCATTTACATATTAACTGTGGATTTCCTATGCTAAAATGTAAACCTTATGAAGTAAAGGGACTTTTTTGTCTTTTTGCTCTGCTTTCAGTGTTTAGAGCTGTGTTTACCATATCGTAGATACTCAATAAGTATTAGTCAAATGAATAAGTTTATTTTCCCATAATTGTGGGCCAGGTACTTTGCATATATTTTCACAGCAATAGTTAGTAAGGAGGCAGTAGAAAGCAATGTTTTTTTTTTTATTTTTCTATTTATGTTTATTGAGGTGAAGTTGGTTTATATCATTGTATTTTTTTGAGGGATTATAAGTTCAAACCTCTATATATGAATGTTTTCACACTATGCCCACCACCAAAACCACAATAATCCCTCACCATCCTCCACTGGACCCCTTTCTCCCTCTACCCCCACAACATGCAGTAGAGTGTGGACTTGAGTACAAAATCCTGGATCAAACCCCAACTCATCACTTACTAGCTGTGAAAGCTGTGGGGTAGCTTGTGTTCATTTCCCTCATAGAAAAAAATGAAAGCAAAACAAAACAAAAAAAACTACCTCACAGATGCCCAAGAGAAACTTAGAATGACATCTTGCCATTATAAGCATTTAATTATTACCACACTATCTTACTTTATCCATACAACAAAGGAATAATGATTATTACTTACATATTATACATACACATTATTATATCTGAGGGAAAAACTTCAGACAGACAAAATAATTTCCACAAGATCATGAAACTACTATGGGGTAATATTAGACATGAAATCTCTACCAAGAACATGCTACTTCACATTGTGGGTTACAGGATTCTCAAGATTTCCAGATGATCATGATTCTATTTAACTTCTAGTGTTCTTTGAATTTAGTAGGTTTATAATGTTCTTTGGTAGGACCATTCTTTCTTGGGGAATGTTCCCTCAATTTCATGATTTACCTATTGAAAAAATTGACAATCAATTTGTCTGATAGCCATCTGACCTCAACTAGGCCAATGAATCTAATCCCAGAATTTTTGGACTTACAACAAGTGAAATTCTCAGGTCAGTTTCTGTCCAGTGGTTAAAGGTATAAAATGCCAATGGTAGGCTCTATAAATGGTTAATGCCCAGTATGTTTTTTTTAAAAAAAGTCATCTAGAAATATATTGCAGCAAAACAATGAAAGATGATGAAGAGTTTCCTGATTCCTTCTACTCCTGAATTCTAGGCCCTTCCTGACATTTATAGACTTTGAATGTTTAATTCTTCCTTCAATGGCATGGACTTATTGGTATCAACTTGAGTTTCTGTATCTTACAACCTAATAGTCTCAACTAAGAAACATAGGAATATGTGTGTGTGTGTATGTGTGTGTGTGTTGAATGCCTAACACACTGAGCATTAATCATGTACTCTGTTCTCTATGTTAGGCACTGAAAATACAATGGTGACTAAGAAATAGTTCCAGTTCTATAGGATCCACCAGTCTGTGGGAAAAGAAGTAGAAAAAAGAATATTATCACTACCATGTAATACAAATAACAAAAAATATTATATTCTAGGAGCACAGGAGAGCACAGAAGAAAAACATCTATAGGGAAGTTATCAGGACTTTCCTGTCACCATACTTTCATTATACTTCTTGTTCTTCTCAGACTATTCTTTCTCTTTATGGAGAGCTCAATTTCATTTTCTCAGTGTTCCTTCTAAGTATATCTATCATCCCTGGATTACATGATCCATTCACAATTTCAGTGACCACATATTTAAAGGAACATTCTAACCTTGTACGTTCTACAACCTGAGATATTCCTTTACTCTAGCTGCTGAACATGTAGATTCAATTAAGATTCAAACTCAATATATCCAAAACTGAACTTGTCATCTTCTTCTAGAACATATTTTTTGTAGGTTCCCTTGCCCACATTGAGGTAGCATCATCCATTCGGTCATGCAGGCCAGACAACTGAGACATTCTTGCCCTTACCTCATCCCTGCTGACACTACCTGTAACAACTTTCATCATGTCTCACAGGACTCCTCTAAAGTCCTTACTAGCCATCCTCTGCACAGACACGAGAGAGCCCTGGAAATGGAAATTTGATCATTTTATGTTTCTTAGACCCCCCTCAATAGTTTCACATTAACCTAAATATTAAATGCTAAGTTTCTTTGAATGATGGTCCTCTGGCCCTAGCCCATATGTTATTTTCAGCCAATCTATCATTTTCTACCTCAAACATAGTGTTCTCAAAAAACTGAGCTTCATGTGGTCTTCTAAACATGTCTGCTATGTCACTAAATATACTTTGTCATATGTCTAATTTCTGTGTAAGGTGCTCTTCTATCCTCCTATATTATCTCTCATGTAAATATTGTTGACGAAGAAAGATTCAACCTTTAGCACTAAACTTAGGCATCACTTCCTCCACAAAGTCTTCTCTGAACCTCAGCTCTGGTAGGTGGATTCACTTTGTAATCTCATGATACCCTTTGTTAGTTCCATTCCTTTGTCCTGGCACTTACCATAGTCTGTAATGATTTCCCCACCTGAAATGCAAGTTTCTAATGATAATTACAACATTCTTTTCATCTTTATATCTCCAGATCCTGAAATAGTTAGTGGAACATGTAGTAGGTCTTCAATAAGTGTTTCATGGATTAATGAATGGATAAGTGATTTAGAGTAATAGCAAATGGGTGGGTATAATAGGATAATTCTAAATTTCCAACACCTTTCTATGATAGACCCTGGTGATCCAAGAATTATCATCTTGCAATCCTCTAATTGGGTGTGGTGGGAGAGTGGGGCATCGTATGAACATTTGTGGGTTTTTGAATTGTCGTCACCTCACCTCTGTCTGAAGCTTTCCCTCATGGAATGCACAAACACCAGCCTCTCCTGCAATATATTTATTACACTCGCCTCATAAATTTTATCTGTGATCCAACATCCCAGGCAACAAATTTATTCACCTTGTCATTCATCAAGAAATTACATATCGAATACCAACAATGTGCTGGACAGTATGGTAATCTTTTAGATTGTAAATAAGGATTTTTTAGCATTTCTGCATTTTAAGGTTGTATTTTAGAGGAAATATCTAACTTTCTGACAAAGATGGTAATTACCTCTTGATCTAAGGAACAGGAGTGACTGCTGCTTTTGAGCAAAAGATCAGTCCCTTCTTCTCTTCCTGATGAGTGCATACGTTACGTTACATGCTACCATCATCTACTGGATTTCCTTCAGTCCTTTCATTCACCCAAACATGTCTTTGTTTGAACACATACCCACACTCATCTCCTTACCAGCCACCTATATGCAGGTCTTTACATAGCTCCAAGTTGTCTGTTCATATGGAAAAATAAACTCTCTGGAACATGTTGGTGGTTCTAGAATTGACCATTGTGTTGGGGCAGATAGATGGAAACAGGGACACATCAGTGCTAATGATAACAAACAAGACCTATGAGAAACTGAAGAGAGGAAAATTGAGTCATAGTGTTCAATTGAAAGAACAACTTCCTTCTCTGTCATCTTTTCCTTGGGGCAATCTCCAAGTACAGAAAGATTTAATGAAGTTCTTCATTGTTAGGAATTGAAGTTCTATCTGCAAAAAGAAATTTGGAGCTATTAATGCATCTATGCACAAGATGACAAAAACATAAGTGGCTAGAAAAATTCTTATATGGAAATAAACTGAATGGATGAATAAATGGATGGATAGATAGAAGATTCATAACTTCCTCCATCAAAAAAATTTTGACTCACCTTTTTAACATATTCTGTATCTCCATAATTTTATATACTTACATACTTCAAATATCTCCATATTGACAAATGTTGAAAATTGGCAATTAATACTTCAATTCTGTTATTCATTTGTTTCTAATCTCACTCTTTCTACAATAATCTCTTATTTCAGCACAAGTTAAAGAAACTTAAATATCAAAAGAGAAGTGTCTTTGTTTTTGCATAATAGGAAATCAAACAGCAATTTAAAACTTTCTTGCTAATCATGAAATGAGAAATGAAGTGACTGGCACAATACTGAGAACTTGGGAGTTGGCCAATAAATTTAGCCTCATTCCTTTCCATCCCTTTGAGTAACCAAGAAATTATTCTGTTGTGGATGACAATTAAACTTAAATAGTAATTAGCAATTGAATAAAAAAATTCCATGACAGTTTCAATATCTAGAAGTTTATTTCTCCTCATTACAATGGATTCTCTGAAGTTAGCTTTTCGGGGGCCTAATTATCATTCTACCATTTATGCTATCTAGCTGTGAGACTGTCAACTTATTTAATATCTCTAGAGCTCAGCTTCTTTGTATGCCAAATGGGGACAATAATAAGGCTGGTATAATTAAAGACATTTAGGGCTTAGAATAGGGTCCTGTACCAAGTGCACAACGGGAATACAATTATATGGTTTTTCAGGTAGCGCATTGGAGCAGAACGACTTCATGGGATTAATTAGCTTTATGTCTCTAAAATTGGCAATTAGTGTTTTAGGAATATCTGCAAATGTGCTTAATGCAGGTATAAAATAACATTTCCCACATTCTGAAAGGTGGTTTATAGTTGGGGAATTCTGACTCATCCCAATAATATCAATCAAAAATAATTTAGGAGCCACCCAGAATATACAGCTAGGGAGAAAATTATGTTTTTCACAGCATGAAAAAGCCCCAGTATGGATTTTTTTTAAAGATTTATTTATACAATAACCAGGGTACAGGCCAAATGTGTGGGAGGGTGAGAGGATTCACTAGAGACAGAGTGGGGAACAGAAGAGGCAGAATGATGAAATACACTGCTGAGGGGAGCAGCGGGCAAGACAGGAGAGGTCTGCCTCGCCATGTGGATTGCTCCCTGGCCAGCTGGGATAGAACCCATGCTGCAGAGGCTGTGGACAGCTTCACAGTGCGGCGCTCAACCGCCTGTGCCACCAGGGAGGCCCAGACAGTATGGAGTTTTGAAATTACAAAGAGCTGGTATATGCTATTTCATTAGTAATAAAATGGACTGTGATTAACTGCTTCTTAGAATTATCATAAATTATTCTAATATATATTAGAATATAATAATTGTTAAGATAAAGCAAAGAACATAATAGGCATGAAAGTAATTACAAGAAAAAGAAATGAAGTATATTGCTTAGATGCTTGCCACTTGCATATCTTAAGATTTACCTTTGCAATTCTAATGAGCACAAGACCCCATTGGTTTTCTAGACATGAAGAGTAAGTGTTCAGAGTGATGGCTCATGAAGATGGTATAAGAAGCTTATCTGTGTACTTGCAGCCCTGGGTAGTGTGTCCCAAAGAATAATTTAAGTCAGGAGTCTGAGCTTCTAGGTCATAGTGTGAGATGCAAAGAAAATGCTCAGAGTTCATTCTAAAAGGCAAGTAGGACGTCATTTTATTTTTATTTGAATTCCTAGTTTTTCTTATTGGCAGGTCCTAAGAACACAAAAACCCTGAAAGAAACCAGCAAAATGGTTGAAGCAGCACAGAAAAGGAGGAAAAAAATCTTAGAAACAATAACAACAAAAGCCTCCTTTCTTTTGGCATTGTTACCTTGGATCCCCATTTCTGTATATTTTAACTTTTATTCTGTTTATCAGTTTCCATCTAAAAAATAATGTCTGAGCCAAATTTTCATCCTATGTAACTCTATAAGGATTCTCTTTTCTTTTTTGGAGACTAGTTCTCCCATGGCGTTGCATGAGATGTAAATCTGACCCTAAGGGAATATTATTTCAATGAGAGGAGAAACTGCCTTTTATGGCAGCATGGTATCATTTAAGTGTTTTTAAAAATGTAATCTTTAAGGGAGATATAAAATTTATAAGTGGTAATGATATCATTTTAATCATTTGAAGATAATAGACCAACACAAAATGAGAGTGTTTTCTTCTTAAGTGGGCTTAATCAAATGCAGAGTTTGTAAGTCTCCAATTTAGAGATACTTCTTCAAATAAGCACTTTTCCTGCTGAGTCACTGTGGTTTTCATGGAGTTGGTTTCTGAATGTTGGAATTTACATGGTTTAACATTTTTTTTTTCGTTCTCAAAGAGACTTTTGACCCCCTTTACAACCCATTCTCTGGTTCACTTCATCTCTGAGTCAGGAGCCTGAGGATGTCCCAGTTTGAACAACCTGCAAGATTATAGTCATGCATCACATAACAACAGGGATACATTCTGAGGAACACGTCCTTATCAATTTCATCATTGTGCAAATGTCATAGAGTGTAGTTACACAAATCTAGATGGTATAGCCTACTACATACCTAGCCTTTGCATTAAAACCTGTTGGACCATTGTCATATGCAGCCTGTCATTCGTCAAACTTCACTCAGTACTACATGACTGTATTGGGCTCCATCTCTTCCTGGAGCAGTGGCATCTAAGGCAGGCCAGTCCACATAGATCCAACCCATTCTGGATAGGCAAGTTAGTCATCTCAGAACCCCTATACACACATACACTTTGTACTAATTATTTCTCTTACAAATATGAAGATCTAGAGCCGATCAGCTTTGCTACTATAATAGTGGTATGTCCTTTCTTTTTTTCAAAAAAATATTTATTTAGTACAATAACTGGGGTGTTGGTCAGAGGTGTAGGGGGTGAGAGGATTTACCAGAGACAGAATTGGGAGCAGGAACAGGCAGATCTACTGAAATGCACTGCTGAGGGGAGCAGCAGGCAAGACAGGAGAGGTCTGCTGGGCTATATGTGGGTTAGTTCCCTGACCAGGGATCCAACTCAGACCTTTGTGGTGATAGCGCTGAGACTTAACCCCTAGGCCACCAGGGAGGCCCCATGTGGTATGCCTTTTCAGTGACTTACCAACTAGAAATGTTTTCTATCTTTTATTTTTCTTACATTATTGTTCATTTTTGTGCAGTATGTGATTTCTCTTCTCAGGTATGTTCCCCATAATTTTCCTACTGTCACAGCATCTTGAACTATCACCATGGCCTGTTATGCTCTTCCATCCTGTTTTGACCCCTCTGTTTCCCCAACCCTTGCTGTATGCCTCAGATCTATGGACTGCCTACAAGTTTTATCTTTTTCCTGACACTTTGTTCAGTTTCCCTATATTCCACCTATAAGTGAGACCATTCGATATTTTTCTTTTTCCTTCTGATTTACTTTGCTTAGCATAATCCCTTCCAGCTACATCCATGTTGCTGTAAATGGCATGAGTTTCTTTTTCGATCACTGAGTACTATTCTCTGTCTTTTCAAAGAATTTTTATCTGTTTAAAGAACTAGTCAGTTTTTTCAGCAATGCTTACTATCATTCTTCTGAAGATCCAGAGAATGACTTTTTCGAAATGTATGGATTTACTGGCTAAAATGAAATTAAGAAGAAACAAAGTAGGAGAAGAAGGACCAACTGGACTGCACACTGTTAATGCATAAGATTTAGGCTCTTTTCTCTTTAAGATGCATATACCTTTCAGCTCTTATAGTTCAGAGCTGTGTGCTGTTCAATAGGACTCCTGAGGTGATACAAAATGGAGTGTCTCGGTACTGTCCAGTACAACAGCCACAAGCTTTTTTTGACTGTTGAGCATTTAAGATATAACTAATGCAACAGAGGAAATGAATTTTTAAGTTTGATTAGTTATAATTTAAATCAAAGGAGCCAGACCTTACATTGTCTCAGATAGTGCAGTTCCAGAGTTCTGAGTAGTATAATTTTGAGTTCATTTTTAATATACCCATTGGAGTAATATATTTCCTAATGTCATTTTCAAATTTGATTGCAAATCATAAAGCACAAAAATCCTGAATTATTTTTTTACATATCCCATGAGAAAATATTCCTTTCTGTTCTCTCTTCCAAACTTACCCAATTGCTCAAAATTTATTCACCATTTTTTTAATTAATGTTTTTAAAAACTTTTTAAATTTGGAAGCAAATTCACTCAATGAAGATAGGAAAAGTCCTCACTTATCTTTTCTCTGATAAACTCAGCTCCTTAGCATGATTTTGGTCTCTTACATAAAATTACTACAATACCAGTTTTGATTTGTACTGGCTTACTAACCATTTCTTGATTTTTAATTGTTTTTTATTGCTATAACAGTACTCTCAGGGTCCATGCTGTAAAATAAGGTCATAATAAATTCCTTCCAGCATTTCCAGTAACTAACCTCTCTTGAAATAAACCCAAAGCAGATTAATGTTATACCACAGTCTACAAGATGTTGGGTTACAATAAAACACCCATGCATTACTTAATATTTTTCTGAATGCTGGGTAATTATTATATACAATCCAACTTCATTTAGCAAAATTATAATACAGGTGCTTATGACTAAATTTACAAAATTCTAAATAGATGAATTTGGAGGTAATTAGATATGTGTATTACCCAAGTACTGCTTGTATTCATTCAAATACTTCAATTTGTGAAACTTTTATAGAGCTTACTGATGTAAAAATCAATAACATGAGATTGTAAGTTTTAATATTTCCAACAATATCATTTGATGGGTTATTAGTGGATTGTTTAAAATGTTATACACCATTTAAGATTTATATTGACCATTAAAATAGCATATTTTCAAATAATTAGCTGAAATTTTTAGGTAAGTAAAAAATAAATTAGCAAATATTCCTTAGACTACAAACATACCTGTGGTAATATTAAAGTTTATGTGTAGGTTAACAAATAATGAGCTAAAAAAAGTAATCCTTAAAAATATTTTTAATTATACCTGAAAATATGTCAGTATTAACAATATATAACTATTCTTGTCATACTGAAAATTTAAGTTTAATAAAGTAGGTAAAATAATAAAGAATAAAGGAATAAATATCTCCTAAAGTAAAATTATGTATTTTTTTAGAAGAGGGATAATATTTCCTTTTCTTAAACATCCTACAGTCATTACTAAAATACAGCATGAATTATTAAAAATTCTTAGAAATAAAAGTGACATATATGACAATCTGAACAAACCATAAATCACAAAAGATGGCAGAAATGATATTCGCATATAAATTCTTTTGATACATTACCAGGAGTCAGGGGTAAACATCTTGGCCTTGATATTAACTGTTGTCTAAAAGCTTAAATGTTTCTAAAAAGATAAAACATGAGGCCAGGAGTGGTTTTCAGTCCATGGACACAGTCATGAAGGTTGATTGTAGAGAGCTGGTTTGTAGTGCTTGCCTTTGCAACTCATGCTTTCTCCACATTGGCTAGCAAAATCTTTGCTTGAGAAGAACCATTGATGGGTAAGGAAGAAGTAGAGAAATTCACAGCTTCTCTATCAAGACATTAGAACCAATCAGATATGCTTACAGAATGGACATTAAGTTTAATAGCAATATGACATATTCGTGTAACATAAACTGAAGAAAAGAAAAACAATTTTAAAGGGGCAGAGCTCAAATAAGAGACAGTAAATTTCAGATAGATGTGTGCATTAAAAAGAAAGTGATTTTCAAGAAATTTACATGAAAAGTTTTGTTTAAATGCTACATTTTTACTGTTATTTAATTTAAAATCTGTTAAAGTGGTGAGGAATATGAAAGGCAGTTTAGAAATAGAGCCAGTCTCAAGAGAAGAAACATGATATGTAAACTGAGTATAATGGATGAGAAAAGTTCAAGAAGTCATGAGCAGATTCAGGGATGTTGAGAAACCAGTTCATCTTCCTCCAGCTTTTCATTCATTAAGTATCCTGACTCCAAAAATGGAGGCTAAGTGACAAACTTTTAAGTACTATGGGCAACATTATGGTGACTGACCCAGTCTTATTAAAACGACATTAGTTTATCAATGACAAGATAAGCAAATACCCTCTAGAAGAGTAAGTTTTATCAGTGATTTTCAACAAAATTCAGAAGAAAGCTGCAAAACAATTAATGCTTAGCATTTCTCTGGTATGACTGTAATGTTTGCAGCCATAAGCATGTGGAATAAACTGACAGAAGTTTTTGTAAAAAAAAAAAAAGCATTCAAGTTCTGATCTATGGATATTGAATTATAGAATCTTATGGTTGGAAGTCATGTAAAATGTTGCTAATTCATTCCAATCCCTTCTGAAGGTCCTTGCTGAAGGCTCATCCAGCTTCCTAATAAATACTCATAGCAGCAGCAAACTTAGCAGATGGTTCTAATTTTCTGAGTGTTTTGCTTGTTAAAACATTATTCCTTATAGGTTTCCTAAGTGATCCATCTTTAACTACTTGTTTCTAGTACTAGTTATACTTTCCCTAGACATTTACACTAAGTTTAGACCTCCTCCCCAGGATTTATGATCTTCACAATTTCTTTAGAACGCTCCAGTTTTTCCATATCCCTGATAGAAGAAGGCTCCAAGAAACCAGGACAAAATCCCAGGCACTATCTGGCCTAGGCAGAGTCCAGCAGCACTTTACCTTCTTCGAGTAGAATGCTGTGCTTCCTTTAAATACTGGCTCAATGTCTTTGTCTTTGTTTTTTTTTTTTTTTTTTAATTTTTTTTAAATAATAAATTTTCTTTTTATATTCCCCCATACAATTGCAAATGCCCCATTCTGACCCCAATCCTTCCCCTCCCGCCCCCCACTCCCCAAAAAGTGTCTCTGGTTCATAGTTTTTTGTTGATTTTGATTTTCACTTTCTTATATTCATTTTCCTGGTCCCTTATTTAAGTTTTCTAGATTCCTGCTATGAGTGAGACCATCCGGTATTTTTCTTTTTCTTTTTGGCTTATTTCGCTGAGCATGATCCCTTCCAGCGCCATCCATGTTGCTGCAAATTGCATGTGTTTATCTTTTTTGAATGCTGAGTAATATTCCATGGTATATATGTACCACATCTTCTTGATCGAGTCATCTATTTTTGGGCATTTGGGTTGTTTCTAAAGCTTAGCTATTGTAAATAGTGCTGCTATAAACATAGGGGTGCAGGTGCTCTTTGGAATTGATGTTTCTGTGTCCTTTGGGTAAATACCTAGGAGTGGAATTGCTGGATCATATGGAAGCTCTATGTTTAGTAGGTCCAGAAATCTCCACACAGCTCTCCATAGTGGTTGGACCAGTTTGCACTCCCACCAACAGTGCAGAACAGTTCCTTTTTCTCTACACCCTCGCCAACATTTGTTGTTGCTAGTTTTTTTAATATGTGCCATTCTCACTGGTGTGAGATCGTATATCATGGTAGTTTTGATTTGCATTTCCCTGATTACAAGTGATGTTGAACATTTTTTCATATGTCTGTTGGCCATTTGCATTTCCTCTTCAGAGAAGTTTCTTTTTAGCTCTTCTGCCCATTTTTTGACTGGATTATTTTCTTTGTTGTTGCTGAGTCTCATCAGCTCTTTGCAGATTGTCTTTGACAGCTACATAACATTGACAACTTCTATTGGTAATGTGGTTCACAGGGTGATGTTGGCTGCAAGCGTTTTTGTTTTTGTTTTTTTTTTACATATAGAGTCTCTTCTATTCCTAGTTTGCTAAGAATATTGTCATAAATAAAAGTGAATTTCATTAAAAACTTTTTGTGCATCTGTTGAACTATATAATTTTTTTCCTTTTAATATATTAAAGGAATGATACAAACCTCACTGGTACATTTCAGAAATGGAATCAATCCAATATGTTCATAATATATTATCTAACTTATGTATTGGTGGATTTTGTTTGTAATTATTTTGTGTAGAATTTTTACTTCATCCTCATGGGTAATATTGTCAGCCTGAATTATTTCTTTCTTATAATATCTTTGTCACATTTGATGATTAAGGTTTTGTTGGGCTAAAAAAAAAATTGAGGTAGGAATTATTTCCTCTTTTTTCAATTCTCAAAAAATGTTAGTATGCTGATGTTTCCTTAAATGTTTAGTAGAATTTTCCAAGTATCCATTTAGCCACAAAGGGTTGTCTTCTTTTGATACTACTGAAATTTCAAAATCACTGAAGTAATTTCTTCAGTATCGCTGAGTCTTTTTGATATTTTTTTTAATTTGGAGTGTCTGGTCTTTTTTATTTCCTTCTTTTCGGATTGAGCTGAACTTCTCTTTCCTAATAACTGATATAAAGGTTTAGTTCATGTTTTCTCAACCTTTGTTTTTATTGTGTATATCACAACTGTATATAGTTAGATTTTACCTGATACAGTTTTATCCTTGCCCTTTGATTGCATAATTTCACACGTTTAATTTTTAATGTAATTACTGATATAACGTTAAAATTACCATTTTGTTATGTCTTTCTATTTGTTTGCTCTTCATTACTTTTTCGTACCACTCTTACCTTCATTTTCCCATGTACTTCTTTGTTTGAAAATTATATGATTTGGGGGAATATTTTATTCTTATCCTAGAAATTATATGTGCATTGAGTCATTCAAATTTGATGTTGGATTTCTGCCTCCAGAAAAAATTAGCTGAGACTAGATTTATCCAGCCTCCTAAACTAAAAAATAGAAAGAATATATGAAAAATGTCTCTAACAACATCAACTTTAGCAAACTAAATCTGGATATAAGGATACTAAAGACTATAGTCCATAGAAGGCAAGACATAAATGACATGAGCCTTGTAATTGCCTATATACTGCCTGGAAGATGGACACTAAGACTTCACAGGCTGCGGTATAATGAGGGGTGTCCCAATGAAAGCTAGGTGCTGTTTCTGAATTGGATTTGAGAGTCAAGGGAAGCAAAGGTTGCTGGGGTCTATAAGATAGAATACTGAAGAGAACTGCAGAGAGGAAGAACTCTGGAGATTGCATGTTGTCTCAAGTTCTCAGTTGAGTACTGATCAATACATCCATATGAGGAAAGAAACACCCAAAACGTTAGAGGGATCAGTGCCCTAAAATCATCAAGGGAAGAACAGTGCCTCCTCCTGTATTAACTGTAGTTTCTTACTTTTTATATTCTTGATGCTCCTTAATCTGAGTCTTCACTAGGGAAAGAGAGAAAACTAAACTTTCAGGACCACATACCATGCAGCAAGGGCTAACTTCTATAATCTAGTCCCATTGTTATTATTCAAACTATTGAATCCTAAGCCTGTTTAGTTGCTTACTTTCCTCATTTATCCCTTCTCTTAAACACTACAGTGAAGGTTTTAACAGTGTTTTCCCCTCACTCCTGCCTTCTGATTGACCCTGATGTTTCCACCATGTTACTTGCATGATATGACATGCCTCTTATCCAACAACTGTGAGTAAAACTTCTTCCTTCTCACAAAAATAATTTCCATATCTGTGCATTTTACCATTTCTGGTTAAAACAAATGCTAACAGTCAGAGTTGAAAACTTCATAATTCAGAAATCATTTATTGCAAAAAAAAATTATTGCCTCAGTAGCAGAAAAAAATTAACCATAGGCTAGAAGCTATTCTTGGGCCATGTAACAAAGGACAACACAAGACCCCAAAAGATCTAACTCATAACATTTATCTCAACCACATCCCAGAATAAAGGTCAAGAAAATTATAGGAATACAAAATACCTAGCACTTAAAAAGGCCTCCCCGGTGGCGCAGCGGTTGAGCGCTGGGTTGTGAAGCTGCCCGCGGCCTCCGCGGCGCTGGTTTGATCCCTGGCTGCTCTCCGGCCACAGGAGGCGGGTCCCACATGGTGCGCAGACCTCTCCTGCCGCCCGCTGCTCCCCTCAGCAGTGTACTTTTGTCCTTCTGCCTGCTCTGCTCCCCACTCTGGCTCTGGTGAATTCTCTCACCCTCCCGCGCTTCTGACTGTACCCAGTGCATGTATAAACAAAACAAGCAGACAAATAAATAAATAAATAAATAACATGCCTCTAAAAAAAAAAAAAAAGGCACTAGAAAATACATAAAAATACTATTTTGTGATTGGTATTTAATAAAAAGTCACCAAATAAACAAATAAAAGATAACCCATGATGAAGAGAGAAATCACATGAACATTATTCTGATAGTACAAACATGATAAAACCAATGAAAAAAGTATTTTCAAACAATACGTTAGGGTAATAACTGAACATTTTAAAACATGAAAGATTTTAAAAAGACATAAATGGAAGTTCTTGAATGAGAACCACAATTTTTGAGATGAAAAATAAGCTGAATCACAAAGGGGACCTGCACCCCTATGTTTATAGCAGCACTATTTACAATAGCTAAGCTATGGAAGCAACCCAAATTCCCAAAAATAGATGACTGGATCAAGAAGATGTGGTACATATACACAATGGAATATTACTCAGCAATCAAAAAAGATAAACACATGCAGTTTGCAGCAACATGGATGGAGCTAGAAGGGATCATGCTCAGCGAAATAAGTCAGAAAGAAAAAGAAAAATACCGGATGATCTCACTTATAGCAGGAATTTAGAAAACCTAAATAAGAGACCAGGAAAAAGACTAATCAATACAAAGTAAAAATCAAAATCAACAAGCAACTATAAATCAGAGACACACTATGAAAGGAAAGGAGGAGAGAGGCCGGGAAAGGAAGGACTAGAGTCAAAATAAGGGGGGAGGTGCAATTGTATGGGTACTATAACAAAAACAAAAATTCATACTTTGTGCAAAGATGAAAAAAGATGTAAGAATTATATAAAATAAAAAATTTAAGTAAAAAATAAAAAGATAAAAAAATAAAAAGTAATGTGAAGACTGTGGGAAAAAAAGCATAACCATACCTCCCTATGAAATACAGAAGCTAACATTCTTCCTTAAATATCTGCTAGAACTTATATATGTATTCAAATACTGAGATACATAATAAATGCTTGTATAACAATTTTACCTAGATCCTGAGCTATCAAAATCATATAAGATTTAGCAGAAATACTGAAAGAAATTTTCCATAGATGTCTATAAAAAAAGAGTATTGAAAATGTTACTGTGCAGAGAGGGGGGCACCCCCCAAAAAAAAAATAGAAAAAAAAATAAGCTGGATCAGTCTAATGGCAAACTTCACATTGCAAAAGAAAACATAAGTAAACCTGAAGACATAACAGTAAAAACCACACAAAATGAAATAGAGGAAAAGAACTGAAAAGTACAGATGATCATCTATTGAACTTGGGGAGAATTTTTATACATACATATATATATATATATATATATAAAATCACTCAAGGAGAAGAGGGACAGGGAGGGGAAAAATACTTGAAAAACAATGGAAACAATTTTTTCAAATATATTAAGTACAGTTAACCCACAGATTCTTGAATGCCAAACATAGAAAACATGAATAAAATACACCCAGACTCTTCATGATCAATTGTGACTTGTTGTGATTTGAGTGATAAAAGAGAAAACATTAAGGAAGCAGAAGGAAAAAATAAAGAGGAACTAAGAAAATATGAAAGCAGACCTGCAGTATAAAAATATTACAGAAAGTCCCTGAAACAGAAAAACAAGATACTTGATGAAAAGTTATATATCTATATATCTATCTAGATGAAAAGTTATACATAACTTTTTGAAAAGTTATATATCTATATCTATCTACATAAAGGAATGAAAATTAGAAATGGTCACTACATGGGTGAGCATAAATACTTGTTAGTTAAACATCCTCAAAAGGTAATCAACTGTTCAAAATAAAAATAATAATGTATTATGGGTTTGTAACACGCACAAATAGTGATAAAAGTGAAAAATAGTGATAAAAGCAAAGGACTGGAAGAAATGAAAGTATATTATTGGAAGGTTTTTATAACTTGTGATGTTGTATGTCACTTGGTTATATATAATGTGATGTAATTATTTACTAAGACAATGTCTAGAATACCAAAGGAAAGAATTATAGGTAATAGGTCAACAGAGGAGCTGAAATAGAATCATAAAGAAAAATACTCAGTTCAAAAAGAGCAGGAAAATGGAACAAAGAGAGAGAGAGAGAAAGAGAAAAGATGGAACCAGAGCTTGGTTCATAGCATCTGACTTTGCAGTCACATGAGGCCTTGTAATTTGAAACACCCAGTGTTTGGATTAATACTCTGATTTTGTTATTTTGAAATAATGTTTTATGAATGAGAACCCCTTATTTCCATGTTGCACTAGACCCCACAAATCATGAAGTCAGCCCTACATAGGACAAATAGAAAACAACACAATGGGAGATTTAAATGCAACCAAATCAGTTAAATGTAAACAGTCTAAAAAACTCTAATAAATAGAATCAGAAATGAAAGAGACTTCTAAGTAACACAGAGAACCATAAGAAACTATGAACATCTTTATGTAAATAAATTGGATGACCTAGAAGAAATGGACAAATTCTTTGAAGCATACAACCTTCTGAAAGTGAATGAAGTAGAAATCCTAACCAGACCAATTACAAGCAAGGAATTGAAACAGTAATCAAGTCTCCAAAGGGAAAAAAAATACAAGCCAAGGACTAGATGATTTCTTTTTTTTTTTTCTTTTTTTTTTCTCTTACCCTGAGACAGAGGGCTGTCTGACTCCCCCTATAATTGCCAAATACATCTCAGACAAAGTAGCTGATATGCTTTTTATGCAATTCATGCTGGACTGGCTATATGATCATTGAAATGTTAGAAGGACTAGATGATTTCACTAGAGAGTTCTACCAAGCCTTCAAAGGTGAACTAATTAACACCTAACCTCAAACTCCTTAAAAAAATTGAGGAAGAATAAATGCTTCCAAACACATTTTATTATGTCAATATTACTCTGATACCAAAAGCAGAAAAGGATATTACAAAAAGGGAAAACTACAGACCAATATCCCTTATGAATATAGATGCAGAAATTCTCTAATACATACTGGTAGGAATGTAAAATGATATAACAATTTTAGAAATTATTTTAGAGGTTTTTTCTCTTTTCAGTTAAGTATATACCTACCATATGATCCATCCTATCTCCTTCTAAGTATTTACTGAAAATAAATAAAAATATATATCAACACTAACAAACAAATGTACATAACAGCTTTATATGAACTAGCACAAAACTAGGAAGTAGTCATATACATGAATAGGTGAATGGATAAAATGAATAAGTTGTATTATAACCATGCAATGGAATACAATTCATCAATTAAAAAATGAAATATTGTTACATAAAACAACATGTAAAGTTTTTTTTTAAAGATTTATTTATTTATTTATGCAAGCACTGGGTACAGTCAGAAGCGAGGAGGGTGAGAGAATTCACCAGAGCCTGAGCGGGGAACAAAACAGGGAGACTGACGAAATACACTGCTGAGGGGAACAGCGGGGCGGCAGGAGAGGTCTGCAGCCACGTGGGACCCTCACTGGTGGCCGGGATCGAACCAGTGCTGCAGAGGCTGCAGGGCAGCTTCACAACCCAGCACTCAACCGCTGCACCACCGGGGAGGACCAACATGTAAAAATCTTAAAATAATTATGCTGAGTGAAATAATTATGCTATGGTTTCATTTTTATATAAATATCTAGAAAATGAAGCTATAGTGATAGAAAGCAGATCAGTTGTTGCCTGAGAATGAATGGTATATGTGATGGAGATTATAAAGGAGCACAAGGAAACTGATGATAGTCATGTGTATGTTCATTATCTTGATTGTAGTGATTGCTTCATGGATGTATGTAGATGTCTAATCTTATATGTGTCAGTTTACTCTTTGTCTATTAACCGCAAAAAAGTGTTTTTAAAAATAAGTCTCCAAAGATACTACATCTGCACAAAAGACAACCTTTGCATTTAGAATTGGTACCAATTCATTAATTGGTACTCTTACCTTTCTCCTGAAGAAAGAAATTAATTTATCCCTTCTCCATTTGGATTACTAATACGTTTTATTCCCACAATACATTATTTTCTAGTCTATGCAGTCAGTATTGATTTATATTTACCTACATTTTATCATTTTTGTTTCTCTTTAGCTCTTCTTGTATATCTTCTCTTCCAACTGGTGTGATTTCTCTTCTGTTTGGAAAAAAAAAACTTTTTAATGCAGGTTTTGAGGGGCATTGATCTCCTTTTTTTGTTTGATTTTTTTTTTAATAATTTTCATTCCTGAAGGATGTTCACTGGATAAAAACTTCTGTGTTGACAGTGGCTTTATTCATCTGTTAATCATATCTTACTCTGTTGTGCAGCTTTGTTGCTGTTAAGAAACAACTATCAGTATAATGTTGCTCTTGAGAATAATCTTTCCCTACCACCACCTCTGTGCATTTTATGAGTTTGTTTTGGTAATTTCTCTATGATTTATCCAGACTTGGGATTCTTATATTTTTCATGACTTCAGATTTATTAAATTTTTTTCTCTGGACTGATAGTTTTCATCACTTTTGAATATTTAAATCCACAAATACTTCAAAATATTGCATCATCTGCATTCTTCATATTCCTCTACTTCCAGGTCCCCAACTGAGCAACTCAATGAAATCTTTTTCACTATCTTTCATGCATTCCTCATCTTTTTGTCACTACATGTTTCATTGTGGACAGTTCAGTCTTAGCTGTCATCAGATTTACTGCTTCTTTCTTTTACTAAGTTTATTTTGCTCTAAACTCAGCCATTGCATTCTCAATTTTAGTTATAATAGTTTTTAATCCTGGAACCTATTTGGTTCATTTCACATATGCAGTTTCACATTTTATAACTTCTTGCTGAATTTAAATCAAATTTTTATTTTTCTAAAGATTGCAGTCATATTTGTCTTACAGTCTGGTATCTCCACTATGTGGAGTATCTGTAGATCTTTGCTCTCTGTTGTTTGAACTTGTTCCTTTTCATGTTGTCTTGACTTCTTATCGGCTATTATATTTGATTGTTTGATGAACATTGTATTTGCTTTTTTAAAAAGATTTATTTATGCATACAAGAGCTGGGGTGTAGGCAAGAGGTGCAGAGAGAGAGGGGAGCAGAACAGGCATATCTACTGAAATACACTGCTGAGGGGAGCAGCGGATGAGACAGGGAAGTCTGTTGTGCCATGTGGGTTAGCTACCTGACTGGGATCAAACTCATGCTGCAGTGGCTGGCAATAGCTTGATAGTACTGTCTTTAACCCCTGCGACACCAGGGAGGCCCTGAATACTGTATTTGAAAAGTAATTTTTGTACTTGATTTGAGACCTAAAATGATGATGCTTTAGAAACTCCAGAGACATTTTCCTTTTACTAACATTAAGAATACTGAAACATTTAAAGAACTTTACAGTGAACATTTGTATATTCACCACCTAGCTGTACCCTTAACATTTTTTAGCATTTTGCTTCACTTTGTTACATATATACCCACATGTAAATGTGTGATTTATTTCTTATTTCTTTACTTCTTCTAAACACATAAGAGAAATAATGATTCTGTTATCATTTTTTCTAATGAGGTTTTTTTTTGGGGGGGGCAAAGAAGGTTGTAGTCTGTGCAAAAACTATTTTACTTCTATCCTCAGGTGCATCCCTCCAGGGCACTAACCGAAAATACATGCTGATTTACCAAGACTATCTCCCTTGGAAGACTATTGACTAAAATTTCATTCGCCAATTTTTTAAACTACTTACTCTATCATATCAACAAACAACCCAGGCAAAAAGAGCCCCATAATGCAGAATCCAGTCTCTGGATTTATGTCTCCTCCTGAATCTTATTCCTGTGGCTCCATAATAGTGTATTAGGTCTTTCATTCTTTTAGAAATTTTTGCAAATATTTTATCAATGTCTTTGAGTTTTCCTAGTAGATGGAAGAAAATGATATAAACTACTATTATGAAAAGTATAAATCTCCCACTCTCTCATGAGCTAATTCAAATCACAATTTCATCCCAATCACTCCACTAAAACAACTCTTCTCAAGGTCACCAGTGATTCCAAAATTTGCAGTTCCAATGGTCATTCCCAGTTTGCACCTTGACATTTCATTAGCACTTAAAATAATGGTCAGACTTCGCTTTTCATTTGGTTCCTGGGTCTTCCTACTCCCTAGATTTTCTTACATCTCAACTAGTCTTTCCTTCTCCAGATTCCTTTTCTGGAATTTTTTCCTTAAATGAAACCTAAATGTCAGTGTGGCCAGAGATAAATCTTGTAAAATTTCCCTTTACTTTGCATGCTCCTAGGTGATCTCCCAGTTTAAATAACATATTTAAACTATCAATCAATATATCTTGACTATCAATATATATGAAATCCTTAAGTTAAATAGCATAGAAATGCTCTTTCACATTTTTTTCAATTCTATAGACATTATGTTTTGTTTAGTTTCAGATTAATAAATTTAATTCAAATTTAAAGTTTGAATAATGGAATACATTCTTCTGCAAGATAGTTTCTCCTATGACACAGCCACCCGTCCCATCTCTAGCCCAACAGTAACTCTAATTTTAACTCTTAATGACAAAAAAGGCAAAGGGTGGTACATGTAATTGATTATAAAAATCTGAAATACTCCATTGCTCACTAGTAGGCAAAGCATTCCAATAGAACTAGGCACATTCGTAACTAACTGCAAAGTATTTAGAACCTAATAGAGTCAACACTCACATTTCCACATTTAAAAGAAAAACACCTGGGGCAGAGAATATTAAATGGATGACAAGATGACTGAATTAGTCCACTAGATCTCCAATGAGAATGTATAGAACCATGCATACCAGAATTCTCCATGGCTTATCACAAGCAGCTAAATTTCTTCAAAAACCAGATTCCCAATTCCACACAATATATTTTGAGTACACATTCAAAATAATATTATGTACTTAAATAGTCTTAAATATTAATGAAGTTTTTAATCCCTAATCAAAATTGAAAAGTCATTCTTAGAGAAAGGAAATGAGAAAAATTTACCTACTTTAACAAAATAGCCTGGTGGGTAGAAATAAAATAAAAACCTAAGGGCTATTTTTATCATTCTTATTTTCAATATCAGATTGCTATGCAATGTTTTTACTAGAATATCTGATAGATATCATAAATTAACATGAACAAAAATAATTTCTTATTTCCTGTAGTCCATGCCCACTCAAATTTCTCTTCCACAATGTTACACATCTTTATTAAATTAAATTATTTTTCACCTGGTTTTCAGACTAAAAACCCATGTTTCTTTGTAGAATTTATAATTTTATGGCATTCATCAGTTTGGAAATTTTTTGACTTCCATATCTTCAATGGAACCATACCTTGGTTCCATTCTCTTTTCCTACACTAGGACTCAAAAATCAATATGCTAAATTTTTCTACCATATTTCACAAGTCTTACACATTTTAAATTCTTTTCATTTCTGTGGACTTATCTTCCACTTCATTAATCCTCTTCTTGGCTATGTCTAATGTGCTGGTAAACACAAGTATTATATCCTTAATTTTAATTCACTTTCAGTCTTATATTTTCTATATGATATTTTTTGATATCTGGAATCAGCTGAACATTACTATTTTTGAAAAGATAAATCACAGTATTGTAGTGTTTGTTTTTTAAAAGTTCGTGTCAGGTACTCAAATAACTGGATAGCCAATTTTCTCCTTGATTTTCAGTTATTTAGCCATTTTTCCTGAGATACTTGTTTGTAGTTGAATGTTAGACCTTTGAGGCACTTGCTATTATTGTCTAGAAAATTTGTTTTTTCATTTAAGAGTAAGTAGAAGAAGGCTTCCCCCATGGCCTAGGAGTTAAGTCTCAGTGCTATCACCTCTACAGCCTAGGTTCGATCCCTGGCCAAGAAATCAACCTACATGTGGCTCAGCAGACCTCTCCTGTTTTGCCTGCTGTTACCCTCAGCAGTGTATTTCAGTAAAATCTGCCTGTTCTGCTCCCCACCCTGTCTCTGGTGAATCCTCTTATCTTCTGCACCCCTGGCCTACACCCCAATTCTTACACACACATACACACACACACACACACATTTTTAAAAAACAAAAGAGTAAGTAGAATAAAATCTTAAGGAAATCAGGATTTGAATTTATTCTGGTTTGCTTTTGAGTCTCCAGGAAATCTGGTCCAATAATGGTTCACTTTTGCTCATAGGTTATAGCACTTCAGTGGTCCCAACAGAAAATGTGAGGTGTGTAGCAGGGCCCCTCTATCATGGTGAGCCCTAAACTCCAAGTTTTGTCTCTGGAGTCCATTAGTGTGTGACACTTCTGCTCAGTTTGTCATTATCTGTGCCACCCTGTGTGGGCCTAGAAATATTTCAAGATGAAAAGCACTGAATGCAGGACTCACTCTCTGTATTTTTTGAGGGAGAAGATTGAGGTTCTGGGAATTTTACATTACTGGCTGACTTGGTAATTTTACAATGACTATCTTTTTTTTTTTTTAAGATTTTTATTTATTTATTTACACAAGAACCGGGGTACAGGCCAGATGCGCAGGAGGGTAAGAGGATTCACCAGAGACAGAGCAGGGAACAGAATAGGCAGACTGATGAAATGCACTGCTGAGGGGAGCAGCGGGAGAGACAGGAGAGGTCTGCCACGCCATGTAGGACCCTCACTGGCTGTTCCGGATCAAACCGGCGCTGAAGAGGCTGCGGACAGCTTCACAGTGCTTCACTCAACCACCTGCGCCACCAGGGGAGGCCCTAGAATGACTATCTTTAGACCCATATTTTAATTCTTTATCCAGCCTCTCTAGTTCTTAGTGCATGATCTGATAAATTCTAATCTCCAATAGCTAGAACAAAAAAGAAGGACCGGTCCTGCAGAAACTGCAGAATGAATTCTGATTTTTTTTTTCTTCCTATATCACACTCAGGAGAATCCACCAGAAGTGCTGTGTGTTCTACCTTTTAAATATATCCAAATATCATAAATTATTACCAATATATTATAAGCCAACATCATATACCACTTAGACAACTGCAGTATTCTGAATGGTAGAGAAATTAGCTTTAGGTGAAAAAAGTCAGGTTTTATTTTGAAAAAGAAAAAGGATATAAAATGAATCATAGTAAAAAATGACAGGTATAAAGGTTTTGTTTTATATTTGCTGTTAATTAAAAAACATGAGAAGCCTCCCCTCTGACTACTTGTATTTTTTCTCTAAGTTATGGTGTCCAATAATCTGCTAGAGAAGAGCAGAGGTGCACTGTCAGAGGCTTAAGGAGAGTAGAAAAGTGATTTGATTAAAATAATGCTGCATTGTTCAGACCATATTTGAGACTCATCATGAATATAATAGGCCCAAACTGTCATGTTAAGTGACAAGTGAGGAAGTAGATAAAAGGATCCATCAAACTTAATGGTTTATAAGTAAATAGAGTCAAAAGACAAGAAGTGAAGGGTGGAGGAACTTAAGATTCCTCCTAAAGTTTATTGGAAAGATTGTTTTTATTCCTAGAATGATGCCATTCAAACACTAATTAGGATAGAAGTGAAATTTAAAAAGTAAAGCTAATATTGGTATAAAGTGGTCAGTGATCTAGAACTTGTAAATGAGGTGGAAGCAGCAGTAGAGTGGGAGGAACATGATTCAAGTTGGGCTGCAAAATTAGTGATATTGAAGATGGAGAAATTGTAGATGATAACAATGTCTGAGGTGAGGCTACTTGAGTAACTAGAGTGGGAAGGAAGGTAGGGATAAGGAGAGAAACTGAGAAGCCATGGGGCTGGCAGTTAAACTTGAGGGCCCTGAAGTAATAAGATGAGGACAGAGCTTAATGTGGAGAGAAGAAATGTAAGCCAAAAGTGAATGTTTTTCATTGGTTGGAGAGTTAGAAGACAAATGTCCTAGCTGAATGGCATGAACTTCAGACAGATGACTAATAATCTAATAGCGCCAGTGGGGAGAAAGAACACTGTTAACTCCTGGGTAGGGTGAAGTGTTAGAAAATATACAACTACTTGCCAGCGCTTCATGAAAGTAGTTTTTGTTCCTCACGTCTCAGAACTAGGTCAGGGAAAGAAAATGTAGGGCATTTGGGGAATAACTAAGAGTTATTAGTGGAAGATTAATGGGCAAGTGTTTATAACAGTTGACTTCCAATGTTGAGACACTAGGATAGTACTTGCATTGCCTAGACAGGATGCTTCCTTCATTAGACATAGAAAAAATTCTTATTTATTTCTGTAGGATGAAATTATTATGTAATATCAAATAGTATCCAAATTGGGGGGAGTGCACATTACTGCTTAATAACTATCTTAGAAGGAAAAATAACATGGTTAGATCTTTATTATTTCTCAAGAACTTAAAAGAATATGCTAGTAGTAAAAATGGGATTCCATAAGATAAAACAGCAAAGCTGTTCATATTGTTGTATTTGTGTGGCTATGAAATGATCTGTGATTTCTCTCAGTAAAGTATCCACAATGATTTGATTTTTTAGTAAACAATGTGATCATATTTATATTTATGTAACTTCCCCCCCGAAAGGTAGACTGTGCTGACTAAAAATCTTTTAGCTGCTTTTCAGATACTTTAATGTCTGCACCCATGAAGAGCTAATAAATATTAATGGAAAGGCCATCCTTGGATGGCAATTTTAAGGTGACATGGAGTAGGTGACTATTTCTTTTCAGTATTTTAATATGCTAGAGAGAAAAGAATTCTATTTCACTAGAAATTTGGAAGAGAAAATGTTTTTATTTGTAAATTAGATTTGATTTATGCAGAGCCCCAAATTAACCGGAAATGTCTTAGTTCACTTTATTCATTCAATAAACATTTACTCATAAATACTTTAAAAGAAGTATACTCATTATACTTTAAAAGAAGTATAATACAAAAAAGAAAAAAACTAGATTTAGTTTTCCATAACAAGTTATTTTTGATTACGTAGTGCTATTCTTAAAACTAAGACCATTTAATGAAAAAATAAAAATGATCATGTAATCTAATCCAAAGAACAGCAAATTGCCTAACATAGCATGTATTTCTGACAACTCACTAGCTAAATTTGAAATTAAGTTTAAAAGGTCCATGTATGTTTGCTCTCAATATGCTCTGCCATAAATATGAGCATTAGTTAATAAAAATTCACAGCTTGTAATTTTTTATGAAACCACCAATTTATTCCACAATCCACAGAATCAAGCCATTAGATTGATTAAATTTAAATTTACAGATAGGGTCATTTTCCCTCCTGCTATTCCCAGGATAACCTCTGTTGTTCTGGCCAACACTCTCAAGGTATCATAGTTTGAAAAATAAAATATGTGGTCAAATAAAATATGTACCAAATAAAATATGTGGTACATATAAATGAGCACTTAGGACTACATTTCAAAAGAAACAAAAGGTATAACAGAAAAATATGAATTTATAAAATTCCATTATTCAAAGTAAATTTTTCTATCACTATGGTTTCTAAGTTTTTTCGAGTGCTATTATTTTTTGCATTAATTATTGGAAAACAAAGACAACATTGATTAATGGAGACTAGGGTTTTAAAACAGATTTTTAATGAGTGGTGACATATGATATTTATCTGCAGAATCAGTAAAAGCTATTAGCTTTTGGTTCCACCACAGAGAGACAGCAGCATGTTATGCTTGATATCCAGAAAAAACACTAAAATAGTTTAACGAGCAAATTTCATTGTACCCTCAGGGATGATTTTTAGTCAAGATCACTCCAAGTCTGCTCTAACAAAGGTCAGGATATAAAGAACACAGAAGTACTGTCCAAAGTGCCTTGATCTTTCCTTGGTGACTTAACAGTGTAGCTGTCACAGACTACATTCTCAACTGACAGTCTTCCCTTTAAGTCTGAAAATATTATTTAATATTTCTTTCACTTATTTTTTTCCCACTGTCTTTTTTAAAAATGTTGCCTGAAAGTTATCTATATACACACTTGGTTTTAAAAGAAAGGAATATTTGTCTTGAGATTTTTAGAATTTAAATTTGTTCAGTTTAATTATCATCCTATTCAAATCAATGAAACAAAATTACCTCTTGGTTTGGGGGTTAAGAATTTTGTATAGTGATGATAGTTCTTGTCTCACTAAATGTCAGTACAGTAATAATTTTTATATGATGTACCATAAAGATGCAACTTTGAGATATTTATTAGAATATCTTTACTTGGAATTAATTCAGGTAAGAGTTAAGAGTGGGTATTTGCCCATTTTATAGATGAAGAAACTGAAGTTCAAATGTAAAAATCTTAACAGAGGTGAGGGGGAAGAAATGTAGAAACCAGACTTCTGCTACATGGAAACTAGAAATTTATAATTTGGTGTGTTTTTTTAAGGGGTTCAAAAAGTCACGGACATTCAAATCCTGTTGATTTTGTTTTACTCTTTTTCAAATAATGTTGAACATTATAGTGGCACTCGATGAACATCTACTATGCCAAGAATTCTAGGTAGAAATTATCTAATTTCCAATAAGACGTAAGGTTCTTATCTTCACAACCATTTTACAAGAAAGCAACTTCGGGATGAAAAAGATATTTACCCTAGTCTCAGAGTCATGATTCAGACACATACTTAATTTCAGAGCATCTGCTTTAAACTAGGATGCTAAACCATTTCTCAAGGTTAGATTGTCACCCCCAAAATTTTGAATACCCATGAGTTTGGGCAACCTCCATTTTGCAGGCAGAGAAACAGATCCTTGCTCTGTGCTAGATCACAGCTTAGCTTTACTTGTGAGCAAGCTTTTTCCTGGTCAGATGATGCCTTAATCCCATGCCCCTCTTAAAAGTATTTTACTTATTAAAAATGTACAAAATAAAAGTTCTACAATTCTCCCTTCCTATGGTCTAGTACTTTTCCTTCACATGGGAGTTTTTCCATGTGGCTAAAAACAAAAGTGTTGTTAAGACATTAGTACCCACAGAAACATCAATTCCAAAGAGCACCCACACCCCTATGTTTATAGCAGCACTATTTATAATAGCTAAGCTTTGGAAACAACCCAAATGCCCAAAAATAGATGACTGGATCAAGAAGATGTGGTACATATAGACCATGGAATATTACTCAGCATTCAAAAAAGATAAACACATGCAATTTGCAGCTACATGGTTGGCGCTGGAAGGGATCATGCTCAGCGAAATAAGCCAGAAAGAAAAAGAAAAATACCGGATGGTCTCACTCATAGCAGGAATCTAGAAAACCTAAATAAGGGACCAGGAAAAAAGAATAACTATAAGAAAGAAAATATCAAATTCAACAAACAACTATGAACCAGAGACTCTCTATGGGGGTTGGGGGGCGGGGAAAGGAGGGATTAGGGTCAAAATAAGGGGGTTGTAATTGTATGGGGAATATAAAAATAAAATTTAAATTAACAAAAATAAATCTTACATTAAAAAAAAAAAAAGACATTAGTGCCCAGGCTGTTATGGGTAGCCAGCCTCTCCCTGTCGCAGAGACCCTAGTGTGATTGCCAGCTAGCATAATGTGTACACATATGATGTGTACATATGAAAGACAATGTAATTGCAGGGAGAAATGATACCATCTCAAAAACTGATGTAATGACAAATGGCAAATTTCTGCAGTTGTGATTATCTTTACCCAGTTTATTCCTGATATTTTCATATACTACTTTCATATAAGTACCACCACATGCTAACTGATTACGCCACTGGTGCTACAGTTACATCCTACTTCCAAAGCTGGGAAGTTGTTAAAAATGAGGATGGAAATTTGAGGAAACTTAAATCACCTTAGAAGGTGTTTTATTATTCCTGTACACTTTTTGGACTAGTGTACAAATCTAGTGGTCTCATTGTTTTATCATTTGCCAATAAAATATTTATGCTCTGATAGCTGACTGTGGGACTTCAGACAGTTACTTCACAATGACTGAGTTTCCTTATAATATGGAAATAATAAGTGCTTGTACTCTAAAGGTTGGGTGTGAGGATTTAATGAGTTCATTCACATAAAGATCTGGAATTAGTTATCTAAATTTATATAAAGAATCTAGCAATGAGATGAACACACTTAAATTTTCATGATTTTATCATCATGAAGATATTTACACACACACACACACACAAACAAATCAGAGTCTTCATGATGTGTTGTTTGTCCAGTTTTCCCTTTGGCAATATCTTCGTGGTAAATCTAAGTTTCAGGAACACAAATTATATACCCTCCCTAGTTGCAATCATTTTGTTTTTGAAATTGGAGAAATACTGAACTACACTAGAAGTGACCCATGGCAAAAAGACATTTAGAAACTAACAAAATAAAGAAGATTACTACTAAAAACGGTAGTACACATTGGAATGAAAAACTTGGTGAGAGATCATTTTGTCTATTTATCATCAATTATCTTCTGAAGTAGATTGTGGCTGTGCTTATTGTCCCTTTTCTGTAAAAGAATTTTTTAATTAAATGACTTGAAAACATAATGGCTTCCAAAAATTTTAGGTAGATGAAATATAGCATGTTTCTCATAGTAGTAGGAAATCATATTTTTTAAAAGCAAACCAAATACAGATTTTAGACCCAAGATTATTAGCAACAAGTTAACCTTATCTATAAAGCAAATGTGACTGACAACCATAACATTGAGAGAGTTGTCAGAGCTAAGCACATACGTTCCACTGTAGGTCCTTAAAGTAATAATATGATGGATTGCAGCAAGAACAAAGGGAGAATAAGCTTCCAATGTATGCCATATTTGGGTCATTTTTAAAGACATTTGTCATGGAAATGCTGAAATTTACTCCTTTTTTCAAAGATTTGTTATTGGCAAAGTTAGATTTGTGTGTATGCATGAATACTTAGAGTAGATGTCTTTATCCAATATTATTAGTGAAAAAGCTCCCTAGACGTTCCATTATTTCAAACTGATTTTTTTCCCTCTTATAAACTTTGCTGTTATGGCAAGTAGCACAAACGTTGTTGATTATCATTTTAAATTGGCAATGCTTGTATATTCTCTACTTATGAGTAGTGCCAGAACATACTGAGTGAAATCTGCCCATTCTTGGAAGATTATAGATTAAAAGCAAACATAGAAAATAAAGGAAGACAAACATGCTCCCAAATGATAATTAATACAGTACATCACGAATAAGCTTATAAATCTTTCAAGTCCACATGTGTATTATGCCTATATTTATAGTCCTGAATCAACAATGTGACTGTTATCTTTTTCAATGTACATTGCATGTTCTGATTTAAAATTTCAAAATGCTTTCCCATGTCAATGACAATCTTAATAGAGTCCAATTAGTTCCACAAGGCACTTTCTGATGCACAAGCCTCTGGCTTGATTGCGGTGAATGGTGGGTATTTCCTGTGTTTAAGCTCACATATGGATTGAGTAAGGCAGTGGCAGAGGGACTACTGTTTTCCTTCACTACATCTTCATTTCTTTTTCACAGGCTAAGCCTTTTTTGTTTTTCCTGGCTCTGTTGTCAAAATACTGACCAAAGTTTTGGCTCATGGTTTGGAACACCAGGCCAAAACAATCCTCTGGAAACTAGTGTGGCAAAATGTATTTTAATCTATACATTCACCATTCAACCATGTGAATAACCACACCCATTGACCCACTCTGTGGTTTAAAAACAACATGGGTTTGCCCCCAGAACAGTTTGATTTATATGACAAGTTTTTTCAAGCTTGCTCTATCAACATTAAAAAATGTTCCGAGGCTTGGTTTCATCACAGCTCTTGTGGAAAAAAAAAAAAGAAAATATTAACTTCACTAAGATCATTTTTGTTTCTGTTTTTAAAACCAAGGTGAATTCTTTCGACATTCTGCAGAATTTATTTAAAAATGCATTCAAATAATAGAGGTTATTTTGATAATGCATGACAAATATGTCTGAATCAGAAAGCAGATAATGCAATTATTAAAAGTATTTCCTAGCAGATCACAAATAAGAAAAGATCAGGACCTTTTCTGAATGAGTCATCATATTTTCCTTTTAGGTTAAAGTGATTCTCTTAAGTGTCAGAATACACTTTTTCTCTTGTCTTTCTAGGGCACTGGATTAGTTCTTTGTTAACTATATTTCACAATATAAAAATATTAAGAGATCTCCCAACCATATTTGAGTATTTGAGAGATAATAATTGTCTGAGAGTACCCTGAAGAAATTCACTTTTAGCAGATCCTTCTCATAATTATTCATGCATATCATTTCCTCCTCTGAATATTCACTGAATTCACATTTTCAAAGTTTGAACTAATAAATATTTTAATGAATGCTAATTGCCTGTCAGGTGAATGAAAGAAGATTTGGATTTGCTAGAAGTACCTGCTTCACTCAAGATGTTTGCCTTAAACAAGGCTATTCTGGAAAATTTTTACTGAATTACATTAAACTTGCCACCTGGATTTTCTCCCAGATGAACAGCAAGAACTAAAGTGCTCAAAAAATGTCTTTTGACTTTAAATTAAGTATTAAAACTTTCAGCAAAATGCAATTTACAGGGTGTGCTGTAGAGGAGTTTCAAGAGGTTCCCCTCTCCTGGGGGGGAGGGGTGGTAAAAGGAGAGGGAAGGGAGGGAGGGAGAGCAAACACCTTTACAATGGAAGCCTCTAGCTCCATCTCACCCCCATCTAACTATCTAAATCTTAGCTAACTTTTGCAGCTATCGCCAGTAAGTCTGGAAAGATCACATATTTTAAAGGTACAAAATCTAGGTCCCTTTAGAAAGGGAAGAACAATGCTGACTTAGGTACAAAGCATAAGAGAAATGGTGGGGGAGTGACTTTCTGATTGCTGGTGATGTATTTGGGATGTCTGATAATGCAATGTTTAAAAGTTATTTTAGTTAATTTGAATCTTTATATTTAATTGTTCTGTTCTCTATTCTATTCTCAACCCAATTACTGTTTCCTAAACTGTACTTTTCCTTAACCCAGTTCATTCTTAGTTCAAGATACTTTTGTATTTTTAGATTCGTGAACTACTGATATCACCTAAACTTTCACATGCATTTAGTACAAAGGCTTAAGATCTTGATTCAGAGACAGCTTTGGGCACTATCACTGACTGAAGGTACTTAAGCCTACTGTTAACAGGGTATCTGCATTTTCTGTCACCTAAGCATCCTGACTTGCCTCACCTGGAATACTTTACTGGAGGCTACACAATCCACAGTAACTGTTCCGGTGAGATCCATACCCCAAATTTTGCAGATCCTGGGGTGGAGGAAGGAAGGGTGTTGACGTGATATTGTTACATACATCTCTGTGTTGCAGACTCAGCACTAAGCCAGGCTACAATGCCCATCCAGTTCTCAGGAAAATCCATCCATTCATTAGAAGACCAATGGTATACCTGGATCTCCTACACCTAACCAGGCTGTGACTTTAATAAACTAAGTCTTCCCGTGGACTTTCCCTTGTAGAAACTTAGTCATTTCATCAGAAATAGAGAAAAGTTGAAGGTATCTCAGGCACAGAAAACACAACTCATTTTTGTAGACAAAAGCCTTTTATTTATGAACTGTGATCTGTTTAAGTATTGGTCCTAGAAATATTGGATATTGAATTGCCAAAGCTTTTATTTACCATAAAACTAATAAAATAATCCTTGAAGGGCTGAAAAGAATTGAAAAATTATTATACTGTGTTTATTTTTATTAGGAATGTGAAGTTTATCACCTATTAATAGTACATTCTTAACACTATAATGCAGCAGTAATACATCTGTTTTTAATACTTGCTGTATAGATCATTAGCCTACTGGTCTTTCTGAATTGTTGCTGCAGTGGCAGCATAAATATCATAATTAATGCTATTTTTGTGCCTGTGTATGCTCTTTTTGAACATGATCAGGGGTGATATAGAATCTGCTAAGCTGACCCTGGTTTTCAACTCACGTGGTTAGTATAGGGAATTAAGTGTGTCTACTCATTATCCACTGGAGATTGCAAAGATACAGCAGACAATCAGAATCAAAATTCTGATTGAAAATAAAGTATGATTCCTTAAAAGTGTTTAGAAGGGTGCACAGCAGGGCATATTTTCTTTCTTACTGGCAAGAGTTTGTAATTGGATACGGTAACATTACGGAGAACATGAAAACATGAAACAAAAGTATTGATTCAAGAATTCGCTGAAGAGTCCAAGTGCACACTGGCTGGTTTTATTCTTTTAAAGTACGAGTTACATCGCTTGTTTATGACAGACAGGTACAACTTGGCTGGTCCTTCTTTCAATGCCTTTTTGAACATACATGAAAGAAAGTGTTATTTGTATTGTTAAAATTATATTATCTCCTCTGTAATTGCATCAGCTGCTAACTAGATCTAGAAATAATGACATTTAAAGAGAAAATGGCAGCTATCTCCAGAAGCCTGCAGTATAATGGAAGAAACTAATTAATTTAAACTCATCATCTTCCATAATGGTTGTTTCATCATTCCCACAGATGGAGCTCGAAGGAATTATCCCTGCAGACGCCACAGATTGGCTAGCCAAGGGGAGATTTTTCTTTATATTCCTTCAACTCACATATTGGCAATGTCTGCTTGAAGTATACTGAGGAGTACCCTAGGAAGACAAAGTGTGCAGCATTAAAAGGTGAAAGTAAAAACCCCATTAGTGCAAAATGTCTTGCTTCAGGTTTATATGGTATAGGCAAAAACAAAATACCTTTGTTGAGAGATGTGGGAAGAAAATTTTAAATATCCTTTCAGGTTTTAGTTGCAACAAAAAGGGAAACCAAGGCTTAACCTTAGGAAAATGAGAGATTTGCATGTGTCTACAGCTGGAGTTTAAAAATATCATTGTTCCCTTTTTCCTCCTGATTGATTTGTATTTTCTGGAATCTTTGCTAATACTATGAGAAAATGGAGAGATGTGTTTCTGTAAAGATATACAGGTACAACAACAGAATAGGGAATATTTTTTAAAAAGTAAGCTACATCAGAGTATACTACAATGGTTTTACTGTTATAAGGTCTCTGCTATACTAGTATTCTAGACATTATGCACTGCCCAAATTCATTATCAGTGAAGTGATCTGGGAGTATGTTTCCCAATCATTTCTCTTCCAAAGAAGCCAATTTCTTTGCATTATCAAAAGAATTTGACATTCTTTCATTGTGAATATAAACATGAATTTGTGTTCCTGTGATTACAATGAACAGAGGTGATCTCAAAAAACACTGACAACAGCATCTGAGAGAACCCTGGTGTTTCAGACTATACGGGTAATTTGCATACATTAGATAACCTGATAATCATGAAATTGAAATTATTAGCGTGGGTCCCACAGCAATTTTAAAACCAGAGAATCTGGTAGCTGCTCAGGGCTCACCAGAGAAAAGAACATTACCCATCTTATCATAAATGGCCATTCTTACCCATTCAAGATAACAGCACTTCTATATGCCAAGCCCTGTATTGAGAATCTGCTTTTCCTGTTTTCGGTGCCCCCACGATGATCTATGAGTTTCATGTGCGTTTTTCTATATGAGCGTGTTTTTCTTTAGCGGCTGATTTAAACTCGAAAATGTCCCAAATCTCTTTCCACTTTCGGAATATTGCTTAATCTGCCCGTTAGAGGAAAGCTCCTTTACCCGGAAAAAGCCCTATTGGTCTTCAGGTGGGATTTGGTTGACGATTAGCAACTAAACATTAACTGGGCACCCTTTGGGCGCTTCACTGCTTTGCAGAAAGAACTCAAGCCATCAGGGTCCTGGCTGAGAAGTCAAGGCTCCAGCACTTGCACCCGTCTTGCGCGGTTCCTTCCTGGAGTGTATTCCAGGATTCCCCCAGAGAAGCCGCAACCCCCAAAATTCTGTGAGGCTTTAGTTAATGGCATCAATTGGCTTGGCGTGTGGCAGAGGGGAATCTGGTCTTTAAGCTGTAATGCAGCGCACCCACGCTTCCCCCCTCCTTCGATTGTGTGTTTACGGGCTGGGGAAAAGGCGTTATAACGTCCCCCAAGCGACTTTAAAAGCTCCACCCCTGCCTTGCATAGGCTTGTACTTGACCGCGGCTAAGACAGCCAAAAGCTGGGGGTATCCATAAAAGAGGAGAGGAGACTGAGGAGACGCAGGGGAGAGACTTTACGCATTGCATTGTAATTTTCTGCCTGTGGGTGTTTTTGATACTAAAAAAAAAAAATTATACTGACACAAGACAGTCCCCCGAATTGCGGAAAGAAAACCGACGTGGGTGTGGGGGCGGGAGACTGCGGAGTCTTAGAAATCAGTAAGGTTAGGCAAAGGGTTTGGTTTTAGCCTAAATCTGTCAGCAAAAGGGCATCTGGGCTTGGGAACGCTGTGCCCTGCTGGACTGGGAACGCACGGGCTCCGGCAGAAAACTCCCTTACTGTGCTTAGCAGTCCGTTAAAGGGGGTGCACTGGGAGTCCAACTGGGTTCCAATCCTGAGCCTACGAACCCCTCGCTGCATATTCATTCATTGAACACATACTGACTGATGGTTGGCCCCACGCCAAGCATTATTATAGACGCTGGCGACACAGACGCGTCATCTTGAGCAGGTCATTTAACCCCTCGGAATGTCAATGTCTCCACTGGCAGACCTGTAGGGTTGGACAACTACAAGGCCGCCAAGATCCCTCGCAGCTGTCAAATATGACAGGCGCGAATGGGTGAGCCCTCGGCTACGGAATGAGCCCCCGACTCGGGGCGGTGGGCGGGGAGAAGATCCGATAGGCCATTTTGCTTGGGTCGCTCCTAAGCAGGCCAGGCACTATTGTTCCTCCAGTCAAGCCGGCAAAACAAAACTGGGAGGGTAAGGGAATCAAAGGCAGCTCTTACAAGACAAACTAATCTTCCAAAATACTACTGCAAACTTAGGTGAAACGTCCCTTTAGCACACTGATCTGTCCTCAATCAGAACAGGCCAGGGCAACCAGCTGCCCCATCCTAAGCCCCTTTACGGCCCCAGGCCAGGGGTGTGGCCAGTCCTCAGCGGACGACTCCTGCCCGGGATCCACTCCCGCTGGCTCTCAGAGGAGAAACCGATTCTTGTTGGTGCCAGGGTCACCTCAGTTGAGTCAAGCCCTGTGCACTGCGCCCACCGGGGCGCCCCGCGAGTGGCGTTGGTTTTCCCGTTCCAATTTTCACCGAAACCTCTGCGAACATCTGCTCTCACCCCCCGGCGTCTGTTTCTAGCCCAGGCCGTCTGTGGAGTTCGAGGACGCGGGAAGAGGCCGCTCCCAGTTGAGTTGTGCCTCTGGGGGTTACCCTGCGCGCTCCCCGGCGCCTGCGTTGCTAGCTTTGCCGACCTCGTCGGCAAAAGTGTTCCTACACTTTCCGCTGGTTCGGTCTACTAGAGGCTACAGGTGGTGGGCAGGGCACCGGACCCCTCTTTCTAGCCCGGGCCCCCGGCGCCTCCTTTCGCCCGCCCAGGCCGCTGGAAGGACTGCTGTCGGCTGCGAACCAAGCTTGGGCCCTCCCCGCCTGCGACCTCCTAATCCTAATGCCACTGTGCCTTCTTCTAACCTCCTCCGTGGGCTTAAAGCCTGTGCCGAGGGGGCTCACTCCTTACACTCTTTGGCCCAGCGCCCCCCATCCTGGAGCTGGGAACCTGCGCGCGTGACTGCACCGCAGCGTCGATGGGTCCCTGCTGCTGCGGAGCTGTGGGGGGGAGGCGGGGAGTGGATGAAGGGGCGGGAGGAGATGGAGCCCAGGGAGAGGCCGTGGGTTGGGGCAAACTGATCCTCTCAGGACTAAGCAGAAGCAGCTGCTGGTAATAGCTGCCGCCGGGGAGGGAGCAGGTTTCCCAGCCCCGGACTCTCGCTGCTGCTGCTGCAGGAGCGCGGGTAGCTAGAGGAACCGCCAACTGGCGCGACCCGCGGCGGAGGTGCCGGCCCCCTAGCCAGGACTCGTGCAGACCGACCTAACCTTCCCTGGGACTGAACAGTCCCAGCAGGTTTTCTGCATCCGCCTTTCTAACCAAGACTTGGTAAAAAAATCCTCCCATGCCCCACCTCTTCTACCCGAAAGTGAGCTCTTTTCCTTCCTTGCATCCCAAGAATGGTGCTAGATGGCGTTATTCAAAGCTCCATAAAGAGGTGGAACAGTGGACGGCGGTACAAACCCTCTCGCCTTGCGGAGATGGGCAAACATGAAGAAGGCTCTTCGCATAGAAGTATCTCTTTGGTAATCTTTAACCTTGTACGAGGAAGTGAAATAAGGAAATGATGCCCGACGCAGTTTCAGAAGCTTATATATTAGACAATGAAATAATTTGGACACTTAGGAAAATTAATAAACACATGGAAATCCACGATAAGCCTTAACGACTGATTTTTATCTATCATTTTGTATCCGCCCATTATCCATCGAAATATAAAATTCCTGTGATTTTATGTAGTTTACATAAACCACAGGCATTTGGCATTTGCTGTTGTGTTTTTTTTCCGATACATTCATGAATTGGCAATTGGTCAAAATCTACTAAATACATAATTTAATTCTGGAAAAATAAAATTCGGCTCAATTTATTGTATTTACATTTTATGATTTTTTTAATTGAAGGAAAGTTCTCTAAAGCCCCCCACACACACACACACACCCCAACCCCCTAATTAGAGTTATACAGGCCTCTGGTTCCACTGCTTCAATGACATCTAGTAATAAAATCTTTGCGGTCCCAGAATATAATCAATCTAGAATTTCTTTCTTTGAATGTTTACATCTTGCAGAGTTTTCATTACAATCTTGTTAACATGTTTTGTTTAATTCAAGACACATTAGAAAAGAAAAACAAACTTAAAGTACTTATGGGGGAAATAATTTTTCTTAAATCTTGACTGAGCTATCAACGGTAGCAGTTTATCTCTCCTTTCCAAAAAAAAAAAAATTGTCTTCGATTTTACTTATCTAACGGTGGATCTACATTGGCTGAAGCTTGTCTTCTGATTTTATTTGCAATATTTGCAGGAGAAGGTACATTCTGAAGAAAAACAGCTTTCACGAGTAATCACTCTGTTTCCTGTATCTGCCTACCTGTCCAGCTACCCAAAACATCATTAAAAGATGCCTTTTGATCGTCTCTAGTTCTTGAGGGGTTTCTTTAAATGGAAATTCAGATTCCTGTTTAAGGGAGGGCATGCATTTCTGTCTCTTGGACTTGGACAAAAGAACTGTTCATAATTTTTGGAAGAAATAATCTACTTCTATTTAGAAATAGCCCCGGGAACAGCATCTCTGAAGTTTCTCCGCAAACATCCCCACCGCCAAACTCCCGCACATTTCTGTCCATAGACACATGTCCTTGTCTAGGTCATTCTCTTCCCCTCATCCGCTTTTATTGGATAAGTGCAGCTGTGGAAAACCAAAAACAATATATATTGGACACGAATAAGGGAGATTCTCGAATTCTAAAGCTGTTCCATAATTTCTAGTTTCACTTCTCGCCTCCCCACCTCCCCCACTCTCCTATCCAATTTGCAGGACCACGTGTGCGGTTCTGCATCCCACAGACTCTTCTCGAGTTTCTTATAGTTTTGGGTGTTTTTTTTTTTTTTCCCCTCTCAAGTAGTCATAAAAATAATGCCGAGGGGGGAAAGGGCCCGAAGTCGAATTGCAGAGCCACCAGGCATTGCGGCCAGACGCGCCTGCACACAGTACCCGCGGTCCAGAGTCTCCCTGGCTTTTCGAGAGTTCACCAAAATGTACCAGCGCCCTAGGCTTGAGGAAAAAGAGTCCTACGGAAGAAGCTAGACTTCCTAGGGTGAAGGCGAAACCGACAAAGAAAACCCTCCTACCTGAGGTGAATTTCGATTAACTATCTGAACCGGGCTCAAGTCGTTTTATGGTCTTTGATTAGGCGATTCCTCCCACGTTGCCACAGACCCGCGCGCTACCGCTGACTCTCAGTCTCTATCCCTCGGTCTGTCTGTATTCTCAAGCTTCCTAGCTCAATTTTCACAGCAAATGCTTCATCCACGTTTGACCCTTGCAACCACATGTATAGTATCTCTTCAGCAGTGAACACCTCTTTCGGAGGTAAACAGTTTGATCCCATTTCTAGCTCACGTTTAATTTTTAACGTATTCATGTCCCGCTGTGCCCGGCCTCCCTGGAAATCCACTGCCAACCGCATAGAATATAGAATGCAGGTAAACGCACAGTGCGTTTGGCCTCCATAGATATCATTGTATCTGATTGTCCTAAAAATTGCTCGTGTTGCCGGAGCAACATCCAAACCTATTAAATGAGTGACGTGAGATGGCTAAGAAATTTGACATAACTTCGAAGATTAAAAATTGCTACGTGTAGTTACACTGGAGTGACCACAGGGATCTTGTTTTCACTTAGGAAAGAATAACGCTTTTTTCACTCCAGCAAACATTTTCTCAAACTGATCAACAATGCTTTCCTTACAACGTTGTGTAGTGATTTGAATTTTCCTTTTGCATGTAAATTATGTGATTTGAAGCAAAATTCTTCATCATGTTAGGTTTAGGCAAATCATTGAGCTTGACATTTACTTCTGGATCTACAGCAAAATTACAGATGAAATCCTGGGACAAAGATTTCAGAGTTAAATGGCCATTAGTTATGAGCACACTGTGTGTTCTGAAAAGTGAGTGAATCAATTTATCTGCTGGATTCCCTCCTTTCATATTCACTATAAACATAGTAGGTTTTGGCTATGATTCAGTTAATACATAGATTTATTATCATGTAAAGGCACAGGTTTAAATGATGCATAAAAGCCATTTTCCATTTTTCCCCTTAAAGGATGCCTTAAGCTATCAAACATTCGTTTGATAAAATAGAATACCCTACCAAAACAAAACAAGCAAGCAAATGTCTGGTGTTAGGAGAGAAACCACATGGAGGCAAAGAATAAAAGAAAACATAGGGGAAAAAACGACAAAAACAAAAGTAGAAACAAAAGAAGTCAATCCTAATCAGCAATTCAGCTCTCTGACTATAGAACAAATATTCAAGGACACATTAGGTTTTCATTACCAAGAACAGTTCTCCAGTGCCTCTAGTTACATGTTAAGAAATAAAGACAATTACAACACTGGAAACATCATTTTCCTCACTCTAAATATTTTATGCTTATCAAACAAACAATGGATTGTTTGCTTTCTCCTTTCCACTACTCCTTTGGCACTAATTTTGGCACTTTGATGGTGCTTGGTTTGGCAAGCAAAGAAAGACAGTTTGGAAATTATCTTTATAGCTACCTCTGGTACTATTCTTCAGGCTTATTGTTGGCCAATAGAGAGCTGATTGTTTCCTCTAAATGGGCCTCAGTCCACAACCTTTACTTTTATAGAATAAACCCTTTATTTTTTATCTTTTGCATGAATCCAAGCTTTTCCAACCTGAACTTTTTGAAATAAAGGTATACCTGTTTAGTTTATTTTTGCATGATGACCAAATTCACAAAATGGAATAGAATTTTTAAGGCTTGATAGTATTTTACAACTATAACCAAAAGTCAACAAAAGTACTATCAGCTATCTGCCAAAAAACATGGTCAGGAAATAGCAAATGAGATTTAACCTAGATAAGTACAAGTAGTATGTCTGGGGAAATATAATCTTAAGTCATAAACTTGAGGTCCAACTCCATACTCTCCATGAGTCAAACTCCCAAATATTTCCGTTCTGTTGGCTATTAGAGTTTACTTAGGGAGCATACAGTTCTGTTCTAAACTATATTGGAAGAGCAATTATGTTGGATAGTTTTTAAAATGCACCTGCAATTTTATTCTTGGAGGAAAAGGTGCTATTTTAAAAATTACTCTAGTTATGAGAAAGAAAAATAAATCTGATGCTTGTTTGTCATATGATATTATAGAAACGTAAAAAGAACAATCAAGCCATTGCCTTTCGGGTGGGGGAGGAACAGTGGCTGCCACACTGAGGAGTCATACTCCAGGCACTTGCTAGATATCTCTTTATAAAGGTAAAAGCAGCTCACAAGTGGGTATGTTAAGAAGTGGGATGATCTGGATAAAAGCAAACTAGAAGCTCAGGGAATCTCCACCTATAACAGCAGTTGGCAATAAAAAGCTTAGACATGCTAAGAACGCAACATGATTAAAAGAAAAAAATAAGCAAATTTAATATTCAGAAAGATTGTGCCTCAGGTTTTTGGGGGGGAAGATTTACCTAAAAAGAAAGGATCAGGTGATTTTAATAGTTATTCATATGGACAATAAAATTTAGCATAGTTATTATCTGTAAGACATAGGACACGGGTAAAAGATTACTTGAAAATTAAAGTATTTGCTTTAGTAGAAAGTTGGCCAGGAACCACAGTGTTGCGTATCTCATTTGGTATCCTAAGCTTTAAGTGCGTAAAGATAAAAGTAAACTGTTCTCCTACCCCACATCCTCTCTTTACATACTTCCAAAATCTGTGGTATAATTAAAGAATTTGATGATGTTTTTTAGAAATCTTGAGAGGGGAAGTGTATTTCCTAATATTAGTTAACATAAATGGTTTAGAAAACCAGTCCCAATGTAGCAAGACATTAGATGTTAATGTCAAAATAATATGTATATGTCTAGTGAATATTCTCCCTAGTTCATACATTTTTAGGGGCGCAATAGGCATAGAAATTGACTTTCATTGTATAGGATGCTCCAGTTCACTAAAAATCAAATGTGTTTTTTTTAAAGTATTCAGGTCCTACAACTTAGGGACCATGTCTTTAGTCTTGTGCATAACTTGTATTGGTATTAATGCTCTTAATCAGTTAATCAATTAATGCTCTCCAGCCAGATGCACTCTACACTGAAGGAATTAGTGTGATTCTTTAAGTGATCCAGCTAAGTGAAAGAAGAAAGGTCTGTGTTGGGATAAATGATTAATCCATTAAAAGTTTATTTAAATGGTTCCTGTTTATAAGAAACTTCCTAACTCACACCTGGAAGAAGGTTCTCTCTTAGCCGTTCCCATATAGTCTTTTGAATCTCTCAGGGATGTTAGGAATAAATTGTGATCTAAGTCAGTGGGTTAGATCTCCATTCTCTTTCTTAAGGAAAGCTCCATCAGGAGCATTTGGCAAAGTTTTCTATATGAAATTACATTGTCAAACCAAACAATAAAGTAATTTTTGAAAATTGTGTGTGTGAAAGGGAGAGCAAAAGGGAGGAAGAGGGAGGGAGAGAGGGTGGGAGGGAAGTATAAGAAATATCTTTTGAGTCAGGATTGGTCATAATATACCTAACCTGTCAGTGTAGGCAGAATACAAATGCTCAAACAACTATGAAACTCCTGTTGAAGTTGCCATCTTACATCTGTATTTGAGATTTTGAATATGATCGGGACTTAAGTGCACATTTCTGTCCCATGTGTTCTGTGTTTATGCCAGGTGCCAGAGTATAAATCTACATGTAAACATTTTTTGTGTGCCTTCATGTGCAAAAAACTTTGTCCTTTCTTTAATTGTATATATTGTAGGTTAGGATAGCAGCTAGGGTTAGCATTTTATAACATGTAAAAATCCAAATGTTTTAAGTCAAATATTAACTAGCAGATACATACTTAAGTCCTTAAAGCATTTACTAGTTACTCACATGTAAATTCTCCAGATTAAATATATCTATATATCAATAGATGAATATAAGTACATATATTCTCAAATGTATAATTATGCAGATTTCCTTAGGTTTTGGCTTGCTATTGCAAAGGACATTCAACCTTTTTTTGAAATTGTTTATTCATACTTGCGTTCATGTCAATTGAAAAAAAATAAGTATTTTTGATGGCAAAATGAGCCTATCTTGGGTAGTATAGTGCATTTACAGATTGTGATCCTATGCTCAGGCAGGACTGTACACCCACACTGTGTGCCTGTGACTGATTTGGGATTTGGATTTCTGATTTGGCTGAGAGATGTGTAAAAACCTCAAGTAGTCAACAGCTCCCTATTGGCTGTGCATCTGAGGGGCTCAAGAGCATTGTTTATTCCAGCAAGTGTCTGGAATACATTAGGCTCAATAAATTGGCTCCTGCTACTCCCGTTTTGGAGAATATGAAGAATTTGTATACTGTGCTAAAATAAATGCACTTTACTCAAATCACAATTTTCCTTATAGAAAATTTTGAATATGACTATCTTCTGAATCTACACCTGCCAACATTTTTAACACGTGGCATTACTGAAATGCAATAATGAAATAATTCTCCACACCTTCAAATTCAGAAACTCATTCAAAATTTAGATGTTTTTATCCAAAGGTCATATGAATCTAGGTTTTGAGAAGTTAAAAAAACAAAATAGTAGGATACTTGGGTTGAGAGTTGTTCCATATTTTCTAAAGGAAATACCAAGATCAAGGATCAAAAGTCTTGTATTAAAACACAAAGATTTTAGGTTATATGTTACTTCTGAATTATAAGGATTGTTTTTTAAATATGCTTTTAAAGCAAATAGTCTGCCTGTAGACTTTGACAAGAAACTTTCATTGTCTTTAGAGTGTTCTTAGCAATCATTTACATTTGGTAGTTTAGGTTATTGCTGCTCCTTCTTTAAGTACAACTTTTGATTTAAAAGACTCTGAATCAGTTTCTTTATGTTATGGATTTTTTTTTTTATATTTGTGAATGGGTGGAAAGGAAAAACTGATGAGGAAGGCAAAGTCATCCTTATGAACTGGCTAAGAGTAAATATTTCTCTTTGAATGAGGTATTGGGATTTTATTGGATTAGCATAATTTATCATGTATTGACTTCTACAGGAAATACTCTTCACCCAATACACAAGGTCTTTTTTGGAAAATTTCTGAGTCACACACATACAAACATCCAAAATAGTTTAGGACCAAAAACCAGTCTTTGTGTGGATTTCTAATTATTTCCTCTGTGTTAGTCTTATCTCCAAATCTATAATCTGTGGTCTTTGAAGGTGAAGGATTAGGTCTCATTGTTCTGACTCTAACTTCATGGTATCTAGTACAAGTCAACAGATACTTGATGACTGATAGAAACAACCGAAACAACTGTAAAGCGTGTGAATCTAGATGATTTTGAAAGAGTGTACCATAATACCCGTATTCATGCCACATTTTATATTTGCCTAGGCCCTTTTGCTTACTCTATCTCATTTGATGTGAATAATTGAGTGGGAAATAGGGAAGGGATTTCATTTAGGAGAGAAAAGGGCAAACATTTTAATGCTCACTAAAAGTGATGAGTCCCTATAAGAGCAAATCATCAAGGTATTTGCGTATCTTTCACTACTTGTGATTGGATTCTCTAATCAAGAAAGAGGAAGTTCCCAAAGAAGGCATATCTCAGATTACTGACCTATAATGGATGCTTCATCTAATGCTGAAATATTTCACATGTTGAATCAAAATTTTCTCTAGGACTCATTAAATCACAAATGCAGTGGGACTCTGGGGTTACAGAAACTTCCCCCCTACCCTCCCAAAGAGTTTCTTGATGCAAAGAAAGGCAAAACATTTAGTAGGAAGGATACTGGACGGTGTGTGGATAGTTAGTACAGGCTCCCCTGCCTGCTTCTGGATAATGCAATTCTCTGCCTCAGTTTCCCTGTCTGTAATAAATTAGAGTACATACCTGTAAGACCACTTCTAAAATTCTGAAATCTGAGGTTTTAATTAGTTTCAGTCTGATGACTTATATCCTACCCCCACCACCAAGAAAAAAAAAATCATCATATTCCATCCACCCGTCATCTCAGGCCCAGATAATGCACACGTAACTTTCCCATGCTAACTGAGCAACCCGCCTCCCACCTCCCACTCCACCTCCCCACCCCTGCCCCCACCCCTTTCAGTTTAAACACTGCTAGGGCCTAGGCTTCCGAGACACCCTGCGGGGCTTGGGCAGCAGGCCCAGGCTCAGGATCCTAGCAGGGGGGAGTTGGGGCCCAAAGAGGGAGCTAGGAGAAAGGGGGAGGGGGGTACCAAAAACATCAGAGGGTCCTGGGAAGAGGGTTCTCATCTCCGTCCCTGGTATGACTGCACACTCTTGAGCCTAGTAAAGGGCGCCCCTCAACCCGGAGGCACAGGCGCATTTAAAAAGGAAAGAAAGAAAAAAGCCACCACTGGCTCGAATTTCTGGAAGCCAGAGCAGCGTGTGCCCGAAACATCGAGACAGAACCCCTCTTAACACTGCCCTGGCCTCTCGGTTACCCATTTTCGGTTTGATTTCGAAGAACCGGTTCCTCAGCCCCGCGTCGCCGAAACTGTGACTCGAGTAAGTGCAGCCGCCGGGCCCCCGCGGCCGGCCGCCCGCCCCTGCGCGCTCTGCCCACCTTCGCCCAGGGCGGCCGCGCTCCCGCCCCTGCCCGGGCCGCCCGGCCGGCTTTGGCCTCCAGTTGCGCTGCGGTGACGGGGCGAGACTTTGTTGTGAAACTAAATCTGACCCTTTGGCTCAGAGGCAGCGGCCTACAGCCCGGGCCGCTGACGCCCGCGTCCCCCGCCAGGACTGGGGCGCAGCGACCGGCGTCCGGGAAACAGTGCAAGGGGCGCAGCTGCCGCGGGGCCCCGACCTCGGAACGGGCGAGTGAGCGGGTGCCGGGGGTACCCCAGCGCGCCCACCGCTCGCAGGTCGCCTGCTCGGCGTGGGCACCACCGCCAGGTACGCGAAGTCACCTGGAAGGGCGCGGAGGCGGCTTGCAATGATGGGGGACGCCCGTCGGGTCCAGCCGCAGTGAGGCGCCGCGTGGCCCCTCTGGCACGCAGCGTTAGGGCGCTGCACGTGGAGGGATGTGTCTGGGGCGGGTTTGTTTTCCTTCTGGGAGGTGGTGACTGAGTGGGATGTAGCGGGACTTGGGGAGGGGGGGTTCAGCTTGGCCTTATTTGATGTTGTGATTGCTGTCTTGGACGTGTGCTTCTGCGGGAAGCTCGAGCAATGGGAAACATTTGGGGGAGCAGTTTGGGCAAACAGCTATTTATATTTAGTACTTTCTAGCCCTCGGAGTTCCTTTCTTGGCCAAAAATGGCTTGGTGGGCCCAAATCAAATAGGCCTGTTATAAGAATTGAAAGATGAATTGGAGGGGTCAGCACAGGGAAGGATTTTTATTTTTATGAATAATAAGAAAGCAATGAAAAAAATAACAGGATCTTTGCTTTGCCTTTGGTGAGGTTGGGGTGGGGAAGGATAATGGATACAGTATAAGCAATTTTCATTGTTTTCTTTATATGAATTAAGACTCACCAACTTTTTTGTTCTGATAGCCAGACTGGTATGGTAGCTAGGTAAGTTGTCTCATAAAACTCAAAGTTTCTTGAAAAAAAAATCTGGTTGGAGAAGGACTCAGAAATGTGAACTGATAGTATTGATATTTCCAGAAGAATCAGTTGCAAATATCTACACAGTACAAGAGATCCCAGCTCTGAGTGAAAATTGCTGGGATGATGTAGATGCAATATGTCCATGTAGACCAGGGGAGACATTCTTTCATCCTCTTCCCGGACCCTGGTATCCTAAGCATCCTGTGTTTTTTGCTCTGTGCTATCTATTCAGCCAACACTTCGGGAAAATGTCATGTATCAAGCATCTTTCTATAGTATAAAAATTATTCCTGCCCTGAAGGAGCAGTCAGGTGACAGTTGTCACCAAATGTGACTAGTGCTCTTATGGGGGAAAAACGCAGGTGTGCAAAGGCTTCCTGGAGGAGGGGACTGAGTGGGTCTGGAAGGCTATGTAGGAGTCTGGGTGAAAGGTGCATCCTCCTGGAGTAAAGTTGCACCAGGAGCATCTGAAATAGTCTGGTTTAGGTGCAGGTCAGCAGGAGAGAATTAAATTGCAAGAGAGATGCACAGAGATGGTAGCTGGGAAACCCTGGCACACATTGCAAAGGACTTGGATGTCAGACCAAATCAGACTAAATCAGACTTGTTCCTTGCTCCAAATAGCAACATCTAACAAGTTTCATAGTTTGGAACATGTGAATATCTTAGAAAGAAAGCAGAGAAAAAATGGTAATTAAGATAAGTTACAGAACAGGAATGATAAAAAAAAATTATTAGTGGGATCATTTAGCTTTTAAAAATGTCAAAATGTCCCCAAATAGTAATAGAACACTACAATAAAAATATTGTTTTACTAATTGTTATTTTAGTAATGCATCTCCTAATAGTGTACAATTGTCCTTTAGTGGTTGACTTACATGATAATTTTTGGATGTAAAACTAGAGACTGTTAAACATAGTGCATTACAGTTTTATAACCTTTCATCCTTGACAAAATGCTTATCATCCATTCAACACATATTTATTAAGCATGTACTATGGGTAGGAAGGATTGTCAATCTTTTCCATCTTATTGAATGTTATTAGTGTCATTGTAAGATAAAGAAGCATGCTCAGACCTGTATGCTATAGAGTCAGAGAGCTTAATTTTTCCAAGATTACAGATCTGACTAGTGCCAGAGTAAAAGACTCCAATTCTTACTTTCTGTAAGTCTTCAATATCTTTTTCCCTAGCCTTGACTCATTAGGACTAGCTGTAATTTTTACTTTCCTCCCCAGTACTATTTTAATCAGTGACTTGAGAGAAGGAAGTTAAAATAATGTTTTTTGACTGGCAAATTACGCAAAGCTGGAATGGATATCTCACTCATTAGCTTGCAGAATCATGAGTTAAAATCTGAATGCACTTGACTGACATGAAGAAACTAACAAAATGAAAATTTCACAGGGGTGAATTAATTCCTCAAATAAAGATCAGAGGGATTGTGCCTTGAAAGCAAGACATTTGCAGAAGAGTTTGAGTGTCCCTAAGCTTAGTAAGTTCCACTGCTGTATGGATCCAGAAGCCACTGACCTACAGACTTGTCCTTTGGAGGGTGAATCAGAAAACTTAGTAACTTGTTTTAAAAAGGACAAGTCTTCAGATCCTGGGCCTAGAGAGGAGAGCCCTTAAGGGATATCATTATAATCTGCTAAGAATTGTTTTAATAGGAAGATAATTGAAATATATTTGGTTGGTGCAGAATAAAAATTGACCCTAGAGGAAAGGACTTTGTTGGGTCTGTTTTAGCTCAGTCTAAGCAAAAACCTTCTAATGTTTAAGCCTTCTAGTTATAGACCAAGTGGCTTGCCAAGCTGGTTTAGTTTCTGTCCCCAGAAGCGCTTAAACAGAAGAGCTTGGTGATCTGTCAAGGATATTTTGGGTGATTTCTGCTTTAGATGGAAATTTGTATTCTATAATGTCCTTATGTGGCCCCATCACGATATCCCAATATACCATATATATTCCTGTTATATCACTGATTAGATATTTTTCTCACTGAACTAAGGGAAAGCAGATTCCTTAAAATTGTCTAGTTTTGCTATAATGTATATTGTCCTTTGATTTTTTAAGAGTGACATTCAAAGAAATCCTGAGTCAGTGCCTCCTTTGTGACAACTTCATGCTGTCCCCATTACTGTCTTTATTTTCAGTCTTTATAGTGTACAATTGTCCTTCAGTGATTGACTTACATGATAATTTTTGGATGTAAAACTAGAGACTGTTAAACATAGTGCATTATAGTTTTATAACCTTTCATCCTTGACAAAATGCTTATCGTCCATTCAACACATATTTATTAAGCATGTACTATAGGTAGGAAGGATTGTCAATCTTTTCCATCTTATTGAATTGTACTTTATTTACTGTCTTTATCTTCAGCCTCTGAGACTACAGTCCTGCAGTCATATTCAATCAAGCAATCCCTGCTCTAGTCAAAAAGCTGCTAAAAAGTCAGAGTCAGCATCCAGGAAATGAGGAAATTGCCTTGTTAAACTTTAGTTGTGATTGTCAAGGTAAGAGAGTGGTGATGGAGCGGATCAGGGAAGCCTTTACTCTCTAGATGCTCCTAAACTAGTATACATAGTAGATATTAACTCTAAGGTCTAATGATGAAGTTGGATTTCCTGTACTATATATGTTATCTCATGAGCTGGATGTTGAAGTCTATGTCTAGATCCATAGTTAAAATTCCCTTTGATTTTTAGCAGCAAAAGACAAAGAAGAGGCACACAAGTCTGAAAAATGGTCTTATTTTTTATAAATATAATTGTTTTTTACATCTTGACTACTGAACTTAACGTGGTCTAAGCACACACCAGAAAATTTATGGATTTGATTGGGTATTCCTGAAAATCATATCACCATTCAGCATTCTAATTTAAGTCTTTAAAAATTAAAACCTTCAGTATCATATCAGTTACTGACATGACAAGTAGAATCTCAATGTTAAAGACAATTGTATATTCCTAATTTTCATCTTTTAAACCAAGAGCCCCTTCTGCACTTAAAAATGAGCATGAGTGATTATTGAACCTGCTTAATTTACTTAAGCAGGAATAAATATCATGACTGTATTAGAAAAGGGAGTGTTGGTGGAAGAATATGTAGATCAGCACTAATATCATGTGTGATTTGGAGGGATAAAGTCTATTATTCTTTTTTTTAAAGTTTTATTTATTTATGCATACAAGAGCTGGGGTACAGGCCAGAGTTGAGGGGGGAGAGAGGATTCACCAGAGACAGGGGGAAACAGAACAGGCAGATTGACCGAAGTACATTGCTGATGGGAGTAGCGGGTGAGTAAGGAGAGGTTTGCTGCGCCATGTGGGTTGCTCCCTGGCCAGCCTGGGATGGAGCTCGTGCCCAAAGTCTATTATTCTTAATGAAGAAGATAGTCACTACCAAAATGCTGTGTTACTTTCTTGGCTATACTGGAAAAAAGAAAAAAGGTTGACAAGTGTTAGGAAATGTGAGTTGTGGCACATTAAGAAAATTCATTTTATTAAAGCATATATTTCACTGTATTTTGACAATCACGTAACCATTGCTATCAAGATATAGAACACTCCTAACACTACCAAAAGTGCCATCAAGCTCTTGGCCCACATTCCTAGCTTGAGGCAACCATGGTTGGTCCTGTTTTCTACTTCCTATGGATGAGTTTTATGGTGTATTTCTTTCAACACTTTCAAAAGCATTTGAAGGTAGGTCTTTTTATGTAAAGGCAAGGAGTAGACATTATATACCCCCAGTTTTTCTACTGAATAAAGAAAAAATGATCATTTATAGGTGTTTATTTCAATTGTACATTAGCAAGCATAACCAATAAATGAAACCAGTTTAGTTTGCTACCAGTTGTTCTACAGTATAAATCATTTTAAATCTGAAACTAGGGTCTTACTAGGCTAAGAAACATTTCTGTGACACAGTGTATATAAACATCTGTGAAGACCAGAAATGTCTTAAAATCAGTAGATGCAGCAGAATTAATATAAGAATCTGGTGAAATGTTAGAAGAGTTTGTCACATGAGATTATGTTTTAGATTTTTTTTTTCTCTTAGGTGTCTGAATTTCCTTATTACAGCTAAAATGTATAGGCCTGTGGTTCTCAAACAACATGCTATAGCACATCACTGTTCTCAAATCCCTTATGGGTGAGCCACCATTTATAATCAATGGGCAGCATTTACCTTTTCTATACTTGAGTAGGCATTATTTTATGACAAGGACTATATGACACACTCACTGAGTCATGTGTTGAAAGTAAGAGAAGAAAGTGATCAGGATAATAAAAGATCCCATGTTTACTGGAATGAGTTTTACTTTTTGTCTTGAGTCCATGAGCATAGATTTCCACTGGAAGAGCAATGTTGAATGGACAAAAGGGGAAGTGACAAGTGTGTGATAAATATACATGCTTTTATCAGTGCAGCAATAGTTTGGATCAGTCATTTGTTGAAGCTTTCAAATGTCCAGGCATGATTTTTAGTATTCAAGTTAACCATGAACACAAAAATTTGGTCACTTCTGATATAGGGAGATTCTTGAATGCTATCAAGATTATAGCTTCCTTTATACCTGTTTCAAAACTCATTTGAATATTTAAAATTATGATATCTGTATTTCTACTAGGGCCAGTGCTATGTAAGAGAAATATACATTAGTGAATTTGACCCCACTTTATAAGAATTACCTCTTTCAACTGTCATACCTTTTGATCCTCTGGTTATACTTTTTGGGATTTATTCTTAAAGAAATGATTAAAAATACAGAAAAAAACTTGGCAAATGAAGATGTTGAAGTGTTATATGCTATAAAAATGAAAAAATCCCAAATGCCCCACTTTAGAGGACTATTACATGGACATTAACATGATAAATATACAGACTATAAAATGCCTGTGGAACAATGTTAAGAGAAACCAGAAAAACAGAAGCATGGAAATTCACTATGATTATAACTACATAAAATTAATTAACCCAACCAGCTGGGTTGATGGGGTTATAGTTATGTTTCTTTAGAGCTTTCTTAATATCATTTGTGTAGTGAATCCCACATTATAGTAGTGTATAGGTTTAATTTGGAAATTCAACATTAGTTACTGAATATAAATGTCATCATTTTCCTAATTAGTGTCACCTCATTTGTTCCCTGGCCTTCTGTTCACCTGAAAGTAATGTATGGTGGAAGCAGATATTTGGTCATATTTATTTAGAAGTCTATAAAGAATAAAACGCAAGTACCAATAAATCAGTGGAAAAGCTATAAAGGCAAATTGGTATAGACATTTATTTCTATAAAAACTATATCTCCATCTGTAAGAACCTCACCAACCTAGATTTCTATTTGTTTTTTATTAATGTTTCAGTGGTTGTGATGTGCTCTTTAACAATCTCAAAGATCTGTGAGTATCTGGTTCTGAATCCAACTTACCTGGGTACGCCCAATTTCTGTTTTCCATGATATAACTAAATTTCTTATGAAAGTGTGGAAAGCAATCAACCGGTGACCGTGAGACGCAGCATTTTGTGGCTTCTAGAGCTATGGAAGAGTGAGTTGAGTGGGTCTCTGGGAGGTCATTTATCCAATGGTTCATTTCACTACAGGCTTCTGTTTGTAAATTTTCTTAAAGACCCCTTGATTTGATATGTTTATTCAATCTGTAGTTGTAGTCTTCTGGGGACATACTTTAGAATAGCCCTTTTCTTTTCTATAGAGCAATGTTCAACCTCTAGTTTCCTTCTGCTTCTCAGGAATGTTAGAAAACTCAACACTTGGTAAGAAGGCAAAGATTAAAGCGATGGTGTGTGGTAATGAAAATACTCTTTCATCCAAGGAGCCACAAGTTATTAACAGTGCCTGATGGGTTTCTGGTTCATTAGGGGTGATTTATGTGTCATCTAAAATATAACCCATTTTTCAAAACCAGCAGGAAAAATTAAAATGTACATGATATATAAAATTTAAAAAATATTATTTCTCTTCCAACCATATTAGTCTCCACCTCCACCCCTTAACTTATTTTTCTTCAATTTAGAAAGTCCATCCCAAGAGCCTGCCTGCCTAGATCCTTTCTCAGACTATTTCTTGCCTCTATAATTTACACATTTATTTCACCTTCTCCCAGACTTCTGTTCTGACAATAACCAGGATGTTTGTGATGCGCTATAACTAACGTAAAAGCAGAATAATATTTGCTTGTAATATGAGGTTTTATTTTTTTTAAATCAAGTGCTTTTAACCAGTAGGTATAGAAAAATAGGAAATGGCTAGGTGGAGTGAAGTTGGAATTTTACTGAACTGAGAAAAGTAGGTTCAGAATTCTAGAATACTTGTTTTAGTTAATAGGGACCGTTTGTAGACTTGGGGAGAAAAATTGGAATCCCAGAGAGAGTTTAATTTATAACAGAAAGCATAGATGTTTTGTCTCTTGCATTGAAGTTTCTGTATTTAGAACTATTTTGTGTTTTTAAATTAATAGGTTTGTTGGCTGCAATAGAGCATAAAATATCGTAAAATATCTGAATTCCATCGCTATAATTATAATCTCATCATCAGGGTCCCAATTTCACAATGTCTCTGGACCCCCAAAGGTGATTTTGTATGACTGAAAGGTTTGTCATATTATAGTCTGAATATTGTGTTTCCTGTGGAGTCTTTTTATCAGTGTACAAATCTAACATTAAAGTTTGCTTGCTAATTTCAGTCCCTACCCAACTCATTCCCCTAAGAGTAGCAAATACAAAGGAAGTTTCTAAGGCTCACTTGGGTTCCTTAGTCCCAAGTTGGACAAGTCCATCTAAGAAAATTAACTGTTTAGTGGTATTTCAACAGTCCAGGGGATTTTGCTGGAAGGAAGCATAGTTCCTGCAGGTTCCCACAGTATTCCTTATGTCTTCCTTATGCAGGATGCCTCCCGCTGTCCTTGCTACCTGCCTGGGTCTGCTCAGCACCAGGGCTAACATTAACTTAAGGCTATAAATCTAAGTCAGGAGGTCCATCAACCCCAGTGCTGGGTACCCCAGTTTGTGGGCTTGATTGCCATGGAAGTGACTGAAGGGATTGCATGGAAGTGACTGCTTACCACTGTCTCCCTTTGGATAGCATCTTCTCAGGTGGCCTCAAGCAGCTAGAAAATATCAAGGTTTGCACCACCATGAGCACAGCACACTAAGGTGTGCCCAGCTACATGGCTTTTTCTCCTGTTTTGTTCAGCTGATATTTTCTTAGTTAAGGAGTTGGTGAAGTACATTTCAGGAGGAGACTTTCAGGTTTATCTTCTGTGCTCAGACTGGATAACTGATTCTGGAAAGTTGAACCTGGTCAGCAGATCCCCAGGATATCTCTCAGGCTCTTATCTCATTTTAGGGAAATTTCATTTAGTGGCTAATAGAAAGATGGCTTTCTGTTGTATATAACACCAAGGGACACCTCTCTTTAGGAGGGTACCGTGATAGTTGACTTGGGCTTGGGTACATATAGGATTTGGCTTCTCAGGTAAACATACAAGTAGGTGATAAAACCAATTCCCAGTTTTGGTTGGAAATAGATGTGTGACTGGGTAACTGCCACTAGATATGTGGTGCCATGTCTTGTCAGGACCCCTCTGACATCAAAGCTTCTGTCTCGAATGTTTCACAAATCTTTCCAAATTAATTCCATCCATTGATCTTTCCATCAGCATGCATCATCCCTCCCTATCCTATACCTAGATTAACCTTCTTAGACATCTTCTACAGTTTCTTTTCTAGGATCCAATCTGTGGCTTAGTCAAAGTCTATCTCTGAGTACTGTGATTGTATTAATGTGTATAACTATATAGGTTTACAAATAAGTACTCACTGTGTGTGTAATAGGTGGGTAGGTCAGCAGACAGATACATGCATATATACATACATACATATGTATATCGAAGCAACAATACAAATATAGATGTATAGGCTAGCTAGATAAATTGATATAAGGATGGATGGATGGATGCATGGATAGATGGATGGATAGATAGATAGATAGACATGAATCAAGTAACTTGATTTTGCTTGAACCTATTTATTTTTTTATTTTTTTTCAGATTTTTTTAAAAGATTTATTTATTTATGCATACAAGAGCTGAGGTACAGGCCAGAGCTGTTGGGGCGGGGGAGGCTGTGAGAGGATTCAACAGAGACAGAGTGGGGAACAGAACAGACAGATTGACCAAAGTACACTGCTGAGGGGAGCAGCGGGTGAGGGGTCAGGAGGGGTTTGCTGTGCTATGTGGGTTGCTCCCTGCTGGCTGGGGATCAAACTTGTGCTGCAGAGGTTGTGGACAGCCTCATAGGTTGCTTCTTAACCTCTTGTGCCACTAGGGAGGCCCGAACCTATTTCTTTGGGTACTTGAAATAAAGGTTTATAACAAGAAATTTGATGGATACTTTTTAAGTAAATTAAATGATAACATCACCATTTAACTGTCCACCTAATTCTAGCTCAGAGTTTACATATATTCTCAAATGGTCATCTATCAATAACATTCATTCATTCATTCAAAATATTTAATAAGTGCCACATGTGACTGGAAGAAGAGAGTAAGTTATGGTTCTAGCCCTCATGGAACAAAAGTTTAGTGGTAGAGGTAGAGTGAGTCTAGTGAGACAGGTAGAGAAATAATTACAGTCCCATTAGATAAGTGCTATAATGGGGGCAGGCTTATTTATAAACCATGAAAGATCAAGTCCAGCAAGAGAATTAAGGGTTTACCTCCTAAATATCAGTAGACCCAGTCATGGCATAAATTTCATGGTTCAGATTGACATGCAAAAATCTGGAAACAACTATACTGATTTAGCAAGCAATGGAGGATTTGTAAATAAAGTCCATGGCTTTCTGTGATTTTTTGATTTTGGACTGATTTTTCTTAGTGGAGTCATCTACCTGAAACAGATGAATGCTGACTCTTTTGACTTGTCAATAATCTTAGTCTTTTCTTTTCAACCCAGGAAACAATAACAAACATAGTATTTAGTAGAGAACAGTTTCATCTTCAGAAGAAATAAAATTACAAATGAAATAAATACCTTTCATGTTTATGTAACTTGACCATTCTTAATACCTTAAACTGTTCAGTAAGTTCAATATGGAAATATGGAAAAGAAACACATGGGAAATGATCCTAGAATATCAAATATACAGATTTTGATTGAAGCACGTTCTTAGGACAGGTATGGAGAGAATGGGAATTTAGGGAGAATCAGAAGGCGCTTTGTCCTAGGCCTGCTACCTTCTGTGAGCAATGAAACTGTACTTTGTCTCACCACGTATAGGTGCACTGTGGGCCATTTATGAGAAAGAACTTTGTAAACTGTAAAGTGTTTTACCAATGTAAAGCAGGATTATTAACCTCACTTTAAAATGCTACCTTATCACCTGGAAAATGTAACATGGCTCCAGAGAATAATTAAAACAATGAAAAAAGTCTAGTTTCTATAATACCTCTTCCCTAATAATGCAAAGAATCCTATCAAAGCAATTCTGGTAGATTTTAAAATTCAGTTCTGAAAATTTTGTGCAATTCAAAAGAGTTGTATATAGTGTTTTCCTGGTTGAGCAGAGAATATATGCATCCATACAATTTTTTTTTTAACTCAATCTGAAATTTTGTGTTGACAATGGATAAGGCATGTGTTTTCCAGCATTGATAACGCAGAGCAAAACAAACTTAAATGAGAATTACTTTAGCATTTTAAAATTACATCCCAAGTGATCCAAGCTTCAAATGTCTTACCCAAATATTATGTGTTTAAATGCATGCATTCATTGAGTTAAAATATACTGTATAAACTTTAACATATTATCCAGTTGAAATCGCCCATTTCACAGAAAATAGAGCTGAGGCCCAGAGAACCTAAGTTATTTGCTTGAGGTCATTCAACTAGTTAGTAACAGAGTCAGACCCTGAATTCAGATTTCTTCTCTTTCACTGTAGGGGTTTTCCTACCACAGTAACCTCTGACGTTCAAGTACTTTTACAAGAAGAGATAACTGAAATTAAATTCTTGTTCTCTTCTATAATTTTGTGTAGGTGTAACATTTATGCTGTCTTTATTTTTTTCCCTTAAAATTGCATGTATATCTAAATATTTGTGTTGATGTGGTTGTGAAGTCCAAGTAAGTTAGATAACCTGAGAGTCTTTTTTAGACTTTTCATTTGAGCATGATCGTGAAAATTAATTCTAGATGTTAGGGAATGACAATGGGCAGCTAGAGGCCTGCTTTTTTTTTTTTGAAGATAGCTAAATGTAGAATATATTTCAAATTACTACTTTTGTTGTCTATGTCTTGAAGCATCCACAAATCCCATTCTTTTTGATGGTGTTGAGTCTCTGAAGGTTCAGGGTTGATCAGCCATGAAACTGTGACCTAATGTAAACTTGCTAAGACATAGAATAATAATATACTTCCCCTGAGGGTAAAACACTCAACTCTAGATTTTTCTCTTTTATCCTTGCTCAGACTACAATCATATTTCTTTGTTAGTATTTCCTCTCTGCATTGTGGAACAATTGACATTGATAGATAGCATGGAGAAACTGAATTCAAAAAGAAAATAAAATAAAAAGCTTTTCTACTGTTGGCTCAAAAATAATGTGTGTGGAAAGCTCTCTTGCTGCCCTCTCTATTCATTTTTTTTTTTTCTTCTGAACTGCAGCTGCTGACAGCAGACACACTGAACTATAATTTGGCCACATTTGGCTCATGTAAATTGTGATAAACAGTGAGCCCATAATATTTATTTTAAAGATTCATTCAGTGAAGTTAAGCATTCTTGACTTGTGTATACATGCTAGTAAATGGAAAACTGCAGATGTAAAGATCAGCTCTTAATTTCATGCCACACAATTAATACGGCTGCTTGATGCTCTATTCTTCACAGGTGCTGGGGTGTTGGAACCCTTTGAAGAAGTGTGTAGCTAATAGCCCATATATAATTCAGAAGACGAACTCTTCAATGGAAGACCCCCGGGGGATAAATGGACAGTCTGTAAGTAAACAGAATGTCAGTCCTTAGGAAAGAGTTATTACTTTTAAAATCGTAATTACTATTTTTGTTGTAATCTGAGTGTCTGGAAATTCCTCAAAAATCTGTACCAGTTTTTAATGATTTTAAACTTATGAATTAAGTAGTACACTATTTAATCAGTCTAACCTAATATATATCTTTCTTTGAGGTATCAGTTATCAAAAGTAGAATTTTAGAGGACAAAGCCAACCTGTAGTATCACTTAATTATACTAATATGCATAACGTCATTTTTAGGCTTACATTTTCCTTTGCCTCAGAGAAAACATATATTTGTCTCATAAAACTTTAAATGAATACCTGAATTTTGAATTATTAGGTATACATTTGTTTTATGAATAAACATGTGTGCATGTGTATGTATATCTGTAAAATGTGTGTTTAGTGTGTCAGTTTCATAGTTTGATGAACTCTTCAGTGGACTTTAATTAAGGAGAACCTTAATTTTATCTTCTGAGCAAAAGAGAAAGGTTCAGAAATCTTCAGGTTTACATTGAAACAAAAAAAAAATGCTTTTGTCTCATAAATACAGATTCCCAACTAGAACTAATCTTATAGGGACCTCTCTGATGGCCTAAGGTTAGTCTTAGTGTTATCACCGATATGGCCTGAGGTTGAGCCCCAGCCAGGGAGCTAACCCATGTGGCGCAGCAGACCTCTCCTGTCTCACCAACTGCTCCCCTCAGCAGTGTATTTCAGTGGATCTGCTGGCTGTGCTCCCCATTCTGTCTCTGGTGAATCCTCTCACCGCCCCACACCTCTGGCCAACACCTCATTTCTTCTACACATAAATAAATAAATTTTTTTAAAAAGTAATCATAAATAACTTTTGAATTAACTTGAATACACTGGAGAGCTATTTAGAACTTACTGAATAATAATGAATATTAATTTTTAGAAAAGCATATTTCAGCAACTTGAAGTTGTTTTCTTGGCAAATTTCCACAGCAGTTTGGGGTGTGACTTTGCCCTTTAAGCTCTCTGATCAGATATGATGCTTTTAGACCTGTGGTTTCATCACTCAGCTTCATTCACATTAGAATTATTTCCAACCCAAAGTGCAATCTTTAGTAATGCTGTTGTGGTTCCTGTAAATGTGTGTTTTACAAGGCCTATTGGTGTTATGCAGTAAGCAGTAACTGCTAATGGATAAGGATTTTAATAACAAAGGTTCCAGTGCTACCAAGGTACTTTAGTAGTCTGACTATATGCAATTACAACATGTATTTTATGGATCTCCTAACTCATCTTGTGAGGTAATTCACATCAAGCATTTTGAGATGATTCTGCGTGGGGTTGCTTCTAGCCTTGACAGAAAAAGCACCCTTAACCTAATTCATTTGTTTGTTATTTGAAACTCCTTTTAGGGGTCAGTGATATTTGACTTTAGTATTATGTTAAAAATATTTTTTGTAGTGCTTACAAAATAGATGAAAAATAAGTTCACTACTTACTACTTATTGTTCCTATGTACCTTTGCTCCTTAGACTGAGGTTGGTTGATGTGCTGAAGAATCACTAACACATTGAACAGTATCTGCTAATACACATTGCTGATAATATTTCTTTTGGTATTTTATATTATGCAAATTATAATTTAAGTAAAGTTAAGAATTGGACTAAAATTTGAGGCTAATATAAAAGAATAAGAATATAATGATTGAAAAATTTTTACAAACAAGAAGTTGTGTTTAGTGGGCAACCTCTTTATATATCATCATGAGCTTTTGGTTTGTTTATAATATGAAGCAGTTTTATTTTTGAAACATATCTGACTATCTCCAAAGTACTGGGGGAGGGATGTTTCTCAAGGGCAAACACTGTATGGCCTGGAGGAAGCCATTTCCTGACAATGTGACTCCAGCACACTAACTTGGAAGCATTTGTAGGCTTTTTCAGAGGCCCCTGTGCTGAGGCCTTGGGTGGGCACCTCACGGGCTCACTGCCTTTGGTTCTCAGGTTTCACCTTTTCCTTAAGAAGGTGGGGAAACAGGCTGAATATGGGAAGCTAAAAAACATTAAAGTGATTCAGCAAAATAAAATTTGAAAGTTGACCTGGAGCAGTCTTAGAAGCACTCATACTTCAATCATGAATTGAACTATCCCATTCTCCTCACATTCTTCTTTCAAAAGTTTTTCTTAGAAAATGTCTCATCCACAGTAAACACAGAGTATGTTGTACTCCCTCATGCCTACTTCAACATTATCAATATTCTGCTATTTTCATTTCATCTTCATTCACTCTCCCTACCACCTTGAAAGATTATTATTTTTAACACGTTTTAAAAAGTTCACATGTATGGAGAGGCACAAATATTAATTATGCAGTTTTTAAAAATGGATATGACCACACCCTATTACAAATTAGAAGCTTTCCCTCTTTCCAGAAAGTTCATTTGCATCTCTTCTTACTCAGTATCTCTCCAATACTCTCCCTTCACCCTGAGACAACCACTATTCCAATAGTTTTTACCTTTGATCAATTTTACCTGTTATGAAGATCCATATAAACTGAACTCTCACATAATGTTTGTTTCTGCCTTCTTTCATTTATTAGTATGTTGTTGAGATTCATCAAATTATTGCATGGACCAGTATTCATTCTTTTTTATTGTTGAGTAAAATTTCTTAGTACACATTCTTTTAAAAAGTATTGCACAGGGCCTTGAGCGCAGTGCTGTGAAGCTGTCCACAGCCTCTGCAGCGCCAGTTCCATCCAGGCCCGTCGGCGAGGGTCCCATATGGCGAAGCAGACCTCCCCTGTCTTGCCCGCTGCTCCCCTCAGCAGTGTATTTTGTCAGTCTGCCTGTTCTGTTCCCTGCTCTGTCTCTGGTGAATCCTCTTACCCTCCCGCGCATCTGGCCTGTACCCCGATTCTTGTATAAATAAATAAATCTAAAAATAAAAAGTATTGCACAAATTCACATTTCTTTGGAAACCTCAATTTCTGTATCTGTTAAGTGAGGAGACTGAAATCCATATAACCTAATGTCTTTTTCAACCTTATCATTTTTTTTTTAAAGATTTATTTATTTATTTATACAAGCACTGGGTACAGTCAGAAGCGCGGGAGGGTGAGAGAATTCACCAGAGCCAGAGCCGGGAGCAGAGCACAGAGCAAAGTCCACTGCTGAGGGGAGCAGCGGGCGGCAGGAGAGGTCTGCGCGCCATGTGGGACCCTCCTCCTGTGGCTGGGGAGCAGCCAGGGATCGAACCAGCACTGCAGAGGCTGCGGGCAGCTTCACAAACCAGCGTCAACCGCTGTGCCACCGGGAAGGCCCCAACCTTATCATTTTTTTAACTTACTTTTTTCCCTTTGCTCATAGACTTATATTTTTTAATAGGCCATTCTAGATTGTGTCTCTTTTAGTAAGTTAATACATGCTTCTCTAAGCATATTCTTTGTATGAGTAGGACCCTCAGTTTCTTCATCATTATAAAACAAAGGGTTTTTTTTTTTTAAAGGTTTTTCATAAAACTATCTGATATATTTGTAATTTTTAATATATACCATTATCAGAATACTATTTTGAATTTCCCATTGCCTTTGTAAACAGTGATTTCTTCTCAGGTCTTAATTTTTTTTACTTCATAGAATATATATGACAAGAGGAAAGACGAGGTACTGAATCTCTTCATTTCTTCCTTTTAGCCCAGCCATCTGAGCTGGAAAGGGCGCTGTGCCGTGAGTGTTCTTTTAGCCACATGACAGCTGGGAGCCAGAAAGTCTCTGTGTGGGAGAGTCTGAAAGGAACGCCACTGAAATCTCAGTGGTCAGGGAGGGTGGTAGTGAGGGAGGACTTTAGACAAACTACTCCTTCACATTTAATCTTAGTGCTACCAGCCATTGTGAGATTTGCAGCTGAAAGTTTTGAGTTGACACTTGACACTTATAGATTAAAGACCAAAAGCATATTTCTATAATGTCAGCCCTTGACCATACTGGTTCTTTGAAAGTGTGTTTATCATGTGACAAGAGACCATGCACAGAGGTGAAGTGACTTTTCATGTTGATTCTAAGTAGAAATAGCATTGGGTAGAATTGTTAAGTCAGAAATTCCATCTCTGGAATTTCTCTGGAATATTCTGATTGTGTGTTTTCCATGGCTAAAAAGTAGCTCACGTGACTTTGTAAGTTTGGCCCACTATTCAGATAGCCTCATGAGGACAAAAATGGAGAGGAGGGTTGTCAGCTCTGTATCCTTTCTGTCATAATTCTGGCACCCTCGTCTCCTCTTGAGGAGACCCTGTTTCGACGAGCACAGCTCCTTCTCTCCTTTCTCTCTCAGTGCCATGGTTTGCTCTCTCCAAGGAAAACACCTTTGAAACAAACATCAAAGAACCAAATTATGGCTGCAAGTTTCAGTGTTTTTAGTTTATGAGGCTTTTTAGGAGGAAATCATGTCAAGATAAGAAAGCATTGACTAGTTCATTGCAAAAATAGGTGAATTTAAAAAATAAATCATTCTACTTTTCCTTATGAAACTGTGAGGCCTGCAGGCAAAAATCCACCCTGTGATAACCTATACCTTGTATCAGAATTAGATAGACATAATACTATCTTGAAAGCTGCATTTTAGATTCAAAATCACAAGATCTGGCCTTTAATTTTTACTAGTTTGCATGATATAGGACAGATTTCTAAGCATCAGTCTCTTCAAGTGTTAAATAGAGAGGATAATATTTACCGTCTCATTTAAAATTACAATTGTGTAGGTCAAATGGAATCTTGTTTTTTTAAAAGTTCTTTGAAAACTGAAAAGTACGGTATAACTCTTATGCTCATAACCTTTATTGGAGATACCTCTAGAAAAATGTGGTCACAGATTAAAAAAAACAACCAATTGCAAGTCTACAATAAAATTTTAAAATGCAGCCATCATATATGTGCTAAATAGTGACATTGTATGGATTTGGCCATGATCTCAGTTGTGGGGAGAATCAGGTCTCCTGAGACTCTAAAAGGAACATTTTGTTATAAATGGTAGTCACCTTACCTTTATTACATTCTAGGTGATGACATTCTATAGCTTTTTGAAAGGATTATACTTTGAGGCTCCTTTGCATTCTCATAATTATACCTCTGGCATCTCCTTTAAATAATGGTAAATTTGAAGTGCTAATAACAGCTTTTGCTGAGATGCTGGGTTTTGCAAGAAAACCTTTAAATAAAATATGTGTGTGATTTATTCCTATACTTGGAGACCCTTGGGGACCTTAACATAAAAAAAGTGAGTTTTAACCAAAATGGAAAAAATGAAACATTTATTTAATTAACAAAGAGGCTCATTCTTTAGCAGGAATTACTAAAAGTAGTTCTACAAGTACAATGCATACGTTTCAATCAAATTTACAGATAACTATAAACTAAATCAGGGTTTTATTTATTCAGCTTCACCATGGAAGAGTTGTTTTATATAAGTAAAATTTTTAGATAAAATAGGAGCATCTTAATAGAAAGCTCTGTTAGTTTTGTCAGGTACAGTAACAAAGTCCCATAAACAAGGTGACTTAAAGCAACGTAAATTCATTGTCTCATAGTTCTGGAGACCAGATAGTCAAACTTTAGATGTCAGCAGGTCTCCTTCTGAAAACTATAGGGGAATTATCCTTTCCTGCATCTTGGCTTCTGGAAGTTTGTTGACAATATTTGGCTTTCCTTGACTTATAGCTACCCCCCTTAGATCTCTGTCTACATTATCACATGGCACCCTTCTCTGTTAGGTTTTTGTCTTAGCTCTTCTTATGAGGACTCTAGTTATATTGGATTAGGGCCCAACCTAAATGGCTTCATCTTAACTTGATAGCATCTACAAAGACCCTCTTACCAAATAAGGTTGCATTCACAGATTCTGGGGATTAGGACTTTTACATATCTTTTTTTTTGGAGGATTCGATTCAACCCATAACAAAAGCCTCATAAGAATGTGAGGCCTAGACCCTTATCTATTTGCTTAGCTGTTCAACTGGCATCTCAGCACTTTGAATAACTGGTTCATTTCATTGCAAGCAATAGAATTCACCATGAGCTGACATAAGTGAACAAGTTGAAAATCTTAAGAAAAGGGTATCCAGGAATTCAGGCAACTCTCTTTCCATTATTTCTCTGCACATTTTCTTCAGACTTCTGGCTTTCTCTGTTTCCCCTGCTTCCCTACAGCACTGGCTACCAATGGTGGTTTACATGTTCCTAGACCATATATTATGTGGAAAGAAAGATTCCAGTTAATCTTGTATGAGTCTTAATTCTGTGACTGATGCAGCAGAAAGCTGCAGCAGACACATGGCAATTCCAGAGAAAGGGCTGGACAGACACCCAATGTTGCCACTATGCCCCTTCAAGAAATCCCAGATTGTACTCACATGGAGAGACCAGTTTGAAACCACAATTTTAGTCTTATTTCCTCATTCTATAGATGTGAAGATTTATCCCCTGATGGGCCATCACCTACATCCTAATTATTTTCATAGAATATCTAATAGTGAACATATATCATTCTTTCCTGATGACTCGAGCTCCTTGTTACAGCTCTCACTTATGAGATGTAACCCCATTATACTCATTTTTATTCCCTCCCTTGATCTGAGAGCAGCAGTGCTTTGCATTTTCAGTACTAGGTCATATGCCCTGGAGCTGGGCCAAACTGGTTATGATGTGCGAATAGCAAATAGATACTACCTTGAAATTGGAAGGCGCTTGAGCAAAGAAAAAAACCCTGACTTGGATTGAGAATACCTGGTTCTGAGTCACAATTACTAGCTATGTAACCTTGGGAAAGTGATTTCTGAGCCCCAATTTAGTTTTCATAAATAGAGATAATAAGATCTATATGCTGGAGCTCTGTGATGAAGAAATAAGATATCGTATACCAGAGTACTTTGTAAGTAATATATATACACAGCTGCTGGTGCCAAGTCCAGTGGGGCATATTTTTGGAAAGTGCAGGACAATTGCAGTCAAACCCGCTTGCTTTAGTCTTTGCTCAATTTGGGCAAATTTTTAAACCTCTTTCAATTTGTTTGTCCTTATTTATAAGTGGGGATAATAATTCCTTCCAAGTATGATTGTGTGATTAGACATAATACACGGAATTCTGTATCTGATGAATAAGAGCACAGTTTCTAGAGTCTAACTCCTTCTGTTCAATTTCAACTACGGTGTTAACTAGCTGTGTGAGGCTGGACATGTCCATGTACCTCCCCTGGGGCATTTTGCTCACCTGTAAATGGGAATGATGGCCATGACCTGCATGAGATTACATGCATATATGAGAATGCACAGGATGGAGCCTGACAAGCAGTGAATGCTGTCTCAGTGTTTGCTATTGATACTAACACATATAGTAAGTGCTTCAAAACATTGTTATTTAAAATAGATTTGAATGGAGGGATGGAGAGAGTGGTACTATCTCATAATTGAGTTGTAATGGACACACACAGGGTCAATATGAGGTTATGACCTGGGATGTCAGGCCAGGCTGAAAGGAAACAGGTAAAATTTTTCCTTTGAATGGATGAGTCTGGTTAGAGCATATTAAAAGAAGTCCAGGTTTGAAGAGAATCTGAGCATTTGGAACACTACTGGCTGTCAAAATTCAAATTGGACTAAGGGATTTTTTTAGTAATTGGGTATTTTACGTCAAGAATAAAACCTAGACAGGAAAATTGCTCCAGAGCCAGGACAGTGACTTGTTTATATTTCCAGGGCCAAATGCAGTGTCAAGCCCTTTACATCACTCAGTAAACGTTTGTTTATCTGAGCTGGCCAGCTTCTTGTGTCTTGGTATAGCTCCCTTGGTCCATATATACCGAACAAATAGAGTGTGACAGGATGAAAATTGCTTGTGGCTGATGCTGGAAAGAAAGGGGAAAGGGCTCTAACCATTCAGACTTACTGCCTCTGATGTGGCACTTACAATGTGCAGAGGTCTGAGAGCTCAAATAACTGGGCATCAGCACCCGATACATGTGAGTGGTGAGCAGTGCCAGCATGTGCATCTCTTTTGCTCGATAAAAGGTACAGACTTTGGGAATTTAATTTTTCTTGGAGGTGGGAAAGGAAACCTAAACTGTTAAAAAAATAATCCTTCCTGTTTACAATTCTATGCAGGATGATGGCAATCAACAAAAGTATGAGCTAGAATAAGAAAATCATTTCAATATAGCAATAATATAACAACATTTTTTTATAAAGGATCAAATAGTAAATATTTTAGGTTTGTGTGCCAGGAATGCTCTGTGGTCTGCCTTCAACTCTGTAGTTGTGGTGTAAAGTCCAGATGACACAGAACAGAATAATGTTAAGGCATGCAGGTAGATAAACTGAGGATCCGGGATTTTGTTCTCTTTTGTGCGAGCACTTGCAGGTGCCTCTACAATTACACTCCTGCCTCCTCTCAGGGATTCTCATTTCTTCCTATGGACTAGCTCTTTCTTCTATAAAATTAGGAATTGAGAAGATCTCTTTTAGTTCTAGCAAAATGTCATTCAATTATTTTTCATATTGTACTAGATAATCAAAGTTAATGAAGTTTATGCTCCACAAAATAAGTATATGTGGTAGTCACCAAGAAATGGGCAGAAGGTTCCATAAGGGAAGCCAAGCATCTTTGCAGACCCACCAAGTGTGCTCGGTTTGATGATTTAGTTCCTGTTCCAGGATTGCATTTGAACCCCAGTGTGGCATGTCTCAACATTTCTAAGGTCTTCTGATCTTTTTCTTTTGCAAACTTCTTCATGCCTCAGTTAATGAAATTAATCTGTCTAGAGCCCATAGTATGTATTGGCAGTACTATTGTGATAAGAGTTCTTTGATGCCCATATTTTCTGTGCATGTATTTTATTTATACAAAATATCCCTATGATTAATGTTTAAAATATGTATAAGCTGTCAGTAAAGAAGCACTTCTGCATTTTGTCTGCTCAGAATGATCTTTTAAAATATGTTCACAAATTCTTTGATATTCCTTCCTTTGAGAGATGAATGAATGATGATGAATCTTTTGAGGTAAACCTTTCTTCCCTTTGGATGTAGTCTGTATTTAGTGACTCTTTTCTAATAAGCAAAACAAACAAATGAAAAGGACAGAAGTCATGGTATGCCATTATGTATACCAGTTCATAAAAGCAGCTGTTATTTCCTCCTGGCTCTCTTTTGAACCACTCGCTCCTTCACTGGGGGAAGCCATTTGCCTTATCTTGAGGATACTCAGGCAACCTTGTGGAGAGGCCCAAGTGTCTAGGGACTGAAGCCTTCTCCCTCCATATGAGTGCATTCTTAGCATTAGATCCTCCAGCCCCAGTCCAGCCTTCAGATGATGTAGCCCCAGCATACAGCAGAGGTCCATCCTCATGAAAGCCCCTAAGCCAGTACCGTCTAGCTAAATTGCTCCCAGATTTCTCAAAAACTGTATCAGATAATAAATGTATGTTATTTTAAGATGCTAGGTTTTGTTATATATAACTAATACAGTTAATCCTATCAACCTATTTTATATTAAAATTATCTTTACTCAATATTTTTAACTGACAAAGTGAAGCTTCATAATTACATTATATAAATAAATATTGCATGTATTATATAGATAATATATAAATAAATATTGCATATTATATAGATAATATAACTATAAAAATGTGATTACATAAATGTAATTAATATAGCTCATTTTTCCTATTTCACATAGAATCAATCATGGAAGGGTTTCTGCCTTTAACACACTGGGTATATTCAAATGTCAATTCACTTATCTTTATCTGTAACCCCTAAACACAGTTCTTTCTCAGATAATAAATGTTTTGAACTGCTAATTAGTATATCTTTTATTCTATCTTGTATAGCCCAGACTTATCTACAAATCTTACATTCTAGACTGTGGGCTAATTGAGAGGCGAGCTCGTGAAGTGGAATAAGCACCTTCTCTCTGACACTCAGTCCTCTCTATTTTGCACATTGTAGATGAAAAAAAAAATGTTTGGGTTGAATCAATGAATGAATGAATAAGTACAATTGCCTGGAGCAGAGGTTTTGTAAACAGAGAGAAATCTTCACATGTGCTCCTTTGGCAGCTTTCATTCCACATGGCTCCAGGGAAAATGCACCTTTGGAAAGAGACCAGAATCAAGCTCAGAGCTTTTCTTTTTCTGCCAGTTTTCATGAAGGTAAAAGTATGCTGAAAATGAATAACACTGCTGTGAAATCTCATTAATCAGACATTTGTAATGGAAAATTTCTGTTGATTTGAGCTAAGGATGAGGTTGATTTTATGTATTTTTTTTAATGAAAATGGGATTATAGAAGAAAATAACAATATAGGTTAATTTTTCCTATATGAAATATAGGAAAATAGCTGACAAATAGCTGGGTAAAATAAGCTTGCAGTAGTAAACAAAAAAATTCATGTGGTTTTTGCAAATAAACCTTATTTATTAAAGAGATTTTTCCAAAGTGCAGTCCTAGGTTAAACTATATCAATTCACATTTATATTTCAAAGGAATTCTTAAATTTTCTTTAAGAGGTCTTCAAATTCAAACTTAATATAAATCAGACTAGCATTCTTCTATTTTACAAAATTTTTCATTCGCATACTGCTGTGAATGTGTATTCTCATCTCACATCAATAAAACAACTGTGCTTCTGTTCTTGTCAGTTTAAATCACCCATGCAGACTTAGCCAGAAGGGTGGGTATGCTGGGCATTGAAGGCTTGTGCTGAGACCTGACTCAGCTGCTGGCCAAGTGTATGCAAACCTCTGATCTCTGATCATCTCCAAGCCAGTGTCTTCATCTCTGAAATCGGGTGAAATGTTGGTCCTTATATTTCAGAAGTGTTGTGAGCACCGAAGGATAGGGGAACTCAAATGTTCTTACTGAACAATATAGCAATATACTTTACATATGTAACAAGAGCATACCTTATGAGAAAACAAATATGTGTGTCTTCTTCCAGTCTAGGGAAATACAAAAAAACCTTTCCTGTGCCCTCCTTAACAATTGTCTCTTCTTTTAGTAAGGGATATAAAAGGAATAGCTTTTTTTAAAAAAAAAATTACTAATATTATTTCATTAATTGTTCTTATTTTAAAATATGGTATGAGTGATGTGAGGGGATGCAAGAGATAATTACTATTGGGCTGACAAATATTAACATCGATGGCTATGTAGTCACTAGTTTTTGTTTATTATATATAATAAACTAAAATTTCTCTTAGGGATCCCAGGATTTACGGTAATTTATTTTGATGTCTAGAAATTCTCAAAATTTTCATAATACCAGAAATTATTTGGTAAGAATATTACATATGCTGATTCCTCTATTACACTATTATACTTCTCTCAAAGTAAGTCACCTCAAATGTCTTTCAGTGATAAAATTTTTCACTTTGAGAAGTCAAATATTAACATTAATATCAGCCATATTTTTTAAGATAAAAACATGCTAGTTCATTAATTACTAAAAAAATATTTACAATTCCACTTCTAATTCCCATTTACAAAAGTAAATAGATTTTTTTAGTAACAAAATAATGACCAAATACACATTTTAAATTTTTTACTCTCAGTGCTTACATTAATGATTTTTAGTGATTTGTCCATCTAAATTTCTGTGACATTAATATATATATGTAATATATATATATTCAAAATATATATACATATATATATATATGCTGCCTTAAGGTCCATTTTTTGAAAACTTTGCATTAGACATTAGGATTTTTTTTTTGCATAGATTCCAAATTATTTGGAAAAAATATATTGCTATTTACAAAATCAGATTTATATTATAACTCAATTTAGTATTTTTATCTTCCCTTTTTAAAATTATCATTGTTTGCCTTATGATAAATATTTTTAATATGAATATTAATTTCAATCAAAATTGATATACTTTTGCATGTTTCAAATGCAAACTGTGAGCCAGGCTGTCATCTTAGCACAATATGGTAATGAACAAAAATTTTCAGATGAACATACAATCTATTTGTGATACTAAATGAGGACTATAATTCACAGAGCCATCAGCAATGATAGTAAGAGAAATAACTGGACTAATTCCCACATGTGTGACATGAGAGTCTATGGTGAGTTTATAGGGGAGGTACAGAGGTAGTAAATCCATTAAAAGTTGCATTAAATATTTAGGACAAAGGTGATCTGCTACCATGACTGATTAGTGGCTTTCACCTACACTGCTAATAAGAGTTGAATAGATTTTTATATTACTTTGGAAGACAAGGTCTGGAATTCTTAAAATGTTCTTACCTGTCTTAGAAAATGAGAAAAGATTGTATAATATTAAAGGCATTTGCAAAAGTAAATCAACAGTGTATATCCCTATAATTTAGAGAAAAACTTTAAGATTAGTATATTTTGCTAAAATTTGAAAATACATATTGTATAGTAAGTTGATTGAGATACAGTTTCAAGTCTTTTTAAGTTGTTACTGAAAAAGCCATTTGTATCAGTAACCAAATTCTCTCTAAATTGTGTTGTTTTAAGTCATTCTACCATTATCAGTCCTTAAACACTACAAGTTAGAGGGAAAGATGAAATGGGCTGATTTTCTTGGGCGGCATTAGCTTTCTGTCCTTGGAAAGGTTCAATACTTGACTATTACTCCAAGAATAAATAACATTTATTACGCACTTACTATGTGGCAGTGTAGCTCTAAGTACTTTATACATAGAACCTTAGCTCATTAACTGCTCAGTGATAATCTGTTGGAGACTCTGCATGGGAATAAAGTGGAAATGGATTACTTCTAAAATTCCTTCCACCACTAAGATTTAGTGGATCCATGATTTATTATCTAGTTCTTAATGAAAGACAGGAAATGGAGCTATAAGGATCAAGGTGGAGTTGTTTTTTTCTTTTCTTTTTTTTAAGGAGGGAAACTACATAATGCTCTCTATGTTTCTTTGGGGTTAGCATATCATTTTGAAGAAATCTTGCTATATTTTTCCAGAAAGGTTCATATGTAGCACATACATAGTAGAAATATTTCTGATATTTCTTGCCATTTTCAAGTGCTCTCTGAGCCCCCCAAATACAGTAACAAAGTTCCTTAATTCTTTTGAATATCTAACACAATTTCTTATTGACCTGTGATTAAGTAGTATAAACCATCGACCATCTGGTTATAAATTAACTCAGGGTAATAAGTCTGTTCATTTTCTTTTATCTTATATTTTCCTTTCTGCTCTTTTTTTTGACAGAAGTTTGGATCAGTTGTTCTACATTTGATCTTAAAATGGGAAATACAATTGAGTTATTTATTGACTAAGTAATAAAAACCTTTGAAAAGAAGTGCAACCTTGAGAAGAAAGTATAATAGGATTTTGTTTGTGAAACACTAAACAATTTACCAAACTTTTCTTTGTATTTAGGGAAAAATCTTTTTATTTAGATTTTGATGGTTTGAAAATATGGTTACTACCATATTTCCCCATCTAAAGTCATACAAAAGTAAGGATGTTCTACAGTGGTTTTTCTAGTAAATACACATCTGCTTTTTTCATTCAGTCCACTTTTACAAATTTCTGTAAGGAATTTATGGTGAATCTTCATTTTTCTTTCATCATTCTTTTATTTCTGTTGTTTATATAGTTATACATATATCATTTCCCATATGTTGTTCCATTTAAAAAAAAAATGTTAGCCTGAGGATTTTCAGTTGAATTATAACGTAATTCTTACTATCCTTCATTTCATGTCACTAAAATATAAGTGATAATTGAGCACAAATCTGGAATATGACTGAAAGCATTGTATTCAGCCACTTGGATAGTTTTGTTTTTTTTTTTCCTAATTGTTGTTTGCTGCTCTTTCCATTCATCACTAATTATACTATATTTATTTGATTCTATTCCAAGTAATGCTGACTTAATTTGAGTTAGAAAAAAATAATTTTTTAAGTGGGATCCAAGTATAGGATTAGGGGGATAATTAATCTACTACATCTAGTCTTATTATAACTCTTTAAAAATGTTTTTAAATTTCATGACATGCTGAGATTCATAGAACTTTCTGAGTTGTGAGGAATTTTGGGAACCAGATTCTAACTACAGGCACTTAACTGTAATTGCATACATTATACATTTTAAAAATTTTAAAAATTTAAATATAGAGTAATTTGCATCCATTTATTTTGTGAGTATTTATATTTGGATCTCAAAAAATGCTAACAGCTTCATCCTGATTACCACTGATAGAATTATCACAGTTTGGCTAGGATCTAGATCTAGCTCAATCAAGCTGAACTCTGGCCTGGGGGTGTGGAGGTGGAGAGAGGAAGTGTTCTTCATCTCTCTCAGAGGTGTGGTTCTGTTTACTTTGGAAAGAAAAGATACAAGTATCTCCTAAAGTGGATTAGACATGGCAAGACAAGATGATACATTTGCAGTATAAACTCTCAAGCAGCTGTGAGAATGCCTGATGTGTGAAATTTCTTACCTTCTTAAAAATCTTGATAGAGTTGTAGTTAAGCTCTTAACAGTCAAAAACAAACTGCCAATGAAGTTTATTTTCTTTTTTGCTGAGTTTTCTGGACCATTGTTCCGCTTGAGGGGCCCTGTTTGTTAGTTTTGGCTCCAGGATTTCTCTTCCTTCAGGATAAGCTCTCCTTAGGCACTTGTACAAGACTGTACTCAAGGGCTGCCTAACAGTTTATTCACAGCCCCAGCTAAAGCATAATTCAACTGCTTGACTTCCTGTCTCAGAGGAGGGGGTGGCCAAGATGGGATTTATATCTGCAATGTAAATATATAGTTGATTTTGTGGAAAACTGGGACATTTTTGTTTGTTCTCATAAAAGATTCGCACTGGAAGTTTTATTTTAAAGTTGGCTTTTAGCCTTTTTTGCTGTAATTTGGATACTGATCTGATTTTCTGCTTTCATGGCCTTTTTAAAAAATTTAAAATATTTAATTCAACATTAACTGTGCTTACAAGCTACATAGCAGAATAAAATCACATTACAAACATTGTAGTATTAGATTTTATCACCATTTATTTCTTCTAGCCTGTCCAGGGATTTCTTCATGTTCAGTAGAACTAATTTGCAGTCAGACATTGAGGTCTTCTAGAAGGCCAGCAGGCTCCAGAAATTAATTTATCCAAATAACCGATCCCTCCTAGGCCAACCATAGAGGGACACCAAAATGGCCTAAGAAGGCAGAGCCTCCTTTTGAAGTCTGGAATGTTTTGACTGACTTGAAACAGGCGGCTGGAATGAAAGGATAATTTTCAGTGACCCAGGGGATTTTTTTGCCATTTTCAAATATTAGGTAAAACAAAGAGAAATTGCTTGCTCTAATTTAGAAAGACTTAGTAATCAGGAAGGCAACCAGACTGAGAATAAAGTTCCAAGGTATATAGCAGAAGCTTATTTACTAAACCTAGGATGCAGGCAAAATCAAAATTGTACATTTGAAAAAATCTCAAATGGGGTAGGTTTTAGTCAACATACCTTTATTTTCATCACCTATACCTGAATTATATTCTTAATATTAAAGGAAGAGAAAGTTAATTGCTTTGATTTATGACCATCTAAAAATATTGCTATATTTTAATCTTAATTTTATTAAACAAACTGGAAGTCATAATTTAAAATCGCTTACTATACTGAATTAGTTTATTAGAAACTCTGAATAATATCTCATATTTGTCTAATTAATGGATTTTAAAGCCATTAATTCTTTAAAACAAACCCAGACATGAGCAAATGCACAGGAGTATCCAGGTGTAAGATGTTTTTTGATACTAAGTCAGAGGCGATTACAGTCATTTTGAAGATATTCCTTCCTTATACAGGAGATAAATATAACTTGTCATTAAAAAAAGTTTTCTATTTTTTGTGAAAAAATGAATTATAAGTCAGAATTGGTAACACAACAATTGTACAGTAAGGCAGAAATGAAAAGTACTGCATATACAGTGCATCTCATGTTACCTATAATGCAGTTATGTACTTGTTTAATATTACTTAGGAAAAATGATGAAATATTACTTGTAATTTAAAAGTTCTGGATATTAGTAAATGTCAACTTACTCTATGAACTTAGAATTTTATTTTATATTTTTGGAAAATTATAAAGTAATATATGTACTGATGAAACCACAAGTATGCCAATTAACTTATGAAAAAAATGATAAATTTCTTTAATTTGATTTATTTTCAGATTTGCTTGCTTGTTTTGAATTGGATTGGTACTTTTCATTCTTATTGCAGAAGTTGTCAAACCTTATTTCTCTAAGTTTCATCTATAATTTTTGTAACAGTTTCCTATTTCATTGACTGTTCTTCAAAGTCAAAGTCAAAGTATATGATACACATAAGAAAATCCTCTGAAGAAAGTGTTCTAATGGGAAATCATATTCACATTATTCCTAGGTAATATAAGGGAAAAAATAGCATGGCTCCTTCACTTTTATATCATCTTAAAGTGTTTCACTTAGCTACTGAAATGCCAAGTGAAAAATGTCAGGTTTTTTATTAATTCACTAGAAATATTCTTTTGGAAAAGAAGAAAACAGTTTTCAGTGATGGCTGGGGTCATCAATACTGGTGAATTTAAGAGAGAAAATAAGTTAACTACCTTTTGTAATGAGAATGAAGACTCCGTAAGTACATAGTGGAGATTTGAGAAATATGCCAGGATAAATAAGGACAGCAATTGGAACATAAGAATTGCTTATACCAGCGAACAACTAAGATGAATGTCCCCTAAGGTTGTACAACCCATTGAGCCATGGGGAAAAAATAGAATTTCTGCTTTTTAATTATACTCTTTTAAAAAGGATTTATGTTATATATATATAATATGTAATATTTCAGTAAATTGCTCTATGTGTATAATGTACAGGTTTATGTATGCTCAAAGATTTTTAGTCATGAGGAAGTGTTTTAGAAGCATTCAGAAACTGCTAGTTTTGATAGTAGTTAGCTTTATACTGCTTATTTTTCATTAAGAATCAGCAGTTGTACAGTTTATCAGAAATCTAAATATTAAAATATGAAATTCCAGTCATGAGTAATACACACGTGGACATTTTCATTTTGAAGATGTATATTTTGTATTTTTCTGTATACTCTGATTAAAATATATCAATGGGACTGATCATATTTTATATTTATAAAGTAATTTAGTTCTTTGCTTAAAATCACTGCTATGTGAATAAATATCATTACATAAATATTACCTTGTATTTACACATAATAATGAGGAACTTTAGGTAAAAGGTAACTGATCTTTTCTTTGAAAACATGTCAATTAACTGAATGATAATGTTCCCCCCCACCTACAGTATTCATAGAGTCATCATTTCTGTTTGAAATTCCTAGAAATTTGACTACTGGCTAAGTAACAGTATAGTTACTTGATAATAAAAAAAAATAATAAAAACAGAGTGCTTTTTTCCTAAACATGTAAAAGATTTTTATATAGGAGAAGAATTAATTCATCTGAATATGTATAACTGTAAACCAAGAGAGTAACAACTTCAATTTTGGGCATTTGGAAGCTTTGGAGATACACAATGATTTCTTGCAACAGTTGCAAATTTGTTTCTGGGTTTCTAGAGTGGACTGTTATAAAAGTGTAGGATTGAGGGCAATCAGTATGTGTAATCTAGGAAGACTGTGTTAAGAAAGAAAAGCACCAAGAAAGAGGGGGTTGGACTAGGAAAACCAGGGAGACAATGAGGGACCAACTGTGAGTTTTGAGGTACAGTTAGAGAAGTACAGGAACCAGAAATACTGAGATTGCCCTCAGAAGTGGAATGATCTGTGGTGCCAGGTTCCTTTGAGGGATTAAGTTGGATAACTACTATAGGGAATACTACAGATAGGACATTAATCTTAGTAGTTTGAGTGGGAAAATAAAGGGTGGAATACAGCTTACTTAAGCTTATAGGTAAATGAGAATTGAGGTCCAGAGGATACAGTATTAAGATTCAGCTACCTTTCTAGAAGTTTTGCTGAGTTGAGAGAGCTATGGCCATAACTAGAGGGAGATGAAGGACTAAGGGAAGATTTTTAGAGAAGGTGTCCAGAAGGAGTCCATGAAAAGCACATCCTGCTTCCTCTTCCTCTGTGCTCTTCTGAGAGCACAGCATTGTAAGAGATAGGAGAAGCCCTAATGAAGATTTTTTTTTTTAATGTAGGATATTTATATTTGTATAGTAACAGATGATTGTTTATGTATTATTGACGGAGGACCAACTTCATGCTTCTAAAAGGCATGCTTTCCTCCTTGGCTTGTCATGCTCTGTCCCAACTTCACTGCCTGGCAAAAGCCCCCTCTACCTTATGTTTTGACATGAAAGTCCAGCTCCTATGTGAAATCTCTTTGGGTAACTCCAAATAGTTGTATTCTCTTTCTGTGATCCTTTAAAAACTCTACTGGGGCTCTTAGCAAATTGACTTACAACTAGCTACTTACATATATCTCTTTTCCAATGAACTATGAATCTCAAAGGGGCTCCCTGCCTCTTAATCACTAGCCTGTCATGTTGCCTAACTCTTAGCGTCTGTTCAATCAAATAAATAAGTGAAAGGATAAAGGCTGACATGAGAAGTGACAAACTGTAAGTACTGTAAAAGTAAACAGCTTTGTGATACAGATTATAGTCAATTTGCTCATCTATGCATAACTGGGTGAAGGTCAACTTAATTTATTAATTGAGATTATGTTTAACATCACAACACCTGTTTATTCAAAGTAGGAATATACTGAGTTTATTCATCTCATCCTTTCAAAAAAGTAAACGTTTATGTAGGTTTTATGTAGTATGTAATATGTCAAAGTGGAGATATACTTAGTTTATTATATTCATCATTTCTTTTCAAGTAAAAATAAATTAGAATTTCAAAAGAAAGTTTGAATTGCAAAATGTCTTGTTCGAAGTTTTTAGGGTATCCAGTTATAGTTTTAATGGAGACTATAATGTTCATTGGATTATTGTTAACAGTTTTGTTTGCTTTTAATTCTTTTCTTTACAACATTTGCTCTCATTGCATAAGAATCTTCAAAGTAAGTAGAATGCAAATTAGTGTAAAAAAAAGACTTAGGTTAAGAAATGGTTTACATAATTTTCTCTTTCCCATTATTTATTCTAATAATACTAGACTTGGCGCTTTTCTATCATGGTAATGCCCTGCTATGAACTCTATCGGTAGTAAAACTAATGCTACCACATAATTAATTAGCTTATTCTTTTGATGTTCAGATTCAACTTGATTTTGAGCTTGTGGCTAACTGCATATTTTTAGAGTCAGCAACTGAACACTTTATTTATTATAAAAGGATAAATAAGGTTAATTTCCCTTAGAGTTAGGGTCAAGAAATTGGGAAGCAAAGTTTGGAGAGGGAGAGCATGACTTTGAGGCCATGTGATTTGGGTTCTGATTTGGGCATTGCCACTGACTAGCTATGCGACCCACATCAAGTTACTTATTTAGCCTTCCTCAACTGACAAATGAACTAATAAAATGTCATACATGATACAGTGTTTTTCATGTGGTAGCTACTTAACTAACATTGGTCTCTTTTTTTCTGATTTTTTTAATAAGACATTAAAAAATGTGTAAATCATTGTCCTTTCTTTTTTTTACCTTGCCACCAAGAAGGAAGATCAGAGACAAATTTAGTGCCTCTTATAGGGTGTTGTCTTATTCTAGATTTTAATATAATTCTCTACCTTTTGTTTTCTTTCTAATTTTTATGTCTTGCATTTTTAAAAAGACTGCTATTTTTATAAAATAGTACAATGACAAATTATTAAAAATAAAGCAAAAAGAAAACCACTTTAAATCTTATTATTATAGTATCAGGTATATATTATTCCATATTTTTCTTGATGCATACATATATACAGATGAAAATAATTTTATAAAAATTGGATCACATTATAAACAATTTAATTAAATTATTTCATTCTATGGTATGGAGAACAAGATGACTATTCCTCAAAAATATAATACTAGAAATTCCGTATGATCCAGGTGTTCCACTTCTGGGTATTTATCCTGAGAATATGTGAAAGCATTAATTTGGAAAGTTGTATTCACCCCTATGTTCACAGCAACATTATTTCCAATGGTTAAGCTTTAGAAACAGCCATCAGTGGATGTGATATATATGTACTATATATGCATGTATACACACACACATAAACACAATGGAATATTACTCAGGTATAAAAAGAATGAAATCTTGCTATTTGCAACAATAATGGGCTGAGGGTTTTATACTAAATGAAATAAGTTAGACAAATACTATATATTTAAATGAGAGGTACTATATGAATTCAATCATATGGAAGATAAAGAAAACAAATGAGGGCCTCCCCTGGTGGCACAGGCGGTTGAGCGCAGCACTGTGAAGCTGTCCGCAGCCTCTGCATCACTGGTTTGATCCAGGCCGACCGGCTGGGGAGCGTCCCACATGGTGCAGCAGAGGGTTCCACGTGGTGCAGCAGACCTCACCTGCCTCGCCCGCTCCACCCTCAGCAGTGTATTTCATTAGTCTGCCTGTTGTGTTCCCCGCTCTGTCTCTGGTGAATCCTCTCACGCTCCCGGAAAACTGGCCTGTACCCCGGTTCTTCTGTACATAAATAAATAAATCTTAAAAAAAAAAAAGGAAAGAAAACAAATGACAGGGGAGAGAAAAACACAAGGGACTATGGTATGGTTCACGGGTGAATTGGTGGTGGGAATTTTATGGGGACTCCACCTAAAAGAAGAAAGCATATGAGCATACATTGTACAAAAATGAAGAATGATGTAAAATATATAAATTTAAAAAGAAGAAATAAAACAAATGAATCAACAAGACAAAACAAAAACAAACTTTTAGATTGTAAGTACAAAATAGGGTTACCAGAATGCTGTGGGGAAACAGGATGGGCAAATTGGGTAAAAGGTATCAATTATGGGTCTCCCTAGTGGCCTGGGGGTTAGGCCTCCATGCAATTACTGCTACCGCCTGAGTTTTATCTTTCATATATTTTCTATAAAATCAGTTTTTAATTCCCTTCCATTTTGTTTTGAATGATTTTTTTCTCCACCATCTCTTTGGTGTTACTGACTTTTTAATTCATATTGATTCTATCTGTTGTTACTTCTGTTGTGGCTTTTATATTTGTAACATTCCTAATTTTCTTTTCTGTTTTCCCAGGACTTCTGTCTGCTCACTTTTTAGCAGCTTTTTTTTTTGTTTGTTTGTTTTTTGAGTTTAAGAGATCATATGGGCTATACTTTATTTAAAACATCTTTTTCTAAACTTACAATGAATATTACCTGTTTTTCATCGTGAGGGCACTGAATTTCAAAGACTGTGTGAGTCTTGGTCAGTGTCACCACTCCTGTGAACCAGTCTTGAGATCAGGTAAATCAGTATTGAAATTCCACTTTGTTTCCTCATTTGTTGTGTTTTTTCCCTCTCTGTTCGTTGTTGTGGGGGTGGGGATGGATAGAAACTCTTAAGGCGATTACATTAATTACATAAACACTGAATATTTTGTATGATCCTGAGCATTGGTTTATTAAATGACATCAAATAGCAATGGCAGCATATTTTAATCACAGGATAGGCACGAAGCTTATAGGAGGTCTATTGTTTCGTAAATGGGCCACCACCTCCCTTCCCCACATGCACCTTTGATTCTAGCCATGTGCCATTGAACTGCACCATTGGTGTCCTCACCCACGCTATTTATTCTGCTTTGAATGACCTGTAATTTCACCTCACCTCTCTAGATCTCTTCCTGGAATTAATTTCTACTCAAAATCAAACAAAAACTCTCAACATAAGAATCATCTCCTTTGAGAAGATATTGTGCCTTAACCTGAAGCTCTGCCAGCTCTCTCCAAATTTCCATTGTGGTCTTGTCTCATTGCCTTCAAACAGTTGCTTTCCTTGTTTATCTCTTTCATGATCTTTTAGTTTCCTTTAGATCAAGGACAATGTCTAATTTGAGCTTTTTATTGCCTCTGGTAATACTGCTGGAATATAGTAGCTGCTCAAAAGATATTTGTGGAAATGAAGAAATGGATCAACAAATTAGTTCATTTTGCATTGGATGTGTTGAAGGTTTCTCCATAAGAAATTTATACTATTACTTTCTTCAGCACCATTAATCTGGCTTTTATATATGAGGTGGCTTAAAGAGAGTAAGTGAGGAAGACTCCATAGGAAATTCTTATAATAGGAAGTGTAATAAGGAGATGAATTTAACTCTTTTTTAAAGATGTAAAAACATTCAAAGCAGTTAGAATGAAAGGAAAGGAAGAAAGGCAAGAAATATTACCAAGAATAGATGACAGATCTCATGAGTGATTGATAGAATGTCTTTATTCACCGGTCTTAATGCTGAAAAGTTCTTTCTCTTCACATATTTAATTTTTTATTTTTTTCTAAATTGACATATAACATTGCATTAGTTTTAGTTGTACAACATAATGATTCCATGTATATATATATATATGAAGAAATGATTATCATAATAACTATGTTCACCACCCGTAAGTCACATAAAGATTTTTTTTCTTTTTGATAAATTTTAAGATCTATATTTTAGTAATTTTCAAATATACAATATAATATTGTTAACTGTGGTCACCATAGTGTACATTACATCTCCAGGACTTATTTATAACTTGAGGTTTGTACCTATTGACCACCTTCATCCATTCACACATTCTCCCCCTCCCCCACCCACCTCCTACCACTGGCAACCAACAATCTGTTCTCTGTATGTATGAGTTTGATTATTTTTTAAAATTCTAAATACAGGGGGTCTCCCTGGTGGTTCAGGGGCTAAATCTTGGGCTATCAAGCTATCGCCAGCCACTGCACCATGAGTTCCTTAGATCCCTGATCAGCAAGCTAACATACATGGCACTACAGAGCTCTCCTGTCTTGCCTGCTGCTCCCCTCAGCAGTGTATTTCAGTCAGTCTGCCTGTTCTGTTCCCCACTTTGTCTCTGGTGAATCCTCTCACCTCCTGCACCTCTGGCCTACACCCTTGTTCTTGAAGGATAAATAAATATAAATAAATCTTAATTAAAAAAGTAAAATAAAATTCTACATACAAGTGATATCATATAGTATTTGTCTTCATCTAATTTATTTCACTTAGCATAATGCCCTTAAGGCCCATTTGTGTTTTTACATATGGCAGAATTGACTTCTATAATTTTTCATTTTATCTATGTGCCACATTTTCTTTGTCCATTCATTCATTCATTGATAGATACTGAAGTTGCTTAAGTCTTGGCTATTTTAAATAATGTTGCCATAAACATGGTGGTGCAGATTTTTTTTGATATAGTGATCTTGTTTCCTCTAGATAAGTACTCAGAAATGGAATTGTTAGATTATATGCTATTTTTCTTTTGAACTTTGTGAGGAGCCTCTGTATTGTTTTCCACAGTGAAGTAAATTAATTTATATTCCCACCAACAGTGTGCAAAGGTTTCCTTTTCTCCATATCCTTACTAACAGTTGCTACTGTTTTTCACTTTGAAAATAGCCATTTTAACAAGTCTGAGGTGATATTTCATTGTGGTTTTGATTAGCATTTCCCTAATGATTAGTGATATCAAATACGTTTTAATGTATCTGTGGACCAGTTTTATGTCTTCTTTGGAAGAATGGTCAAATCCTTCACCTATTTTTAAATGTTTGTGTTTTTTCTTCAGATATTTAAATTTTATCCATTTTTTATATGTCCAATTATACCCATTATCAGTGAGCTTTTGCCACAATAATGCTGAATAACCAACTCAACTGCTGCTGTGGCTTACAATAGCAGACAAGTATTCTCTCCTTTAAGTGTCTGCAGTGCCAGCTGATCTAGGATGAGTTCATCTAGGCAGCTCTTTTCTAGACTGTGGATCAACTGGATTTGCTTAAGCGTTTGCATTCATTTAGATCTGCCCCATAACTCTCTCGCCATGCCTGGTCTAATGTTTACCTGATAATAGCATAAGTATAAAGACAAGCTTGTTTAAATGATCTTACTAGTGTCATATTTACTGACATCCCACTGGCCAAACAATGTCAGGCCCAAATTTAACAAAAACTACATTTTATTATACATTAAAATAATAAATAATTCATGGTAAGATAGTATGTAATTACAAAAGCATGCAAAATATCATACCATCTTATCTATGATTTTCTCAACTGGAAACGATATCCTTTGGTTCTTAATTCTCATAGCATTCTACTTATGCATCACACTTTTTTCTTTGTTACTATTAAATCATTAACTATTTAAGTCAGATAATGATTCATGATCTTTAAAAGACAAGCCAATGTGGTCTAAAAGAGAAGATTCAACTAATTAGTAAAAATGATATGCATTTACACCTTCTCTAAGTATATTCTTGATTTAAAATGGCATTCTATGCAAAATCGCTAATTTAAGGGGATATATACACTCTTCATCACAGTACTATTTACAATAGCCAAATTATGAAAATAGCCTAAGAGCTCAGGACAGAGGAGTGGATTAGAAAAATGCTGTATGGAATACTATTCAGCTATTAAAAAAAATGAACTCTTGGGCCTCCCCGGTGGTGCAGCGGTTGAGTGCTGGGTTGCGAAGCTGCCCGCGGCCTCTGCGGCCCCGGTTCGATCCCCGGCTGCTCCCCAGCCACCAGAGGAGGGTCCCACATGGTGTGCAGACCTCTCCTGCCGCCTGCTGCTCCCCTCAGCAGTGTACTTCGGTCCTTCTGCCTGCTCTGCTCCCCGCTCTGGCTCTGGTGAATTCTCTCACCCTCCCGCGCTTCTGACTGTACCCAGTGCTTGTATAAACAAAACAAACAAACAAACAAATAAATAAATAAATAACATGCCTCTATTAAAAAATATTTAAAAAAATGAACTCTTGCCATTTACAAAAACATGGATGGAATTGGTGGAGAATATGCTAAATAAGTCAAAAAGAGAAAGACAAATACTGGAAGGTGTCACTATATGTGGAATATAGAGAAACAAAGTAAAGGCTCAGAAAAAAACCAGACCAGTAACAAGCTCTAGAAATATGACTGTGGAATTGAAGCTACAAGAAGGGGAAGGGGGAGATAAGTGGGTAGGTGGTTACAATGGACGATGGTGGAGGACTCTAGGTGCCTGGTACTGTGGGTGTGGTGTGGTGACATACATCCGAGGAGGTGTGACCCTGTTTCTCTTTAACACGTTCAGTGTTGTAAACCAACATTGAGATAATAAAAAGTAAAATTTTAAAAATGGCATTCTGTTGTCTACAATTATTGTATATTTGTAAACACAGCCTTATTTAAACTTGTAGAGATATTTTCTTTTTATATTCTATTTATTTACATTGTCTGAGTCTATTCAAACTCTATATTTAAAATATTGGAAGTCAAATTACTTAAAAGTTCACTCAGAAAGAAGCATGCATTGCCTACTGCCAATTATTTAGTTTTCTTTGTTTAGGAGATTCCAAAATTCCCTTCTAGACAGGTAATTGAAATATTTGGGGGATGGTTTTCTTCCTACACAAGCATACTTTCTAAAGTAGTTTTATTAGGCAATAAACTCTCTACTTACTTTTGGAAGAAAGTTGTGTCTAAAGTAAATAATTTATTGCATGAATTATAAAAAGTTGACATTATATGAAGGAATAATAGCATCAAGGAAAAGGTTTATTTTCTTCTTTTTAAAAATAAAATATTTATGAAGTTGTGTGATTTTGACTACTTCCAGAAAAATGATATATTTGCTTATTTTAAGAAGCCAAGCAAAATAAACTGTTATGTGGAATATGGTAAAATAATATATTTTGACCAATTTGGTTAGCGAATTGGAATAAGTGTGACAAAATGTTTTTTCTCTGGATAACCCCAAACAGTGCCCTTTTCAAAGAGCAAGTTTCTGTATACTTTCTGGCAAGTTCTGTATACTTATAGTGTCCCTTATGACCTACGAAACAGTAGGGATAGAAAGTTTTTGCATAATGAAGAGAAATGTGGATCCAAAGGAGAAAGTGCTAATGCAGAACAGAGTAGGTGGTCAGCAGAAAAGCTGGTCATCACACTTGGGTAGTGAAGTAGCACTTCTTTGTGCTGGGTTCTTCAGGTAGAATATCATGTTTAACACCCAATAAGACATGATTAGATTGGCTGACACAGTTGGCTAGAGTAGAGGCTTGTAAGAATATAATTAAGCCACATATTTTCTTATTTCTGTACAAATAATATCTCACTATATATAAGGGTCTGCACCTTGCTTCTTGCACTTAGTGTCCCTTGACGATATCATTCCATAGCATTACCTTGAAGGCTATTCTTTTCACAGTTGCTTAGTATTCCATTAAATGACTATGCTAGTGTGATAAACAATGTGCATGAATAATGGTCTTGAAAATAAGTCATTTTGTACACATACCGTTGTATATGTAGGATACATTTTTAAGAATGAGTGGGAGTGCCAGATCAATATATGCAGTTATAATATTTATAGCCACTGCTAGATTGCTCTCAATAGATATTTTAACTATTTACACTTAACCAGCAGTGTATTAGAGTGTGCCCAAGTTATCCCCTGCTTTGCCAACAGAGAACAGTACCAAACAAATTTTTGTTCTTCTGAGAGGTGAAAAATTATAAAACTCTCAAAGTATTTCAAATATGTATTTCTCTGATGGGAGATAATGGTTGTGAGCACCGATTCTGGACGTTAGTTGCTTGTTCAATTTGGGCTTCACCACTTACCAGCTCTGTAACCTTAGGCAGATTTCTTAATCTTGCATATATTGCAGAAATAAGTAGCTTCCTCATAAGGTTGTTTTATTAATTAATATGTTAACATACTGAACAGCTAGACTAATGTTTGTCATTGAGCATTATCATTCTTAATCTATGAATTTTTATCCTTTCCTTGTCCCGTTTCTCTATTTGTTGGTTCTTTCGAATATTTTTGAATTTTTAATATGTTAAGATTAAGGCATTATGTATAATCTGCAAGTATTGTTTCACAGTGTGTTGCATGTCTTTTATTTTTGCTATTTCATCTTGCATACTTTTGAAATTTATGTAGTTGAATTTATCAATTTCATATGGTTTTGGAATTTTGCTTCATATTTTTAAAAAGTCTACATCACTTTAAAGTTATAAAGTAATTCTCCTAAATGTTTTTCTCTAGTATGTTTATGACTTCATTATTTACATTTGAATGGTTAATCTATTTGGAATTTATACTGGAAGATGGTATATATACTGGTATCTGGTATGTAAAACAGAAAATACTTTAATTTGTTTTTGTCAGAGTTCTTTTCCAAAGCACTAAGATTAGTTTTGAAACAACAAACCCTTTCCACAGATAGAATACATTTTATGTAATGTAGTTAAAAATTATAAAATTGCAATGGCCCATGTAATAGGCACTTAGATTGAAGAAGAAATGCCCACCATGTTTGCCTCCTTTGTGCAGTAGTGGATAAGGATACCAATCATGACTCACTGTCAGGGAAATAAATACTTTAAGGTAAAGAATACTGAAGTAAACAAATGATAAAACCAGGACTATCCTATTTGTTTCTATTCACAAATTAAATGAAACCTTGATGGTACCTATAAAAGCTGACATCCTTTGGAAACCTTTGCACCTCAGTGTTCTTTCTTCTACTAAAAGGATCTTCCTTTGACATCTCCATACCTGGTGATGGGGTTTTGATGCTCTATGTGGAAGTGAATGAGGGTTCTACTTCTTTGCTCTATTTATTGTAAAATATTTGAAATGGAGGTGAGGAAGGGGTAAAAAAGCTGGTTGTGCCAGTGAACTCTTCTTTTATGGTTTCTAAGACATCTGAGCGACTGATGATTCAGGTGGGAGCTGACTGCATTTTCCAAGCTGATGGCTGGAGCACCACACACAAAATTTGTTAGATCAGAAGATTAAGAAATGCAGAGAGTGGAGCATGATTTTTCCTTTGTGGGTGGTCACCCCTTCTCCACCAGAGTCACCTATTCCTGCCTCATGTTGCTATGAAATGAAAGGTAAATTAAAAAAAAAATTAATAAGTGTTTTTGTTGCTGTTATTTCTAACTACAAAGTTTGCTTGTTAATTAAGACTTATAACCAACACAGGGAAATGAGTCTCAGTACTTTCTAGTCATTTTTTGTATTTATTGAGTAGTGGTTCTCAACTTGGACTCTACACCTGGATTCTAGGGCACCTGGCCTTGCTCCTTGCATTGTGGTTATGAAGTGCCACCAGGGTTGAGAACCAGTGTATTAATCTTCATTTTATTTTGTTTTTGTGGGAAGTGCTATAGTGGAGGACAGAAATTAGGGTTTCTTTAAGTGAGGTCTTTGGTTCACCTGTGTCAGAATTGCCTCCACTGTTAAATTGGAGACTTGGGGACCCCACCGCAAGCAGAATCTGAATATGGAAGCCTCCCAGCTGATTTTTAAGTGCAATCAATTTTGAGAACTGATAGGAAAGTAAGTCCTGGAATATTTGAAACTAACAAAATCCAATGAATTTTATGATCATGATGCTATGGAATACATTTTGTATCTTAATCCAAATACATTTTAAACAATCTAAATTATAAGAGATTTGAAAATATATGTAAACTCAACTGTGAACTTAAGTAGTAAAAAGATACATCAAGAAGAGAATAATGGAAAATTGCTTAGGTGGTTTATGAAGATATTTAATAGCCATCATTAAATAGGACTTGAAAAAATATTAAAAGTGAACCTGTATTATTCTTGATTTACACTTTTGAATTTTTTTCCTTAATGACTTAGATGAAACCCATAATTAAATGCATGCTGTACATCACAGAAAATCTCTCTAATCAGTAATTCAGTGATTCTGTTTGTACAGTGTTACATGTTTTATTTTTCATTTTTTAAAGATTTATTTATTTATTTATGCATACAAGAACTGGGGTATAGGCCAGAATTGTGAGGGGGTGGGAGGATCCACCAGAGACAGAGTGGGGAACAGAACAGGCAGAGCTGAGGGGAGCAGCAGGCAAGTCAGGAGAGGTCTGCTGTGCCATGTGGGTTGCTCCCTGGCCAGGGATCGAACTGGTGTGGTAGTGGCTGTGGATTGCTTCATAGGCTGTGTCCTAACCCCTTGTGCCATCAGGCAGGCCCTACATGTTTTACTTTAAATTCAAGTTCTTAAAAGAGTTAGTAATGAAAATGTGATCTATACTATTTGTTCCCCAATGAGAAAGAGATGCAGTCTGAAGCAAATATATAAACACATTAGCCTCTGAAAAGATAGTTTCATTAGAAGTAACATAAATAAAAAATTTATTTAAATCAAGGCATGGTCATGTTACCGATGAAAATTATTGATATAATTTAGACAACTTTTGTTTCAAGGAGTAGAAGATATTGGAGTGTCTGACAATTATAGACACGATTTAGATGCCAGACCACCACTGGGACCTCACCTGAGTGGTAGTTTAGCATGGAGGCTTGAAATTTCATGACACGGGTTCAGATTTTAAGTGTTTAATGGAGATGCTGGTTGCAGTACTAATTATCATCATTGACTATCATTTGTTATAGAAATAGTCTTCCTGGTATCACATTAGCACCAAAGCACATGTAATGTACATGAATATATCTATTTTAATATTAATCAGGATTTTCTAAAGAAACAGAGCCAGTAGGACATGATATAGCTGACTATAGTGACTATAGTGATATAGTGACTAGTGCAGTATAAGGTCCTGTATCATAGTAGCCTCTATATAGATATACAGATGTAGATTTATAAAGGGTACTATGGGACAGGACCTAGTCATTGATTACATAGAGATAAATAGAATTCCCCTCTCAAAGACTATATACTCTTGTTGGAAAAAAAATATGCAATTATACTTCAATATCAGGAATACTAAAATGATGTTATTGCTAATGGATTATCAAGTTTATTCCCAAAAAGAACTACTATAATTGGGAGGGGGCAGAACCAACCATTCAATTTTAATCAAACTGTAGCCTTGGGAGCTAGTGATGGGATATACCTAAATTTTTTTCCTCTTCACAAAACCACTCTTCCCATCCTTTCCCTATTCTCTATTCTCTATGGTAACCATTCTTTTTGCCAAGTTTGAGTTTTAGTCCTCTATTGTTTGCATATAGTTGCTTTGGGGGTATTTATATTATGCAGCTGGAATAAACCACCCCAAATCTTTCACTTTTTGATGGATTTCACCTAGCACGATCACTCGAGATCTGTCCATTCTGGCTCAAATGGCACTGTTTCATCTTTCTCACAGCTGTATAATATTCCATTGACTGTATGTGCCACAGTTTCTCTATCCATTCATCTGTTGAAGGACCCTTGGGTTGGTTCCATAACTTGGTAATTGTAAACAGTGCTGCTTTTGTATACAGGTTTAGATAAATCTTTTTACATTAGAGTTTTCTTGGTATTTAGTTAAATATCTAATAGCAGTATTGTTGGGTCAAACAGAATTTTCATATTTATTTTCTTGGGAAATCCTCATTCCATTTCCCAAGGGATTGTAACAGCATGCATTCTTTTTTCACTGTGTCCTCACCAACATTTATTAATTCTGTTCTTTTTCACATGTGCCATTCTCACAGGAGTGAGGTGATATCTTAATGTGGTTTTAATTTGCATTTTTCTTATAATAAGTGATGTTGAATTTTTTTCATATATCTGTGGGCCATCTGAATGTCTTCTTTAGAGAAGTGTCCATTAAGCTCCTATGTCCATTTTTAAATTGAGCCATTTGTTTCTTTGTTGTTGATTATGTAAATACTTTAAAAATTTTGGAGACTAACCCCTTATCAGATGTATAATATACATATATATTTTCCTATTCTGTAAGTTACCTTTTTGGTTTTGGATGGTTTCTTTTGAGGTACAAAAGATTTTGAGTTTTATATAATCCCACTTGTTTATTTTTATTTTTGTTTCCCTTGTTATTAGACTTAGTCCTCAAATACATCTTTGTGGTAGATGTCCTGATGTATGTCCACTGTATTTTCTTTCTGTTTCCCTTGTTATTAGACTTAGTCCTCAAATACATCTTTGTGGTAGATGTCCTGATGTATGTCCACTGTATTTTCTTTCAAGCACTTTATGGTTTTTGTTCTTATGTTAAAATCTTTAATCCATTTTTGAATTAATTTTTTGTGTATGGAGTTAAATATAGGTCTTACTTTATTTATTTATTTATTTAGCACATGGCTATCCATATTTCCCAGCACCATTTTTTGAAAATGCTATCTTTTCTAATTATGGTTATGACTACTTTGTCAAAGATTAACTGCCCATATTTATTTGAATTTGTCTCTGGGCTTTCAATTCTGTTCCATTGGTCTGAGTTTCTGTGTTTGTTCCAATACCATACTGTTCTGAAAATAAAATTTAATTGAGTATGCTGTATTTTCTTTTGCTGAATCTGGTAGCACAACAATGGATCCTAAGTGAATTAGAATGAATATATCCTTGTTCTGCCAGTGTGGGTGATGAGAATTGGGAAGGCAGATAGTTTCTTTCCCTGTGAAATAATATGACAAGCACAAGAAAAATGAGAAAGAAAACTATCTGATAATCAAGTATAAGATATGATGTATTCAGAATAGGAAACAATCATACTGCTTACAGATCTCCTTCCGAGTTCAAGTCTTTTTGGTATCATGTAGTTTGATGGGTTATCAGAGAGAGAGAGAGAGAGAAAAATAATCTGGTATTGCATTATTTGAAAATCCCAATATTAAAGTTTTGGGATATATTTAATTTTTTTCCTGGGTTCAGATTTGACAAATATTTATAAAGATCCTGATATCCATCAAGTTCCATCTTGGGTTCTTTGATAGCGTATCTTGTAAAATGAAGGGAGTTGTCAGTAGATCCTAGAATTAAGGGTTACATTTAGTCTGAATTTGGGGTTAAAAGAGACAAAATGCATAACATTTGTTTTACTTGCATATACCTCCAAAATAAGTTCACAGTTCACTATAATTTGAGCCTGAGAATGTGAGAAAGACCTCTATAGCTAAGAATTCAGTGTACTATATTTGCCCATTCCAGAAAAACTGATATAAAGGCTAGGTTTTCTGAATTATATGTGACATTACAATGTGTTATCAGTGGATCATTATCTTGATTTTGTGTGGCTTCAGCAGGTATTTCAACTTCCATTTTCCTGGGGATGCATGGTGCTTACTCTACAGAGTCTCAAAGTGTTTTTAGCACCTAACATGGAATTAAGAGTTTTCCTGCTTTTCTTTACATAAATTTAGTATAAAATATGGCCTGGTTTATGCTTCCAATCATCTAAATATAACCAGACATGATAGATGATGCCATACAATTTTCTTTTGGTAGTTAGAGCTTTACTGACATAATTGTACCCAATCACATTTCTAAGATAACTAGTGCAATATGTACATATATAATTTAAAGTTTCCTGGAGGATTTCAGGCAAATAATGACTATGTTTTAAGTTATCTCAAACAGATTCAAAAGTAAAAATGCTTTTTCATCTTCTGGAAGAGGTTGCTGTAGGCAAATATGTTTATTCCTTCTGATTTTAACATCTTTCGCCTCAAAGAGCCCCTGTTTCCCTTTTACCACAGACCTTGTCTCATATTCTATATCATTGTCATCCTATGTCCCATCACCCGAGTGTCCTAAAGTCATATCAAATGACTTGTTGGTTAATATGATATATTCTAGTACACTAATAAAACTTGATGAATAAGTTATTACCGCAGATGACATTAACATTTCAATCATGACCTTTTATGGATTAATATCAAGTCAAGTGGGAATGTCAGCATAAATTGGAATGGTAGAGATTAAGGGGGTGATATTTTGGTACATGGTCTTTTACTCCTTAGGAAATCACACCGATAGACCTCTCTTCATCTAGTCTAAGTTTAGGGCTAACTTAAAATGTAAAGACTGTGAATGTTTCGCTGAGATGATCAACCCATGTTTTTTTTTTTTAAGTCTTTTATTTTTAGTAGTTGTGGAAAATAAAATCATGATGAAACTACTTATGTGTATATGTGCATGTTAATAAAAAACTTCAATGCTGTAGTGAAATGGTAATAAAATGCATTGCATCATTAATTCCCTCTCATTGGATTTTAGATTTAATTGAAACATAAATATAAAAATATTGAAGAAGCATGTGTTGATATTTTTAAAGTAGCCAGTTGATAGTTGACCCAGAATAAACTCTGCTTTGTGGCAGGTGATATCCTCTTCTTTTAAAAATACACACACACACACACACACACATCCTAGAGAGAATAGGAAGATTCCAAAAAGAGAGTAAGTACTGAGACACCACTGGAAAATAAAGAGGAAAAGGAAAAATGAATACCTGAAACAGAGTGGTGAAGGGAGGCAACATTTTGAGGAGGGATTGGAAAATCCAGAAGAATGATTTTAGAAATTCTGTAAGAAATCATCTTTTAGCTGTTAGGCCTGGTGGCTTTTGACAATGGTGAAATGATAAGTCAAGACTGGTTTCTATTTTCCTCATGCATGCAAGTCAGTCTTTCAAATCAGGTTGCATTTACACATTTTTTTTTTCTGGCATCATATATGATCTTTTTGTTCTTTTAAGGTGGCTGCTATGGAGTAGAACAAATTTATTTATATACTAATATTCTCAAATCCTGCTAACTTTACTTTCACAATAAATTTCAGACCTTACTGATGAGACCATCCTAATTCTTGTCACCCTAGTTCAGTGAATTCACTCCTTAAATTTCCTTGACTAGATTATTTCAGAAGTTGTCAATTTACCCACTCTCTCCATTCTTACCCCTTTCATATCTATTTGGTTTATGCAGTCAGAACGATTCATCTAAAACAATACTACTCAAGGTATAGCAAAAATTTTAAAGGCTTCAGCACAGGAAACTTTCTATAACCTGGTTATCTTAACATTTCAGCAGGATCTCAGTGAATTCACTCCTTAAATTTCCTTGACTAGATTATTTCAGAAGTTGTCAATTTACCCACTCTCTCCATTCTTACCCCTTTCATATCTATTTGGTTTATGCAGTCAGAACGATTCATCTAAAACAATACTACTCAAGGTATAGCAAAAATTTTAAAGGCTTCAGCACAGGAAACTTTCTATAACCTGGTTATCTTAACATTTCAGCAGGATCTCAGCCCATTTCTCTTCTTATATTTTATGACCGGAATAGTTAGATGCCCCATTCATATATCTGTTATAGTCATATCACATTGTATTTAAATAATTTGTATTTAAATAATTTGTCAAGCTTTCTTTAGCTTCCAAATCACTCATATTACTGCAAACAAGTAAATAAACAGGAAAAAAAAATTCTGGACTCCCAGTAAGTAAGGATTTTATTCATTTTCATATGCTCTCATAGCATATAGCTCTGTGTATGCCCTGGAATCAAACTACACTCAATCCTAGCTCTATCTTTTAGGAACAAGTTATTTCTAGTAAATTACTTGTGCTATTGTGCCTCAGTTTCTGCATCTGTAAAATAGGGTAATAACATCTACTTCATAGGATTGCTGTGAGGTATGGCAGGCATTTAGGACAATCAGTATCTGGCATAGAGTCAGTAACCCATTGTTACATATTATTACAGAGAATCCATGTAATATCTTACAAAATTAAAGGCATAAGTAGAGACATCATTATAGGGGAAAGGCCTGTCAGATTTGGTGAGCGTCTGACTCTAGTGGTGAGAACTAAATCAATTCTGCTTTTCATTTGGAGATAGAATTAGACCATGTATGCTGATGGGTATTATTTAGGATGTGAGGGAATTTCCTCACACCCCACAACTGCTCCCTGGTCATATTAGTATCCCGGTATCATTGAGGTTGATTTATCCTGTGTAGATTCTGCTTGTCCTTCCACAACTTGCAGAAGATATCTGGTTTTTGTATAATTTTAAAAACTTACTGAACAACAACTTGACTCCTGTTTGGGAGGATAATAGATGCTTTCATGAGGAGGATGCTACCAGTCTATGGCTCAGTGGTGTGAAGATGATTGCCATTTGATCCAATGAATGATCATTCATTTTTTTCCAACAGCAGTGTAGTGCTGATAAAACTCAACTCACCTTCCAAATTACTGTCACTACCTTTTTACCATAAACATAGATCACATATACTTTAGTGGACACAGAGGCAGATTGGTAGAGGAGGTCTTCCCTGACTTCTTCTATGGTCTTTGGAACTCTTTTTTTTTTAACATGTGAAGAGAGATCTTGAGCCTACCCTTGAGTTGAGCCTCTCTCGCCATGTGGTCTGATAAGAGTATGGTTCGGTAACTAAGATTCATAAACACTATGTCCATTGTCCACTAAATGGTCAATGTTTTTGGAATGAATGTATTGGTGTTGCCAAAACTTTTCCCTGTTACTCACCACTTCTCAGTTGGTGTAAAAATAATAGTATCCGGAAGGATCCTAGGACCAGGTTAATCACAATGGGAAAAGTAAAAGTTTGGAAGTAATTCTACTCTAAGTATGAGAATATTTTTATACCAGTATGCTATGATTCTATGGCTCCTTCATGGAAAAGAGTCTGTAATGTGAATGGATTTTAATTGGATTGGTCCTTCTAGTTTTTTTTGGTCTTGTTTTCTAGACAGTTTACCATTTTAGAATAAGTGAGAGGTAAACAATGTGGGAGAAATATCAGATTTTTCTGGCTCTTGAGAATTTAATTGACCAACAATAATTAGAGGTAATTGACTGACACAATTGGTTTCCCTGTGGTTCCCTGAAAAGATTGTGTGGTAAAAGATTTAAGACAGAAGTTAAAATTTGGGGCCATTTTGAAGTTGCTGCATCTCTTGTAGTCTGCTAAGGTTCCACACAGTAAATTAGTATTTTCTTGATGAATTTTAGTTCCAGAGGTTAGCTCACAGAATAAAATAAATTGGCTTAAAACATTGAAAAAAATGCTGATATATTTTCTGTGGGTAACTGTAAATTCTAAATTACAGCAAGCTTAAGTATTTTAAATTAGAAACAGAATAATCTGTTTTCCTATGAATATTTAACACAGTTTGAGCTATAACATTTCAGTTAGATATAAATAGAAATTACAACTCATAGTTAATTAAACGATTCAAAGATCTCTTCCTGTTTTACAATCTGTTTTTGGTATCAGGGTATAATCTGAGTGAATTAAGTGCAAAGGCCCATAATACAATGATTTGCATAAGGTTGCCAACAAAAATAAACCTGGCTGTGATTAAGGCTATGACAATGGTGTTAACTTAACTATACAGACTCATGGAAACATGCAGAAACAGGGCAATTAGATTCACAAACTGATTTATTACCTAGGCTGCAGGTGTTGAGTTTTATGGGAATTGGGGATTATCAGACTTGCCTTTACAAATTTTAGTTTAGTTTTATGGTTTTTTCCTTAAAAATCGTTCATTGGAAATATTTCTTTTTAATTACATGTAATTCATGATTTAAAAAAATTTGACTTAAGTAATGTAAAAATTTTGCTTTGACTTTTAGTAGTGTGAAAATATAACTAGATTTAGGAAGAGTAATTCACTTCTCACCTATTACCAAACTTTACTTGTAGAACCTATAATTGAATGAACAAAGTTCCCAAGATGCTTGCGAGGAATTGTTGGGTGGTGGTCTCCTGGCACAACATGCCAGTGGGAATTGGGAGGAAACTAAGATACCCATTGACCAGGGAGGGCCACTCATATTCACTCATTACTGAATCATGCTTGTCATTTTGATGGATTTTTTTTTTTCACAGAGGACTTCTGAGTTAATTTTGTTAATCAGACAAGAAAAAATGACCACCATAGAATGTTGACTTAAAATGAAATATGTGGTGTTAGTAGTTCCAGTAATTCCCAGAATTAAGTTTTTTTGAGCTCTAAAAATAAATTTCACATCAAATCAGAGCTATTGCAACAGTTTGTTAACTGTATTTTTATTGTGAAACCTCCCTCTCCCATACACACAGACACATACATATACAGTCATAGCTGAACTAGAACAGTAATTTTGAAGATGTCAAGCATTTTATTACAGAAAAGATTGATCTTTTATAACAGTAAATATTAGGGAACCACTAATGTTTATCTCTCTAATGTGTAGATTTTGCTTTCCTCATTTTCCTTTAATAAAAAAAGAAGTACAAATTTGCAAGATCATCAGCCTCAAGTTCGTGGTTTGCTTAAGTATGTTCTGCATTGTGGTATCTTCCAGAGTACAGAAAATACTCATAAACTATTTGGGAGTTTGTTCTTGCTATATTTGTAAATACTGTGTTACTTTGGCCTTAAGAAACTGAATAAAGCTTATACAAGTTTCAAAATTATGGCTCAATTTTTTGTCTGTTAACAAATATTTTATTGAATTTGGCTTAAAATATTCACATATGTGTTTCTCATGCTTAATTCTGTTATTTGCAGGGTGTTTTCCTTCTACATATTTTAGATTATAAATGCTTGACTTAAAGCAGCTGCGTATTCACTTTGTCTCTAACCCTTGGCATGTAAGGCTTGCTCTAGGCCTTGTCTTCATTTACCTTTCACCAGATTTCAAATGTGCAACATTTTCTTGCACTTTTTGAAACTGAGCAAATTATTCACAAATGTTATATGGTGACTGAAGCTAATGTTCTACTTTCTTTAAAATATTTTGCTCTTGTGCTTTACTTGAAAGAATAGTGATTTTGGCTAGTGTATATATTGTTGATACTGTCTGAGTAATTTGAATGCACAAGAAAAAAAATTTTCATAGTGACTTTTTATGGAATATGCTTTCATTGAAGTAAGATGACACTATCATTACATTATTGAAATTACTTAAAATAACACATTGATTCAATGGAGAAAAGTTGTATAACCTAGAGATATAAAAGTTCGCTAGAATTCTTAATTGAATTAATATTACAGTGCAAAGAATTTCAGTTTGTAAGGAAACACAGCTTTTATATTTTCATTGCTGTCTTATAATTTTGTTGTCTCTGAGGTTTGATTCAAATCTTTGAAATGAAGTATTATCTCAATTCAGATCTAAATAGCCACACTTTGAAATTATGTGCAAAGATATTCTGCCTCAATACTATAATTATAATTTATAATGAAACAAAAAAGTAAAACAATTTTATTTTGAAATTTTCCATAATTGATCCAATCTAATCCCACATAGACAAAAGAGTCTCTTGAGATTCACTACAGAAAGTTTTACTTGGAAAAATGTGTAATAAATAATGAAACTCATAATGTTTAAAATGTTCAAAAGAATGAAAATATATTTCTCCCCTAGTGGGAATAAAATGATTTTTACATGTGGTATTGAATAAGAAGAATTCAAACCACGCATGTGATACAGTTTCCTATTAGTACTTAATTCTCTGTGATCATTTTATGTAATAAGAAAGGTGTAAATTCCTTATGGGCAGTTTACTATTTGTATATCAATGACTATTAAATTACTATTTACTTGATACCTTACACTGGTATTATTCCAGCCTAAAATTCTAGCTGTTAAAAGCATCCTTCAGCCATGGAGTTGGAGGGGTGAGGCTGGTGAGTGGAAGGAAGGACAAGATTCTGTGTAGTGGAAGATGTATAGTTGCTATTAAAAAACCTGTCTGGAGTGTTGGTTTAATTTCCAGTCTATCATCTGCAGCCAGAGAATATCATCTGCCAAGGACATATGATTCCTATCTCCTTCTGCTGCCATCACTTTTCCATATTCTGTTCCATTGAAAATATGTTATTTTCATTATTAAGCTATTAAAATAATTTTTGAATATAAAAGCATTAAAAGTGACTGGAATATTTCATAGATAGTTGCTTATAGATTTGCAGTTGAATAATCCAGTCTCTGGGGCATATTGCTACCTATGCCCCTTCCTGAGCCGTAGGCAGATGTTGGAGCCAGCCTTCTTCTCCTGAATCCAGATGCTACCTTGGAATCAGCTTTAAATATGACACATTAGCCACTGACATGGATTAGAATTGGCTCTCATCCTGAAACTTCTCTATCATCCTGCCCAGGGATCATATCTCCTACAAGGCTGATAGTTGCCATCTCAAGTAAGATAGTCTAATAGCTCCTTTTTTCCATTGGGTGCTGGTTGGAAATAACTAGATGTTGGATTTAATCAAGTCAGCTTTGCTTGTTAATTTGAAATGCAAATTTTAATTAAAATCACTGTATATATTGGTTTTCTACCTTCAATATGTTAAACACAATCAGAAAACAACTGTCTCACCTTCATCTACTGTTAGAAACCACAACAGAACTGAATTTGGGATTGTAGGTTTATGCTGACTCTTAGGGGTAGAAATTGTCCATATCTCATATGTTAGTTTGCAAGGGCTGTTGTAACAAAATAATATATACCAGATGACAAAAAACAGAAACTTCTTTTCCACAATTCTTAAGGCTAGATATCTGACAAAAAGGTGTTAGCAGGGCCAGTTTCTTTGGAGACCTCTCTCCTGGGTTCATTGATGACTGTCTTCTCCCTGTGTCTTCTCTCCATGCCTGACTGTGTTCTAAACTTCATTTTAAGAAGACACCAGTCATATTAAGTCAGACCCACCCGTATGACCCACCCATGTGACCTCAGTTAGTCTTTATTACCTCATTAAAAATCCTACCTTATTTGAAGTCATACTTGGAGTAGGCAGGGTTTGGATTCCAGCATTAATTGGGGGAGGAGCACAGTTCAGCCCATAACAACCTCTTTTAGTCTCTAAAAACTTCTCTTTGAGCTTTATTGAAATGAATTACTGTTTCCTCCTGGTTCTATAAATAACTGTACTAGGTTCAGCTTCCTCAAACAACATTTTTATTTTACTTCTTTCTTTTGCAAATAAAGGGCATGGTGACATGCAAAAAGTAGTGGCCTGGGAAACAGAAGCCCTGGGTTCTAATCCTACCACTGACACTAATTAGCTGGATGGTTTCACAGATGACATTTGGCCATAAGTACTTTAAATTCTCTATAAAATGAGGAGGTGGGAACAATGACTGCTTGGGCTTCTCTTAGAGTTGATATTTTGAGAATCTCTCAGAATATCTTATTTATAAATAACTAATGTATTCATTACCAATCATTTGAACGACAGGACTGTGACTCACCTACTAAGCAACTTTTCATGTTGTAGATTTATTTCCACTTAGTGCTTACTTCCAAAAACTATTTCCTAATTGTGTTAAACTTTTTCATTGTGATTTGTAAAACAAGTTTTAAAACATACCATAGTTTCTCCAAAGAGGTTTATAAATGACTTCCTATACCAGACTTTCTAAATCATACGCTTCCCTCCTATATATGATGTATTACATATATTAGTCCTTCAAATATGTTTTTCAAAGGACTTCTAACTTCCTTCTATAAACATTGATTATTGGTATACCCAATATTCACAACATTTATAATGTATCTTTACAGGCTCTGTTTATAATTATTTCATTATAAATTATAAAAGCCTTTTATGTTTAAGCAGTATGTTTACTGTGTAGAATAACATTAACACAAAGAACCAGCATGCTTTAATGCTGAAATAACTATTCCAGTATTAGCTACCCCATGGTTACTTAATTAAGCAAATCAAGAAATATTGTCAGTCAGTTTTAATGGTGGAGAATCATCTCCCTTCAGGAAATCTTGTGGTCAGTGGGCAAAATGGCAACCAGCTTCTCAAAAGTCGAAGGCATTATTATGTACTAAAGGTCACCCACAACTTTTATAATAGAGGACCAGCTGTGTAAACTTCAAGATGTTGTCAAAAGGAAGTGCCAAGCAAAACTTTGGTGCTGTTTGCTGACTATGCTGAAGGACAGAGAAGCTAACTTCTTGCCAGTAGTTTAGAAAATTGTTAGGAAAAAGCATAGCCTTTGGGAGGTGCCTCCTCCCTAGAGCCTGGGATCAAGTCTTAGAGATCACACTTGGCTTAAGTCCTTGGTTCTTAAAATCTTCCGAACGACAGGCCTGGATCCTTCAGGGTCCGGCTCAGTAAGCAGCTGGGCAGGCTATGCTCCTAACTGGCTTAGTTAAGCTGCCAGTTCTTAAAACCTGGAAGTAATTCTTCAGATGGTTTGGAATCAGCATCAACTATGATGTGGTTGCTGCATTGTCAACTGAAGTTGATTAAAATACATGTCGTTCTCGATGACATTATAATTAAAATAACCCAATTTCCAAATGGTGTGCAAGTTTTTGCAGGCTTAAAGCAAGAGTTCTTTCATGGTTTAAAAATGTGTTCATGTTCTGCACCACATGATCTGAAGCCATTGCCATTAGCTATAATTGCACAGAAGCAGTCAAATGGTGCTTGTTAAGCCCCTACTGTCTACCTGAAACTGTTTAACAACTCACACATGGGCAGATCCAAGATGCTTATAGTATAAAGAGATAAAGCAGACTTATGTAAAAAGGCTAGGAAGTAGGGCAGAATTTAACTGCAAATATATGCATATAGATACATCTATATATTTGAGCTCATGAATTGATAATGCACGTTGCTTTAAGGCAAAGTGTTCATAGGAGTTGTTATATAATAACCAATGCTGCAATAGATAAAATTGTGAAGAAACCAAGATATAGACAAAATAAGGTAAAATGAAGTCAGAAGTAAAGGTAGTTGATAAAGATTCACATATCAGAAAGTTCTAAAGGAGAATGGCTTATGAAATAGGCAAAAAGTGACTAGCAAATTAGGAGGACTTGTGGGGTTTTCCCTTTGTTTTGACCCCCCAGAAAGCTCAGCCCCAGGATTAACAGCACCCATCAGATAAAAGCATATCATTTGCTCAAGAGAAACAGCTTTCTTGACATGAGCACTGAAAGAATTTTCTCCAGTGCTTCTCTATAAAGCGGAAATGGAGAAATGCCCTATCCAAACATCCTTTTAGTAAAATGACATCAGATTTTACCTTGTTTCTTATAAAGTCCCATCTCTTATAAGGAGTTAGGGGGTAACTCTGAAATATAGTTCAGTAAATTACTTATTAGAAACTGGAGGTACAGTGCCGTAGAGGAAGTATGCGGAAATGCTATCATTCAAGAGTAAAAAAATAGACTGTTCTCGCAAATAAGCGTGTTGAGTATTATACAGTTAATTTTCATGCATGCTATTTTGTGAATCTTTTTATTATTGTATTGTTTGTTTTTTGTTGGGGTATAGTATAAACTGAGGTTAAATCTGTAAAGATAAAATCTCAAGTGCATGAATATTTGTATCTTATGTTATTTGTTTAAAACTATTGCCCAGATCAAGATTTTGAATACCACCAGCAGCCCAGAAGGTGCTTTTATCCTCCTTCTCAGTCAATTCTCCCCACTGTTCTGACTTTTATAATAGTTGATTAGTTGTGCCTCTGAGTGAGCTTTATATAAACTGAATCATATAGTATCTACACTTTTGGATCTTGCTCAGTGTCATGTCTGTTAGGTCCATCTTTTTTGTTTCTATAGCGAATTTCATTTTTAAGCAATATTCTATTCTCTGAGTACAGCACAATTTATCCTTAATACCATTGATGTACATTTGGATTGCTTCCCACTTCTTTGTTATTATGAGTAAAATTGCTACCAATAGTCTTGTGCATGTCTTTGTTGAACACAGCACTCATTTCTCCAGGAAGGAGATTGTTGGTCATAGGGTAGATGCAAGCTTAGATTTAGGTGATACTGCTTAGCTACTTTTTTTTTTAACTACTATACACTTACATTAGCAATGTTAGAGCTTTCTGATCGTTCTTTGTCTTCATTAACTCTTAGTATTAAGAAAATTAGCAACTATGGTGGTTATATAGTGATATCTCATAGTGATTTCAATTTCTTTTTCCTTTATGAGTTCAATACTTTTTCACATACCTATCATTAGGTTACTGTTTCTCACCCTTTTTTAAAAAATTACATTTTTTTTGTCTTTTTCTCAAACATTTGTTGGAAATATTTATATATTCTGAATATGACTCCTCTGCTGGATTATGCATTACAAATACCTTTCCCCACATAATGTTTTTCTTCTTTACTTTCTTAATGTTATTTGTTTTTAGAAGAAACAAAACATCTTCAGCTTTTGGCAGAAGACAGGTAGAAAAGAAAGGGTTGCAAATGATATTTTCTGGCAAGAAGTTATAGTAAGCATAATGTTATAGTAAAATGCTTAAATTATAGGTACAGGTAGTAAATAGGATGACAGAGAATAAGGTAGTGATTTTATGGAAGTTAAGTACAGGAAAATTTAGAGATCTTTGTAGCTTGGCTTGGGTTCAAAGACAGAATGTTCACACTGGAAGGATTTTTTTGAGCTCATCTGTTTGAATCTTTCAATTTGCAAATGAAAACGAGACTTAAGAATGTTGAATAATCCATAGTAATTATATTAGGCTTGATGTAGAATGTGAAATTAGAGCTACTTAAAAAATATGTGCACTACACCTGGGAAGATTTTCTGGATTAGTCCTTAGTGCAAATTATTTGTTGCATTGTCCTAATAATATATTTGAATTTCTAAGATTGTGTTCTGGCAATAATATTTTTGGATGGATTGGAATTGAGAAAGTGGTTTTCAGCGATGAACCACTTACTAAGCACGTGATCTTGATTAAATCTTTAGTGCCTGTGAAATTCTTGTTGGGAATTTAAGGGATAATGTTATATCTGGTTCCTCACTCCTGTATTTGGAACACTATTGAGAAGTGACATAGGGTCACACAATTGGAGATATAAAATAGCATCTTTATTACCAATGAGGCAAATTAGAAAATGTGATTTGACTTGCCACAGATTTAGTCTCAAAATTTACCTTCTTTCAGATGTGGTGCATATACACCATGGAATATTACTCAGCATTCAAAAAAGATAAACACATGCAATTTGTAGCAACATGGATGGCACTGGAAGGGATCATGCTCAGCGAAATAAGCCAGAAAGAAAAAGAAAAATACCGGATGGTCTCATAGCAAGAATCTAGAAAACTTAAATAAGGGACCAGGAAAATGAATAACTAGAAGAAAGTGAAAATCAAAATCAACAACGAACTATGAACCAGAGACACTCTATAGGAGGTGGGGGGTGGGGAGGGGAGGGATTAGGGTCCAAATAAGGGGTTGCAATTGTATGGGGAATATAAAAATAAAATTTATTAATTAAAAAAAAGAAAGATTAATGAGGATGATAATATTGGGCCTTTATACCATTTTGCTGTTAAATTCAATAAATAATCTTTAATCTTGCTGTTCATTTCAACAGAAAAAAAAAATTACCTTCTTTCTTCCCTTATCGCACAAGGACTTTGAGACCATCTGTAAGGTCAGGAATGTACCAGTTCAGGTTTTCTGATCCCATGCAGACCGGGTAAAGGAGGAGGCAGAGTCCTCAGTGGCTTTTGCAGGTCTTTTATTGGGATTTACCTGGTACACAGCAGGCAGGGGTGCTGGGAGGCCAGGAGGCTGGCAGGCCTCCCAGCCCCCAGCAAGTCTTCACTCTATCTGGGCCCTCCGGCCTTCTCTCTCTCTCTCTCTCTCTCTCTCTCTCTCTCTCTCTCTCTCTCTCTCTCTCTCTCTCTCAGCTTCTGCTGCTACTGGCATCCCGTGACACCACCCTTAAAAGTCCAGTTTCTCAGCCCAAGTGTCCCCACTTCAGGTGCCTGCCATCAAGCATGCATTCAGGACCACAGGGTTCCTTCATCTATCCTAATGGTGGGAGGGCAGAAAAGCCTGATACCTTTTACCTACCCTACACCATCCCTTTATGATAGAGTATGGGTCTGCAGGGCAGATGTGTATACTCAGAAACTCATTTTCACTTTCTTTGGGACTAGAAAGAGAAAGAAAGGCAGGGTTCTTTGGGTTTTGCCCATGCAAGCTTACATAGAGTGTCAGAACTGAGCAGGCTTTTCTGGAGCAGGAAGATATGGAGGGAGAAAAATGCTGGCAAGTTGGGTTCCTTCCTGTCCCAACAAGCAGTGGTGCCACTCCTCCTAAAGGAGACATAGCCCAGAAGCAGGAAAAGGACCCACAGGCTCTTTCTAAATGGTTTTTTCCCTTGGGGAGAGGAGCAGATGCTCCTGATCGAAACACTATAGGAACACGAGAGGTAATGATTCCTTCTAACACCTCAGTTTCTCTGTTTCAAACCAAGTTAATTATACTATCTTTATGTACCTTCCCGATTGCTGGGGGAATGGAGTCACTAATCCAAGTGAAAATGCCTAGCCACCCGGTGTTGTACCATAAGGAAGAAAAGCACAGCATTTGCAAGGCACCTTCACCCCTGGAATTGTAATTCTGCCTCCACCATTGTAAGGGGGATTTCTCATGGTTGGGCATGATGGCTTACTAGGTCTGATGGGTCCTGCATATTCGTAACTCAGGCTTAACCACAGAAGGCAGCCAGCACTTGCTATGATGATCCTGCCCAACTCCTCAAACCACAAAACCTGATACTACCACAACTCTCCCCAAACCTTTTGCACTAATTGAACTCTATTTCTGAGATCCTGATCTTTGGAGGGAAGGCAAGCACTTCACAGGTCTCTTTAAAATTTGGCAAAATCTACAGACTCTTCTTTCAATAAAAGGCACATCAAACAGTATTTTCTTGTTTTGTTCCAGGAGACTCATAAAAGCCCTACATCTACGGAACCCGTAGGATGTCTTGGACCTCAGAGAAAACCCCTTGTAATTGGATTAAGAGAGTAACTGCAGGTTTTAATTTAAAACCCAATACATTTTAAAAATACAATATAAAGAAAAACAAAAACCATAATCCATTTATCCAGAGCTAATTAAGAACTTGGGATGGGAGCTTTCAAAACGAGTAAATTCCTTTCTGTTTAAATTGGTTTACTCTTCTGTTCACTTGTACTTTTATTCTTGTAAAGTCTGTTCTCATCTTGATTAAAAGTTCTTCTCACAGACTTAAGAAAAATGAGAAAACTTGGTGGATGGGATTTGAAACTCTTAGCCTATGACTTTTCTCCATTGTCAAACTCTTTCTTAGTTTTATGTCATGTACATCTTTTAGAATGAATATATTATTTGTATTTATGTAGATTTATTTTTACCAGTTTGAAAATACAAAAACAAAAATTTTGTTAGTTATATGCATATGAAAAATCACAAGATTTTTGCAATGTGAAAAATTTGATCACCTAAAAATGCATATAAGTTTTTGGTTGGAGGAAACATCTTGATACTTTTTGTGAAATTAGTTAAGTTTGAATTTGAAAAGCATTTCCCATTTACTTTTATCCAAAACAATAAATTGATTCAATCATTTTTAAATAACAAAATTGTAATAGATGCCAATAAGCAATTTGGAATTAAAATGTGCGTTAATCAGAACCTCCCCAAATTTTCATCCTTGACATGTAGTTCCAGTTGTGAATGACCATGAGGCTGTTTACTGAGATTGGCAAACACTGTTCAAGATTGCTAAATGGGGCTCAGAGCTTTGCAATATTGCTTACATGTGGCCTACAAGGAATTTTCACCGACGTAACTCCCAACCCAGCACCTGTTGCCTACCCTCCAGTTGCCCTGGGATAGGTCAGTCTGTCACCAAGGCATGTATTCTCAGCCAGCAAGCACCAGTGTGGGGTGTGAGATGGTTCTTAATCCTCAAGGCTGGCCTGGTGGTGGGCAGCAGGATGATCCATGATCATCCCAGGAGTCTGCAATTAGATGACAATGATGACTCAGGATTTGCTACTGAGCAGCAAAGCATGTGACTCTTATAAGGGCCTTCCTTGTAAAAAGACAAACTAGACTGTCTTGTGTTACCTGGAGCACGAGAAGACAAGGCATCAAACGGGGTGCTCTGTCTCTTGCCGAGTAGAATGATGGGGGCTGCTTTTAGAATGACATATGATATTTCTCTGCTGCAGATGGCAAGCTTTGCTCCAGAATCCTAGGGCCTATGCTAAGTTTCTCCTGCTAAAGGTAGTTTTACAGTCCATACGCACCTTGTCCCACTAACAGTTACCAGTAGTACCACAGACCTGCCAGGACATGTGACTCATTTGGTCAGGCTACTTGGGTCAGTCTCTATTTGAAGGCACTCTGATAATGTTTCATATCATTCACAAAATGAATGGAAACAGTGTCCCTTTGTCTAGAATATGCAGAAGGGTAAGAAAGGGATGCTTCCTTCTTGGAGGTAAGAGTATACAACTCTTTTCTCTTTGGAAAAGGATTTCCTGGAATGCCCAGTTCATGGCCATCTACATGATTTGCAGGACCCAGTGAACAATAAATGTGAGATCTTTATTAGGAGTTGGGAAGTCATAATACCTTTCCCATGCACCCACCATTATAATCCATAGACACAGCACCCAAAGGACTTCAGTCTCCATCAATCTAGGTCCTGAGTTCCCTGATTACAAGCAGAGAGCAATTTATGACCAGTGACAAAACCAAGCCATTAACAGCCAGTGCATTGATTCATGTGGTCCTGACAATGACCCTTTAAGGAAGGTAATAAAAAAAATCAACATTTATCTTGATTGCTACAGTTAGTATGTATTTCCCCTCCATTGACTAAATTTGATGCTTAGTTTCCTGCACTTTATTTTTCTACAGTGCATAACTTCAGCAAAACCAATTCTTGTAATTTTCTTTTTTTTTTATAAAGATTCATGTATTTATACAAGCACTGGGGTACAGGCCAGAGGCGCAGGAGGGTGAGAGAATTCACCAGAGACAGAGCAGGGAGCAGAACAGGCAGAAGAACTGAAAAAAAAAACTGCTGAGGGGAGCAGCAGGTGAGACAGGTGAGGTCTGCCGTGCCATATGGGTATCTCCCTGGTGGGCCGGTTATGGAACTCGTGTTGCAGAGGCTGCCGACAGCTCCACAGCGCTTCGCTCAACCCATTGTGCCACCGGGGAGGTCCGTAATTTTCTGAACACAAAATTTGGTTTCTCTTGTTTGTCCTTTACTAGAGGACATGGCTAAGATCTGAAATAAGATCCTTCCGTAATTCATCTCTTAAAACCCTCTTGAGACAAGCATTAGCCTTGTGAGTAATCAGGTCATACAGAGTGGGGTCACTGCCTTCTTGGACCAATTGGGTCAGCTGGACAACAGCAAGTATCATTTAGTAGCTGCCCTCCTGAATGTCTGTGAAAGACTCTAGGGAAGGTATATACATATAGGAATTTGATGGCTTGAGACTCATTTTATTTCTTTTTTGCCTTTTGTTCTTCACCCTTTTGTTCTATACCCTCATCTAGTATGTCATCCTTACTTACTCAAACTTGCTCCCTTAGCTTGAAGGAAAAACAAGAACCAATCTTTCTGCTGTATTTCAGGGGTGAATATTAGGGTGCAATAAAGGAAAAGTTCTTGTTAGTTTTGCATTTGAACCTATTTTTATGCATTACATCACTACTTTCAATTCTTGCATTCTCTTTTATTTTTGCACACTCAGGAAAACACACATACACATATCATCGACACCATTGGGAATACGGTAATTTTCTTCCCACATCCTGCTGGTTTTCCATAGCTTCCCAAGAGGCCGCATAAAAAGTCTTTTTGTATATTCTAAATATTTGTTGAAGACTAATGGGGAAAAAAAAATGTGAGTGAATTTTGCATATTCTTTAAAAACCTGTTAAACATTAAAGGAAATCTAGGTGTTTTTCTGTTTCTCGATAATTCCCAGAGGCTTTTTTGCCGTCCCACCATTCGGATTGCTTTGCCTGATGGGCACCTGCAGTTACATTGTTGCAAACTATCTTGTTTACTTCTGTGGGCCATGGGAGGAGTATTGATATAGTCACCAAGAGAAGCACAAGCCGAGAAGCAGTAGAGAAGCTGAAGAGGCAAGAGAGAGGAGAGAAAGAGGCCAGAGAAACCCAGAGTGAAGATTTGCTGGGGGCTGGGAGTTCTCCTGGCCTCCTGGGGCGCCCCCCCCCCCCACCCCTGCCTGCTATGTACCTGGTTGCTGTTCTGTATGCAACAGCTTAATAAAAGCCTGAGAAACCCACCAAGGACTCCAAGACTCCTTCTTTACCGGTCTGCCTGATCAGAAAACCTGCTCTGTGGCCATCCTGCCTCTACACCCTGCGATAGGAATTACTCCAGGCACTTTTCAGCGGCAGCAAACAGCAGAATAAACGAGAAGAGTAGAGTAGTAGTATCCAAGTGATATAGGTATTGTGGGTCATTTGTTTGTGTAAAGATTGTGACTTTTACTCTGAGTGAAATTGGAACTACTGGTGGGTTTTTGGGAAGAATGTCATGGTATACAGCTCATGTCCTCAAATAATAATCAGGTGACCAGTTAGGAGATGCAGTCACATTGGAAACATACATTTTTATTTATGTATATACCCCTATAGCCAAAATAAAAGTGGTACAATATTGTCAGTACCTCCATTGTACTCTCTCTTCCAGTTACCCCTCACCCACAAAGGTAACCACATCTTTGACCAATAGATTTGGTTTGCCTCTTTTAGATTCCTCTTTTGTATCTGGTGTCTATTGCTTGAACTTTGTGAGTTTTGTCCATACTATTGTATATGTCAATAGTTTATTCTTTTCTTTGCTATTTGGTATCCCCTTTTGTGAATATGGCACAGTTATTCGCTCTATTGTTGATGGACACTTCTTTGTTTCCAATTTTTGTCTGTTACAAATGAAATTACTTTGCAGGTATTTGTGCATGTCATTTGGTAAACATCCCTTTGTTGCTGTTGTTTTTAATATCTGGAATTATGGGCCATAAGAGAGGCTTATGTCTATCGTCGGAAGATATTGTCAAATAGCTGTCCAATGGAGTTTAGCACACTTAAACTCCACCAGCAATATATGAGTACTTCTGTTATGCTGCATCCCTAACAACACTGAGGTTAAAGTGCTGGTAGGTAAACAATGAGATGTTATTGTGGTTTAATTTCTATTTTCCTGATTAATGATGATGTTAAGCTACATTTTAATGTGCTTATAGGCCATTTGGATAGCCTTTTTATTAAGTGCCCACTCAGATCTTTTGCCCATTTTTTTATACTGGCTTGTCAATCTCTTTTGTTGAGGATTTGTAGGAGTTCTTTTTTCTTTCTTTTTTTTAAAAGATTTATTTATTTATTTATACAAGAACCGGGATATAGGCCAGATGCGTGAGAGGGTGAGAGGATTCATCAGAGACAGAGCCGGGAACAGAACACGCAGACTGACAAAATACACTGTTGAGGGGAGAGGTGGGCGAGATAGGAGAGGTCTGCTGTGCCATGTGGGATCCTCGCCAGTCAGTAGACTGGGATCTAATCGGTGCTGCAGAGGCTACAGACAGCTTCACAGTGCTGTTTTCAAGGGCATGCACCACCAGGGGAGGCCCTGTAGGAGTTCTTTATATATTCCGAATAGAAGTCCTTTGTTAGAGATATGTTTTGTAAATACCTTTTCATAGACTGTGATTTGCTTTTTCACATTCTTAATGGTATTTTTTGACAGAAAAGTTAGTTCTAATTTTAATAAAAACTAATTTACTAATATTTTAGTGCTCAGATAAAGAAAGTGTAGTCTTTTCTTAATTTTTCCTAAACAGAACAGTTAAAAAACTTGAACCCACTTTGTTTGGTTTAACTAGTTTTCAGGTGTACTTGTAACTAATCCACCCCCTACATCTTCTCCCTCCTCCTATGCTTGCTTCTCTTCTTCCTCCTCTTCCTCTTATTCTTCTCACTCCTACTTCCCTTCTTTCTTTTTCTCCTTTTCCTACATCTTCCTCCCCCCTCCTTTTTCTTTTTCTTTTTCTTTTCCTTCTTCTCTTTGTTTTTTTTCTATCATTTTGTGGTTGTCCTGGCTTCAGTTTCCTGTGTAGCAATGTAGAAATGATGTACTGTTCATTTTCGGTCATTTTGTAGTCCTGATCAAGAGGATTGCAGGGAAAGCAAGACTCAGAGTACAGCAGAGGGCTCTTTTTGCTTAACTTGCTTTTCAGTTGTCTATTAAGCTCATTACGTAAAGGGAATTGGTCCAGTTATATAGAGAACAAGTATAGCTAGTGCAAGATAAAGGCAGTAGGACTTTTACTGCATTCAATATCCACAGAGCAGTCACTCAAAAATTTTTTGAAGACTTGAATAGGTTTGTTATTAAAAAAAAATGAAGAAATAGATTCTTGCAGTCAATGTAACAGTTTAGAAATTATGCAGAAGATAGTGTAGCAAATGCTTTTATGGTCTTTCACTGAGTTTCTGTTGTTGAGTTGAAGTTGTTGATTTTGATTTTTACTTTATTATAATTAGTCTTTTTCCTGGTCCCGTATTTAGGTTTTTCTAAATTCCTGCTATAAGTGAGACCATCCAGTATTTTCCTTTTTCTTTCTGGCTTATTTTTCTAAGCTAGATCCCTTCCAACTCTATCCATGTTGCTGCAAATGGCATGAGTTTATCTTTTTTGATTGCTGAGTAATATTCCACCATGTATATGTACCACATTTCTTGATTCAGTCATCTATTTTTGGGCATTTGGATTAGCTATTGTAAATAGTGCTGCTATAAACATAGGGGTGCAGGTATCCTTTCGAATTAATGAGTCTGTGTCCTTTGGGTAAATACCTAGGAGTGGAATTGCTGGATCATATGGAAACTCCATCTTTAGCAGGTTGAGGAATCTCCACACAACTTTCCATAGTGGTTGGACCAGTTTTCACTCCCACCAGCAATGCAGGAGAGTTCCTTTTTCTCTCCATCTTCGCCAACATTTGTTGTTTCTAGTTTTTTTAATATGTGCCATTCTCACTGATAACTACCTCATATTCTCAAAGAGTTTTAAATTTAGAAACTTGCATGCCAAGCTATTTCTTATTAAGCTGTTTACTTTGTAAATTACATGAAGTTTTTTTGTTATTGTTGCTTTCCTAAAACAATGGGGTAATATCCATACATTTTCTTTATTTCTTTGTGTGCAGTTTCCTATTTTATGTTTAAAATAATTGTGTGATGTCTTGAAACATAATAAATAGCTAACTTGTTGTCCAATATTTATTTTAAAATGGTTTCAATAATAAGAGTTCCAAGAATTTTTCTGTATCAAACATTTTGATATTTTGCTTTTCAAAGCTCATTCATCAAAAAAAAAAAAGTTCTAATTTTCATGCCCATTGAGAAAAGCAAGTTATTATACAGGTAAATGCAAAAGCTTTGAATTTGTATTGGGTTGATATAAATAAATAGCTGATCTTTGTTTTAGCATATTCTAACTAAGGTGATATTTGGCTTAAAGATCTGCTTAAGTTGAAGCTTAAATTTCTACTGATTTTTTTTTTTTGGTGAACCGGATATAATGTTTCAATTCCTTGGTGTTAAGCCCACTAACATACATTATTTTGGACTCTACAGTACTGGGAAATTAAACTTAGATTTGAAAACAAGAAAGGTATTCATGGGATTTTTACTTTTGACTGAAAGTGCCTACATTTTTTGTCACCTTAGAATGTAAATAAATTACTCAGAAGCTAATCTTAATCTCTCAATTTTACAGACAAATCAATGGGATTTAGTTGGAATGGTTCAAGACAATGCATGTGTACAAGCGATTTAACTGGTGATGAGAATAGAAAACAACATCTGCTTTCAGCCAAGTTACTGCTTTTGTACTGCTACATAAAGGCAAACAAAGATGCTTTATTTGGCCTCATTTTGTATCCTGATAATCTCATGTCATATACTAATAATCCCCATTTACATTTTTCACACATTTATAAATGCACACTTGAATAATGAAGTCTTTTCTGTTGATTAAAACTGTCATTATCAAATGAACTTGGGTTTTCTTAGCCTATGAAGGTACAGGATTAGACAGGAATTACAAACACAAACAAGGAAACTTTAACAATACATTGTGGATAAACTTTTCTTAGGAATAAAGCATGAGGGATATTTTCTTTTTCTTCAGTTTTTAAAAGTGAAAGAAGTAAGAACAAGATGAGGAAATGAAAAATTTAAGTGACCGCATGTATTATATTGCTTGAAATACCAAGGATTATAAAGAATCAGAGAGGACTTAGAAAAATAAAGTAAAAATAATTCCCTTCCAGCTCATTGTTTCCAGTCTTTTTAAGGACTATTTGTGGAAAATACAGGCTATTACATAATAAACATTTCACATAGAAGTAATTTTTGTCCACCCACATAACTCACTGACAGGTATTAATGGGAAGAGGAGAGATGGGAAGCACAGTTGAGTGGTGTTCAGGTATCTCAGGAAATGCTATCCACTGTTGAGTGATAGGGTTTCTTCACCTTCACATCTCAGAGGATGCCTGTAGCTGTTGGTGCCATGAAATTGCAGCTGTGACTTCGGGTGCTCTGCTCTGGTGTGCCCAAGCAGCCCATCCAAGGGGGTTTCCTCTAAGTTCCGAAAGCATTGGTATAGATTACTTCTGTTCCTTCCACACATATTTATTGCACCTGTCCTATTTTAGGTACTGGAGAGATGGCAGTGACCTATATAGGCAAGGAATAATCCCTTTTTCTCATGGAGCTTCCAGTAGAGGTGAAACAGTGCAATAAATTTAATAAATAAGGAAATGGCATGATGTGTCAAAATGGAAAATGGTAAGTGAAAGAAAATGCAAGTAGAAGAATAGAAAGAATAAGAACTGATGACGGCAGATGGGTTGTAATCTTCGTTAAGATAGAGTGAATAGGCTTCCTTGGAGAAGTTGTAATTGAAGCAAAATCTTGCAGAAGTAAAGAGGGCAAGTTGTGAGAAAATAGGGAAAATTTTCAAAGTGAAAAAATCATGTTTGGTGAGTTGGAGGAATAGGAAAGAGGCCAGTGACTTTTGTGGAGAGGGGTGAGAGTTAAAAAAAATAGGCAGTGAGGTCAGAGAGGTAAAGAAGGTGGCATGAGGGGTGGGGAGCATATCATGCAGAGCCTCGTAAGTCTTTGTCCAGACTTTGGGTTTTTGTTCTCAGAAAAATAGGGAGGCATGGCTGGATTGTAAGCAGAGGATCTTGCCATTTCGCATTCTTCTCAATACTAACCAAAGAATGGTATGCAAAAATAACTCTTTTCTCTGTCCACACAGAGTACATGGTGAGCAGAGGTGCTCAGTAAATATTTGTTGAATGGATGAATGAAAATAGTGCCACACCCATTCATGGGTTTTTGGTCCATCTGATGATAGAGGAATTCACTGTGGGATTGTTGTGTTTTCTCTGCCCAGGGCTCTGACTAATCAAGCTAGGTGTTCCATGGAAGCCCTCACATGCCCCACCCCCTTCCCACTGTGAGCATGCTAAGGATTTGGCAACTGTTCACTCTAGATCAAAGTACAATAACTCTAGAAGGATCTTCAGAGGCACTCCTGCCCTTATATGTCTGGTATCCCCAGCATGTAAACCGTGTCTCTCCTGCTAGCCCCTCTCTGACGGAGTGGCTGTGCATCATTAGAGGTTTCTGAAGTAAGACTGTCATTTTCACAAGGCTCTTTCCATTCACCTCCAACATTTTCAGCGCAGCCCTGGGTTCTCTGAAAGCAGCATTTCTTCAAGTGACAATTGTAGAAACTATTAACATACTATTTGCTCCCTTGTTGTATCTCACCCCTCTGTTTATACAGATGATTCTTAAGGATAATCATTAATTTTCTGGTCTGTTACTGTAGCAGTGATAGAACTGCACTAATGGAACTGCATTTATACCAAAGAATGGCTGTGGACACCATGATAAAATTGGTTGCTGATCTTTTTTCACTCTTTCTTTACCTTTCCAACCTTTCACAAGTTCTTGAAAGTAAATCTTGCTGACCTTTATTCCCCTCATCTTAGGTTTATTTAGGTATAATTTACAGAGAGTGAAATGTGCAATTCCTTTCCACCATCATTTTAACAACTTCAGAGTGTACAATTCAGTTTTTTTAAAGTATATTCATAATGTATGCAACTTCATCACTATGTAATTCTAAAATATTCCCATCACCCCAAAAAGGAACTCCTTAACCTTTAGCAGTAACCCCATTCTTCCCTCCTCTCAGCTGCTAGCAACCTCTAACAAACTTTCTATGTCTGTGGATACATATTCTGAACATTTCACATAATTGGATCATACGATATGTGCCTTTTATACATTTCATTTGGCATTATGTCTCCAGGGTTCATTGTACCACGTATTAGTACTTCGCTCCTTTTTATGGCATAATACGACTCCATTATATTGATGTACCACCTTTTATTTATTCATGCATCAATTTAGAGACATTTGAGTTGTTTCTAAATTTTGGCTAATATGAATAATGATGTTATGAACATTGTTTCACAAGTTTTTGTGTGAAAGGATGTTTTCATTTGCCTTGGATATGTACCTGGGAGTGGAAATTCTGGGTGATATGAAAACTTTATTTTTAACTTTTTGAAAAGACCAAACCATTTTCCAAAGCAGCTGCAACAGTTTACATTCCTACCAGCAATATGTGAGTGTTCCAGTTTCTTCACATCCTCATCAATGCTGGTTTTATTTTCTTAAAAAAATATAGCCATCCTAGTGCTACTGAAAAGGTATCTCATTGTAGTATTGATTTGCATTTCCCCAGTCACTAGTGATACTGAGTATCTTTTCATGTGCTTATTGGTTATTTATGTATTTTCTTTGGCAAAATGTCTACTCAGATTCATTGTTCTTTTAGTAGGATTGTCTTTCATTGTTGCATTGTAATACTTTTTCATACAGTTTAAATACAAGAACTCTATCAGATATATGCTTTATAAATATTTTCTCCTGTGAATAGTTCTACTTTCTTGGTGTTGTACTTTAGAGCACAAAAGTTTTTGATTTTGATGAAACCTGAATTATTTTTTTGGTTGTTACTGTGCTTTCATTATCCATTTAAGAAATATATGATTAACCCAAGGTCATGAAGGTTTATCTCTATGTTGTTTTTGTACTTTTAGCTCATTTTGAGTTAAATTTCAGGTAGGTAGAATTCTAAATTATTTCTTTTGCATTTGGATATCCTATGGAAACAGCATCACTAGTTGAAAAAACTGTGCTTTCTTCATCGAGTCGTCCTGCACCCCTGTTGAAAATCATTTGACCATAGATATATGGGTTTATAACTAGGCCCCTAATTTTATTGCAATGATTTCTCTATTTATCTCTTTGCCAGTGCCACAATGTTTCTATTACTGAAGCTTTGCAGGAAGTTTTGAAATAAAAGTGTGAGCTTTCCAAATTGGCTTCAACATTGTTTGGGCTATTCTGGGTTCCTTGCATTTCCATATGACTTTCTCATCAATTGTCCATTTCTGTAAAAAAAAATAAAAAAGGCATTTAATCTTTTGATAGAGAATGCATTGACTATGAATATCACTTTGGGGGGTGCTACAGTCTCAGCAATAGTAAGCCTTCCAGTCTATGAATTGGAATGTCTTTGCATATATTCAACTCTTCTTTTATTTCTTAATACAATAATTTATAGTCTTCAGTATACAACTTTTGTCCTTCCTTGTTTAGATTTATTTCTAAGCATTTTATTCTTGATGCTATTGTAAATGGAATTGTTTTCTTAATTCTATTTTCAGCTAATGTGAAAAATCTAAATGTATAGTTCAAACACTTTTTTAAATGAATACACCTGTGTTGCTGAGCTTTGACAAATCAATTTAGCTAGAGATACGGTTGTAGCTAACTCTTAATTCGAATTTTCTAGGCTACAGGAAGGTCATAGGGATTTAAAGGAGAATATACCTTTGGATTTTTGTATTGCTGCCCGCAAAGAATTGAATTTTGTGAATTTTCTGTAAAAGCTTTTTGCTTTTTGAGACTTATAGTAGCACACAATATTGATATTTATAGGTCTTAAAGAATATCATATGATTAAAGTGGATATGAAGAACTAGAGAGTTAGGATGGGAAGAGGTGACCAGAAAATTAGTTGTTGTTTTTTTTTTTCATTCAAATTTGCTTGTAAGATCTGCTAAGCCTATACAGTTCACTCACCATAAAGTTTCAGGTGAATCCATGACTTGTAAAGACAAAGATATTTTAAAACATTTTGATGAATGGTTATGTTAATTAGGAAACCAAATTAAAAACAATAGTTTATGGGCCTCCCCGGTGGTGCAGCGGCTGAGCGCAGGGTTGTGAAGCTGCCCCCAGTCTCTGCAGAGCCGGTTTGATCCCCAGCTGCTCCCCTGCCACGGAGGAGGGTCCCACATGGCGCGCAGACCACTCCTGCCGCCCGCTGCTCCCCGCTCTGACTCTGGTGAATTCTCTCACCCTCCCGCGCTTCTGACTGTACCCAGTGCTTGTATGCATAAATAAATAAATAAATAAATCTTTAAAAAAAAAAACAACAATAGTTTATGACTCCCGGAAGCATATTTAGTGAAGACTAAAATAGTCATCAAAAATTTGTTTATTAGGGGCCTCCCCAGGTGGCTCAGACAGTTGAGCGCCATGCTGTAAAGCTGTCTGCAGCCTCTGCAGTGTGGTTTGATCCCGGCTGTCTGGGGAGGGTCCCCTGTGGCACGGCAGACCTCTCCTGTTTCCCCAGCTGCTCCCCTCAGCAGTGTATTTCGTCAGTCCGCCTGTTCTGTTCCCCTGTTCTGTGCTGGTGAATCCTCTCACCCTCCTGCACATCTGGCCTATACCCCGGTTCTTGTATAAATAAATAAATAAATCTTTTTAAAAAAATTATTAGTTTGAAATTTGTTTTTAGTTGGAGCAACAACAAAATGAATAATCATTTGAGCCTCTATTTCTGGATAGACTGAGTAATAAAATAAACAAATGAAAATTATAGTCAGCAAGACTGTTTATTAAAAAATCTAAAATCTCGGGGCCTCCCCAGTGGCGCAGCGGTTGAGCGCTGGGTTGCGAAGCTGCCCGCGGCCTCTGCGGCGCCGGTTCGATCCCCGGCTGCTCCCCGGCCAGCGGAGGAGGGTCCCACATGGCGCGCAGACCTCTCCTGCCGCCCGCTGCTCCCCTCAGCAGTGTACTTCCGTCCTTCTGCCTGCTCTGCTCCCAGCTCTGGCTCTGGTGAATTCTCTCACCCTCCCGCGCTTCTGACTGTACCCAGTGCATGTATAAACAAAGCAAACAAACAAACAAATAAATAAAACATGCCTCCATAAAAAAAAAAAAAATCTAAAATCTCTAATCATTTTCTAGCTATGCATACTGGAAAGGAGGAATTTAACAGCTATGGAAAGAAATTGGAGGCAGAATCAAAGGTTTTGTCTTTGCCCACCAACCATTATACCATTGTGCTTATTTTGAGTCCACTTAGACTTTGGGACATATGAGAAAAGGAAGCAATAATAACAGAAAGTCCACTATTATTTACTGCCTAGTTCTGTCTGTTTTTACAATATTTTAACTTTTGTATTTATAGGAAATATGTTAAAATCTGGAACAAAGATTAGTTTACCTTTATTTTTATTATCATGAGAAAAAGCAAATCACATGGTTAAACATTTTTAAACAGGACAGTAAATCAATGAAAAGCAAATCCTCTTTTTTTCTCTAGACCCACTCCCCAGATGTAACCCATTAACTATTTCATATTTATTTTTTTCAGAACATATTCATGCATATCTTGTATATCTAGTATTGTTTGACCCAAACTACACTATTATGTACCTTTTTTTTTAAACCTAAATGGTCTCTCTTGCTAGTTCCATGTCAACACATAAATAAATATCTATTTCATTCTTTATGGTCACTGCAGAGTACTAGATTATATGAAAGGATAGTAAAGCATTTAATCATTCCCCTATTGCCAAAATGTATATTTTTTCTTTTTAATTTAAAATGATCTTTAAAAATCTTTGATGTAGGAGAGATTTAAAAAAATTGTTTGCCTTTTCATTGCCTATAAAGATTTTATAAAATTCTAGAGTAAAGTGTTTTGTGTACATTATCATTTTCATAATTATAAATGTCATTAAATAGGTAGCTTATTAAGATTGATGTGGGTACAACTGAAAACAATTTGTATAGAGTTGAGAGTGAGTTTGAATCATAGCTGTGATCTTCATCATATACTTTTCTAGGTAGAAGCTTTATTCTGTCATACTGAAAAACAGCATGGTGTTGTAGGGTGACTAGTCATATGTATGACACAAGATATATTGCTGAGCAGAGTTGCTTAAATATGTATTGCCCTCCTTTGCTCTTTTTAAAAAAAAATTTTAAACAATATTTGCTTCCCCCCACCCCCTCAGGTTGAGTCCCCATAGAATTTCCTTCCCCAAGGCACCCGTACACCATCACCAGTCTCCTGTTCTCCTCCCTCTGATCCCTCTCCCTCTTCCTCCCCTGCAGTATGTCTCTGATTTATAATTATATGTTTTTGCTTTGTTGTGTTTTATATTGTTGTTATTATTATTTTTTAAAGATTTATTTTACTTATACAAGAACCAGGGTACAGGCCAGATACGCGGAAGGGTGAGAGGATTCACAGAGACAGAGTGGGGAACAGAACAGGCAGACTGAGGAAATGCACTGCTGAGGGGGGAGCAGCGGGCGAGACAGGAGAGGTCTGCATTGCCATGTGGGATTCTTGCCGGCCAGTCGGGATCAAACCCGCACTGCAGAGGCTGCCGACAGCTTCACAGTGCTGCACTCAACCACCTGCGCCACCAGGGAGGCCCTCAAAGTATTTTTAAATTTCTTCTTTGATCTCCTCATTAGTTCAGTGGTCTTCTAATAGTGTGGATTTCAATCTCCATGAAGTGCGAGGGTTCCTTGTTTTCTTTTTGTGATTTATTTCTAGCTTGATGCCTTTATGATTGGAGAAGATAGTTGGAATGATTTTGATCTTCATGTATCTGTTGATGTTTGTCTTGCCCTCCTTTGCTCTTTTTTTGTAGCCTCCATTCCACCCTCACACCTAGGTGAGGTGTTGGGCACTCATCTGGAAAGTAATACCATACTGAGAGGCATAGGAAAAGTCCATTTGAGTGTGAGCCCTTCTTTTCCTAACACCCTCCCCACCATACACACACATAGGTGTGGACCATTGAACCTGTTGAGTAGGTGGAACCAGTGGCCAGGATTTTGTCTAGAACTAATATAACCAGTGGGAGCAAGTTGTCTAAAAGACCAAGAATGAACAAAAGGAGTTGCAAACTGGAGTTCAACAGCCTTCAAACTGGAGTTTGCCAGAATGAGAAAGCACTAGTCCTCCCTTGGTAAAGGCATTGGACTGTCAAGATTCCATTCAGTGAATGACCACTCATTTGTCTTGCTTCATTTTGTCTCTCCTCTTTTATTCTCTTCTTCATCTAACAGACACACATTTTTATGAAAATGCCCTGCCGAGATCTTTGGTATATTCCCTTTGTCTGCATTCTGGTGGAATCATTAGCAGTTCTCAACTTGCATGTCATGATTCAATCAGTTATAGAAATAGTTTGCATATAATTTGGTTTGCATATAATTTGTTACTATTTTCAGTGACTTTTGCTGATATATTTTATGGATTAGAATAAATCAGTTAACTACATACATCTTTTACATTATTTTACTCTTCCACTCCTCCATGGTCCCACATGGACCTGACAGGGACTCAGCCACACCTAACTTCTGTGACTCTCATTTGCTTTAGCTAAAATTTTACATACAGGGTTATTTGATTAACACTTCTTCCACTCAACTATAAACTCCCTGAAGGTAGAGTCTTGAACTTAATTTTCACCATTGTTTATCTTGCTTACAATATCTGTAAATAAATGAGTTAATCAGTCCACATTATAAGGTCATTATTTTGTACTTGTTCTCTGTTATGTTTTCTTAAGTATGAAAGTATGAGGTAAAATTAAAGCCACCAAATTAGAATTGGACATTGTTTGTAGTCATTTTTATCTAACATAACATGCTAGAGAATATATTCTCAATTGAGAATATATTTAGTATGTATGTCTTGATGAGAAAATATTTGAAGATCATTGATTTATACTGTTAATTTAAACTAAAATTTACTGTTAATTTTAGTCTTTCTTTGTCTAGATAGTAAGCTGGCAATATAAGTAAGTATAAATATGTAAGCATACATACAGATATAAATGCATGCATATGTATGTGCAGACATACCTGTTTACAAATATATACACATCTGTATCTTCAAAGCTTCAACTAAAGTATGTGTACTCAGTATATGAATACTCAATACATGGCACATATACTGGTTAAGTTCATGGCTTAGTCAAGTAACCTAAATTGTATTTTGGTGATGATGCCATTACTTACTTAATGTAAGACACAGTTTCTCTGAGCTTCAATTTCTTCATTGTAAAAGAAAAATAATAGTTACCCTGAGTGGATTGTTGTGAAAATTAAATGGGATTATGCATTGTAAAGGACTTAGATTGTACCTACTATAATAATAAAAAAGGCAGATTTTTGGATATTTAATAACTCTTATCTATAATGATTCATTAGTGGATAAAGTGACATTTAAAATTCTATTTAAAATTCAACTCCACTTACAGGGCTGAATCAATGACCAAAAATGCAGTCAGAAAGTTAAGAATTCTTGGGGCCATATTCCAGCAAAGGCACTGCAGTGATTATCTATAAGACATCATCCCTATCCCAATTCTCTGCCACTTAACTTAATGGTCTTTATAGTTTCTTTTCAAAGGTGCCAGAAACATCATATTTAGTCATGTGCTTTTCCTTTAACAAAAATGTTGACACAGAGAAAAGGACAGTTGGCTAGAAGTAGGCAGCGTTTAGAGTTGGATGAATGCCTTGTTTTAAAGTGAAAAAAGAAACCAAGCTGTAAACACTAGACAAGCACAGACTTACAGACTCACAGGAGAGAGAAGCACAGTTGTAAAATAGGGTGACTGCTTTTATGATTGACTATAAGAGGTACATTAAGCTCTAAGCGATCTTTATTTCTATTAATTCTCCTGATACAAACAGGATTCTTGGTTCCTAGAGAATTGGAGTAGTTCTTTCTGCAGAACTTTGTGTGTGTTTGGGGGAGATTTGCAAACCCTTTAGGCATGCAAAGGGTGATTTTGCATTTTATCCTTTAAGAAACAGGTCATAATAGAAAAATAGGAGACAATAAAAAGGGTTTGCATGACTTGAAATCAAAAGTAACTTTTGGGTGTTTGATAACCACAAGTATGTCACAACTCCAAAAACTTAATTTCCATTATATGCTAATGTCCTCCTTCCCATCCTGCCCCAAATCCAGCCAACCACATAGAACATAGTAAAAAACAAAATAAAATCACATTTAAACTTTGGGAAGTTGGAAACTTTGTGCTGTGAGGGATGTGGCAATAATTAAATTAGAAATTATTTCAAAATTTATTTATACTTTCCTTGGGTGAAAATGCAACCGGGACAAAAATAATGTAGAAACTGAGTATTAGAAAATTATTTTTATGTCTTATTTATAAGAAAAGTTGTTTTCCAGGGTTAGCTGGAAATATATATCCAGATATACATACAAACACACACATTTATATGTACATACATAATATTTATACATACACATATATGAACATAAATGTTTATACATGTATAATCTTTTACAATCATTTTTAAGTTATGTGTATATGCCATTACATATCAATCAACCTATTATGTTGTAATTTGCTTTGTATAGGATTTCTAATAAAAAAAATCCTCATATGTTTAGAAAACAAGGATTATATGCATATATTATCCCTGAAATTAATTTTAAAATCCAATTGTATAACAATTGTTTTCGCTTTCTGTTCACATTATCTAAATGATCTGGATTCCGACCCTTGCCCCAGAGTAAGAGGCAATTTAGTTTCTATGCTAATTAAGCCCTAGGAGTCTTATGAAATACCAGTTTTATTATAGGAATTGCTGTTCTCTGGGGCTTAACCAGGACCACCAAGTATGAATTTCTGAACCACACATTGTTTGAGAACTACTGATGTCTCAAGATGAGTTAAATAAACTTTTTGAAGATGTGGGAAAATGAATATGCATGTCTTATGGCAAAGTTTTTCTCCTTTTTCCTTTTTAAAAAAGTTCATCGGCATTGCTGTTTAATGTTTTGCAATCTTTGGAGCAACCACAACATCAGTCCTAGTCAAAAATTAAAGGTAAATCAAACATCTTTTCATCACATAATATAAGTAGAAATGACTTTAAAAAAAATTCTATGTGCACCTTTTAGCCATTGTCATTGTTTTCTCTCCCATCCTTGAATATTTAGGATATTTGAATAAACAATTGAAATGTTTGTGCATTTCCTATATGATTAATCTTTTCTACATCCTTTGATATTTCTTTGTTATTGCTTACATTTTAATATTCATTTGTATTTTTTTCTTTCTTGTTTATTTTTAAATTTTTATTTATTTTTTATTTTATTTTTATATTCGCCATACAATTAATGTTTCTTTTGATGTTTTTTGTCTTGGTCAATGTGACAAAATCAGTTAACACATGGCCACTGAGGACTACATAACATTATATACTTCAAACACCTTACTTCTAAAGAAAGGAACAGAGACCTTAGGTTCTTCTAACAGATTCTGAGTTAGCTCCTCTCTTCTTAAAATTTACATGTAGGTTATAATTTAGAATAAAGTAATATCATTATTTCTACTGGCTGATGGAGGAAAGAAAGGGACAAAAAAGTGCCTCACTCTAAATCTCAGTTGTTAAAGCCATGATAGAAAGAAAATCATCTGAAACAAAATCTGCAGTTTTAAAAAATCTTTCTGAGAGTAATTGCATAGACCAAGGGGTTAGACCATGTTTAGGAAAACTCACAGGTTTTGGTGGAAATAGAAACTGACCAATTCTAATCCAGTTTCTTGTTGGTTTGAAAGTAACAGTACTGACTCTGGCAACTGAAGTGAACAAGGGCCTAATTGGAAGGGTGCTGACATAGATCACAGAAGCAGTGGATGTGCTGACTAACCAAACCTCCAGAAGGGTAGCACCTGCCACAATTCAGTTTCTTTGTTCCAGTGACCTTCTGTTTCTCTGTGGGTTCATTTCAATGATCAAATGACCCAGAAAAAAAAAAAACTAATTGATCCAACCTGTGTCATGTATGTACTTTCACATCACTTAGTTATGGCTAAAAGGAAGTTTAATAGCATTTATGTGATATACCCTCAAAGTCCATATATGCATATCTTTCTATTCCCGGGGAAAGATGACCTCTGTAACTGGAGATACACCTAATTGGTATCTATAGGTCCCAAATGTGCTAATGTATAATGTAAGGAATTTTTACTCAGTGACATACAAATTATGTATAATTTATATATAAATATATATATTAAGTATTATATATGTATATATCTGCATCTGAATATATATTAAGTATTATATATGTATATATCTGCATCTAAATTTCTAGTCATCTGCTAGAAATTCTCTTTAGACTTACATAAATTTTTGACATATTCCACCATTTTCACTGGGCTAATAATCTGACTATCAGATTATTTATGAAAAATTATAACATGTTTTTTCCAGATCTGAGATTGGAAAAGTGTACTTTTAAATGAAGTCAAAAATGTAAGATAAACTAAATCAGATGAGAAAATAGTGACAAGCCTACTGTATAAGAAGACCAGAAATCAGTTTTAACAATAGCTTTTGCTTGTTCTATCGTCAGTTGGGACAAACTTAGGCCAGGTATTTGTATGTCTCATATCCCTTCCTAAAAGTAAATCTTATATTTCCAAATTCATTAAAATGACTTATGAGAATGCTCTGGATTTCTCTGAAAATGAGGAATAATTCAGTTTAGTACTAGAAGCAGGGACCAGAATAGCAATGGCGCTTAGTTGTACATGTCCTTGGGTCATTAATACCACCACGACTTTGCTTTTGAGCATCTAAAGCTTTGAAGTCAAGGATACAGACACCTTTCTGATTAATGTTCAATTCAATATGATGTCAGTCTGTTGAGACATAGTGAATCATCTAGCCAATGAGATGGTGGAAGTTTCAAATGGTTCAAGACTTAACTGAATACAGTAAAGTATTACAGAAAAATTCATGAAATTGATGTTATAGGTATTTTAATGAATAAGAATCATTAGTATCAGGCTATTAATATTTCACATAGCTGTGCACATATTCCCCGGCACAGTCATGTATCATTTCTACTGGCATCCGTGACAACCAATGACTCCTTCAGCTGTCATGTATTTTGATATGCTTTCTTCCCTAGTCAATGTCTCTAATGGGTAGAGGCCCTTAGGCACTTAGAACCATTTATTAAGAAACTCTCAAAATTAATTACATAATAGTGAGTTTTAAATGGTACCCTAGAGACATGAAGAAATCATTTATGATTCCAAAGGTGCCAAATTTTCTTGCAAGCAGGAAATAGCTTATAACTTGTTTAAGATATTATATAAAACATGCAAACAACAAAACATACAACAAAAATAAATTTACTTTTTTTCTAAGTACTAGAATTTTTTGTTATTTCTTCTCAGAAGGAAATATTCACAAAGGAAGGATATATATAACATTCAATAGTGTGTAATAATATCCAAGTTGGAAAACAGTTAAGGTGTCTCTAATGCCTAGTTCATTAGACACTGTCTTAAACACAAGGGGTAGTAGAAAATACTCAACTCTGGAAAGAATATTATTTTTTGAGCACTTTCAAAATGTATGTTTAAAATGTGCATTTCAAGTTATGCTTATTTTACAGTTATGTATATGTTTCTTAAATGCAGACATACTTATATCACCCATATTAATCTTCTTATTTTGGGAGAAGAACTGGGCTCCAATGTAATAGAATGAAATAACCTTACTTTATTTAATCTAGAAAGCCTTAAGTGGTTTAGACTATAACTGTATATCTATTTATTCCCAACTGGTGTTTCATCTGATTGTGTAAACAAATGTTTTATGATACATATCGTAATCCCATTGTTAGTAATCGTCAAAGTTGAAACAAGAAGTTTTAAAACCAAGGGTCTGGATGCCACTTACCCAAACCCCAGTGATAAAAGGGATAGACAACCCTTTAGAAGACCAGCAGTATAAGACTGTTTCTTGTGTCTTATGGTCCAGGGATTCTCTTCTCTTCCATAGATCATACTTGTAAATATCCATGAATAGCTCTCTTGTTCTACTACATTTATTCTCCTTTAAGGGAAAAACAATAACATTTAATTCAAAAAACCACTTTAAAGATGCTCCTGTAGGAAACATTTTTTCAAAAACTACAAATTTGTGGTCTAAATTTAATATCTCTGCACCTACTTACATAAAATAATTTGTATTCTTCTCGATATTTTGCAACCACTGCATGTTATTATAATTCACTTTTTAAGGCCTTGCATTTTAATATAAATGTGTCAAGCTATTGTATATTTACGTAGTGCTGCACATTACATCATTTGATGCAATATGTAACTTGTATTAAGTACTATCTTCTAATGCCAATAATAGAATAGAGTTCCACTGAACAAACATTGCTTTGGATGTTTTGTGCTTGCCTATATATGCCCCCAAACTTTATTTTCCATGTGTGTTCTGACATAAATATCATGTTACCAAGAAAGTATTGCTTGGATATTTCCATGGTCATTCTGAGGCCAGCACAGCTTTTTGGTGCTAATTCGCACATCATTTCAGAATTAGTGCAAGCTTTCTTAAATTTCCTGAGTAGCCGTTAGGTCAAATCACTGCAAAAAAGGCATATCTTTTCATAGAGAATTTGGTTGGTTACCTTTTCATTTACCTAGTGGCTTCCTTTGTTGTGCAGAAATTTTTTACTTTTATGGTACATCATTTACTTACTTTTGCTTTTGTTTCCTTTGGGGTCAGATCCAAAAGAATTAATCACTAAGAATGATGTCAAGGAGTCTACCATCTCTTTTCTTCTAGGAATTTTAAAATTTTAAATCTTGCATTCAAATCTTTAATCCATTTAGAATTAATTTTTGTGTCTGGTGTAAGATAGTAACCAGTTTTGGTTTGCATGACTCTATCAGTTTTCCCAACTCCATTATTTGAGAGACTGCCCTTCCCCCATTGTATTGTTTCTTTTGCCTTTGTTTCTTGTTTCCTTTTTATAGGTTAGTTGACCCTATATACATGGGTTTATTTCTGAACTCTTTTTTCTGTTCCATTAACCGAAGTCTCTATTTTCATAGTTAGATTTTGTTTTTAAATTGAAGTTCTACTTTATCATTTCAAATTTTTTTTCAATGATGAAACCAAAGAGACCTACATTGAGAGAAATTCTGATTAAATGGTCTCTAGTTAAAGACATAACTTAAAAACAGCAAGAGGAAAGCAACTTATAATGTACAAGAGAGCCCCCATTGACTATCAGCAGACTTCAGCAGAAATCTTCAGGCCAGAAGGGAGTGCATTTATATATCTATACCAGTGCTAAAAGAAAAGGGCTGTCAACAGGAAGTATTCTCCCCAAGAAAGTTATCCTTAAGAACTAAGGAGAGATAAAGAGATTCCCAAACAAAAGCTGACAAAGTTCATCATCATTAAATGACCTTACAAGAAATGACCTTACATTGTTTCTCTGGCTTAAACAATAGGAAACTAGTCCATGTCTGGTTTATAATCACTGTAAATATATAGTTAAATTCAGAATATTCTAATATTCTAATGGTGGTGGGTAATTCACCTAGAACACCTATTTAAAAGTAAAAACACCAATAATTAAAAATAGAGTTACAATAATTTGTTAATGGTCACACAAGATAAAAAGGTGTAAATTATGACATGAAAAACAATGCTGCAGGGATTAAAAAAATGTAGTTTTTGTATATGTTCACAGTTAAGTTTGCATCAGTTTAAAATAGATTGTTAGAAGATATTTTACGTAAGTTTCATGGTAACTGCAAAACAAAAACCTCTAGTAAATACATAAAAGACAGGAAGGAATGCAAGCATAAAGGAAATCAAGTCACAAAGAAAGAAGCAAAGAACCTACAAAGCAGCCAAAAACAATAATAATATGTCAAAAGTACAGTCATACCTATCAGTTTTACTTTAAATGTAAATTGACTAAATTCTGAAATCAAAAAATGTAAATAAGATCCAACTATATCCTAGATGCAACTATAAGGACACACAGAGACTTAAAGTGAAGGAATAGAAAAAGATACTCTATTAGATGGGAACCACAAGAGAGCAGGAATAATTATACTTATATCAGATAAAATAGATTTTAACCAAAAAATTATAACAAGAGACAAAGAAGGTCATATATTAAGGAAAGTCAAGATATAGAAACAACTCAAATGTCCAGCCCGTTGATGGATAGAAATGTTTGTTATTCAGACTGAAAAAAAAATTAAGGAAATTGGGCCTCTCTGTTGGAACAGGGGTTTAAATCAGTGCTATCAAACTATCAGCAGCCACTGTGGCATGAGTTCCATCCCTGGCCAGGAAGCTAACCCACAAATGCTACATACCTCTCCTGTCTTAACCTGCTGCTCCCCTCAGCAGTGTGTTTCAGTAAATCATCCACCTTTCTGCTCCCCACTCTGTCTCTGGTGAATCCTCTCACCCCCTGCACCTCTGGCCTACACCCCAGTTCTTGTATGCATAAATAAAAAAATAATCTTTAAAAAAAATTAAGGAAATTCCACCATTTGGGACTACCTGGATAAAAATGGAGAGCCTTATGCTAAGTGAAATAAGTCAGACAGGAAGACAAATGCTTCATACTGTCACTTATACATGAAATAAGAATTAAAACAAAACCAAAAAAATGGAAAAGTTATAGAAACAGGATACATTTCTGATTGTCAGGGCTGTAGGTAGGAGATGGGGGGCAGAATGGGAAAAGGTTGGTAAAAGGGTATAAACTTTCAGTTATGAGTAAATTCTGAGGATCCCCATGTACTGCATGGTGACACTAGTTAATAACATTGTGGTGTTTATTTGAAATTTGCTGAGATTAGATTTTAAGCATTCTCATTTAAAAAAAATACTGTACTATGAGAGGTGATGGATGCATTAACTTGACTGTGGGAATCCTTTCACAATGTATATGTAGTCAAATCATCACTTTGTATATTTTAAATATATTATAATTTATTTGCCAAAGAAACCTCAGTAAAACTAGGGAAAATAAAATTATGATTGAGGAAAATAACAACACTGAATTTTTTTAATTAAAAAGTTAAATTTTATTAAATAATAGTATTTATTGTTTAGACTTTAAATTTATTTTTTAATTAATTAGAGGTTTTAATGTTACTTTATCCCTTACTCAGGTACCGTGATTATGTTAACATCACAAATATAGTCTAAATATTATTTTTTTCTATACAGTCATTGGATGAGCTAGGTACATGATATTACCTGTTGGGTTTGGCTTTAGAGTGTCCTTTCCCTATGGAAGAGGCACAACATGAGAAAAATAGAAAGATGACTATTTCTGATAAAGAGGATTTGAATAGGCTGTTGCAGCTCAGAAAGATGCCTCTTGGGGAAAAAAATGTGGAAGATGTGAGCTGTGATGAACATTTTTCATTAAAAGTAATAAAGAGGGCCTCCCTGGTGGCACAGGTGGTTGAGCGCAGCACTGTGAAGCTGTCCTCTGCAGGCGGGTTCCATCCCTGCCCAGCCAGGGAGATACCCACATGGCACGGCAGACCTCTCTTGACTCACCCGCTGCTCCCCTCAGCAGTTGTGTTTCACTCAGTCTGCCTGTTCTGCTCCCTGCTCTGTCTCTGGTGAATCCTCTCACCCTCCCTCACATCTGGCCTGTACCCCGGTTCTTGTATGCATAAATAAATAAATCTTTTAAAAAAGTGAGAAAGAATATGCAGGAAAAGTCATAAACATGACATCAGTACCTGAAAAGTATGTGAGTTTTTTTAGATATAAAGATTGGTATCAAATTTGTAACTTATAGGAAAGGGGGTACAGGAACAGTTTGGAGGGTAAGGAGGGGGAATAGGAAATGTGGAGAAGCAATAATAGGAGAGAGCAATGCATGGCAGGGCTTATTACTGGAGAAAGATTACTGTAATACAATAGATAAAAGTTATATGAATAAATGCCTACGGAAGATTTTGTAGTGGATTCTTTTATGATTACATAGTGGAGAGGATCCAAAAAGATTGTTTTCGAGCTTGAAATCACAATCACATAGTGCTTTCCATTAGCTTTAAGACACAGAGAAATTAAACAAGATGGGAAGAATTGAGTTAGATACAGGCTCTGCAAAAATGGAAAGCAAAAATTACAGGTATGGAAGTGACACATTCATACAGAATTTGGTCATGTAGTCAAATTTTTTAAGCTGTTTGATATTTTTCCAGAAATTTTCAGTTAATGGTAATTGATGCATGACTCCAAAGAGCATGCCATAATAAGCAGAGGAAAACACTGAAAGAAGTTGCAGATTACTTCAGAGAAATATGGAATGTCTCTTATGGAACTGAAAGTAGGAAAATATTTTTGAGTTATAACTCTTTCCACACTGTCTCTAAAATATTTATGTGAATGTAAGAGTATTTGACAGGTTCGTCAGATAAAGCCATTGTTTGGAATCTTAAAACTGGAGATACAACTGAGATACCAATTTAGTAATTTTACAGATGATAGGACCAGCACCAGAAGTTGGGGCCAGAACAGGATTAGAAACCAGTCTCATAAATTCCATGTAGTTCTCAAATACAGCCAATGGATAAATAACTGGCATAACATATTTATACACTAAGAGAACACATCTGGAAAGTGTATGTAGAAATAGGTGAGAGTGCCAACACTCTCCATGAGGTAGGTAAGATTCTCCCAACCCTGAGGCATAGAGAAATCAGTGTCGTGGTAGCACATCTGAGGTGAGTGAGAACAAGATGTTATTTCAATGGCATTAATGAGTCTCTCTCTGCTTTGTTTTTTATCCCAATTGCATTTATTAATTTACCACAGATACTTCTAGAAACAGGTAAGCCAATTTCTTGAGTCCAATTTATTTTCACACACCAACCCCTTCTTATCTTTCCATTCCTCTCTACTTAGTTGAGAGACCATAAGTGATCATTTTAATAAAAACTCAACATTATCATAAAATCCTCTTGCCACTCTTCTGTAGGCGATTATTTTTGTTTTGATTTCTTCACCATTCTAGCGAAATACAACCCTTGGATAAGTCCATTTATCCATTTTCTTCTTTCCTCTGAGTTCTGTGTGCATTATCTAGTTGCTTCATTAACATCTTAAATCTGAATTGAAAGCATTTCAAACTCAACAGGTATAAATTGGAATCAGGAGTTTTTCCTCCATGCCCAGGGTCTCTTCCAATCTTCTTTATCTTCAGGAATGGCTCTACTTACTACCACTTTTATTCTTCATCAACAGCACATATCCTGAGCATCACCAAGAACTTAATATATTTCAGGTTGACGAAGGAATGTATAATATATGTGTAACTGTATGGTGGTGTAATGTAATACATAGTAGCCTTCTTTTGCTGTATATTCAGTGGTTCTTCATGGTTGAAGGAAAATGACTAATGATGAAGAAAACATATTCCCCATGTGAGGTAATGAACTCTAAGAAGTCTTTAGGATTATAGTAAGGTAATAATGAAAATGCAATATTAGTGAATTCTTATATAACTAATGAATGCCGAAAGTGTCAGTTATACCACTGTGATTCATTACACTGGTATTCTTCGAAGCTTTAAAAGAAAAATTCCAAGGTTGATGGCCTACTTCAGACCAAGAGAGTCAAAGTTTTAGGAAATTGGCCTAAGTAAGCATCAATAGATTTTTAAAGTTTCCAGATGCCACAAATGTGTAACTAGAGTTGAATACTACTGCTAAAAAGTTTTTAAAATTATTTTCTATGTTTAAAATACCTTTTTGTTTATATCCTCTAGTCTCTCATACTTTTTTCAAGTAAAATCTTAATATATTCAGCTAGGACAAGATACTACCTACCTACTCTTGGAGTTTGAGTTTCCAAATATCAGATTGAGCTTTGATAAAATTGGAGCTTATAATGAAGAGGTGAAGTGAATCAAATTCAAGTCCATGTCTTAACATAAAGTACCCTTAGTGCATATTCTAATTATTGTTGAAATGGTCTCTTGTGACTTGATACTGGAAGACTAAAATTTTCATACATGAGAGAAGGTAATTAAGATGTGAACACTCTGATTTCCAGATGGGGAACCATATAGTTACTCTCTTCTCTGATAAACGCTAAAGATATATATATATATATATATATATATATATATAGTTTTAAAGAAGAAGCCTGATTATAAGAATAATAAATAAAAAGGAAATTGAAAAAAATACACCAAATACCCCTCAAAAACCTATAACTAACTTGATATTTCAGATATTTCTTCCTAATCTTATGTATATGTAATTTAAAGATTTCTTTCATATTTTATATAGTTTTATACCTTGTTCTTATTCTTTATATTGCAATATTGCCCATAAAATTACTCTCCAAAGATTTTGTTTTAATTGAAAGCATAATATTTAATCCAGTCACATGAAATTTTAAAATGTTTCTCTATTTTTGGGGGGTAATTTTGGTTGCTTTATACTTATGCTATTAGACTTACTGCTATGATGAACATGTGTACATTAGAAATTATTCCAGATGTAATATTACCAGGTCCAAAATCATGTACTTTGAAGACTATTAATACATAGTGTCAAATCATTTTCCAGAAGAACATAGCAATTTATATTCTCATTATCAGTGACCAAAATAGCTATAATTATACTGTACCCTATCATATTAAAAATATGGTTTAAATCTATCCTAATTTAATGGGTAATAGTATTGATAGTTTTAGAGTGCATTTTGTGATGATTAATGCAAATGAACATTTTCCTGTTTACTATCTTTTTGCATTTCTTATGTATATTTTTGGTTCATTCAAAACTTCTCTCAAACACACACACTTACACACCCACAAAAGTAAAATAAAGTCAAATGAAAGGCATTCTTCTAGTCACAATGTTAAAACATTGAGTTAATTACCTTGAAAAAACTCAGGCTTTTTTTGATAGGTTCTGATATGAGTTCCATTGCTCTCTAATTTCACACATGGTTTGAATTAACATCTCTAGTTCTTGGAAAAAATTATTGCATTTTGAAATTGTACTTAAAACTAAATATTTTCCACAAATAGATTGGTAATAGCCATCTTGAGAAATATTTTTCTAAAGATAGTTTTACTATCTCTACCTCCCACGATGTGAAATCCAGATACATACAGGCAGTTCAAATTCTACTTCAATGGCTGGGAATATAATTTGTATAGGCAATTCTGCCTCCCAAGTGTCTAATGTATCTGTGTAGATTTAGTGCTACAGAATGTCTACTCTGGCAAGAAACACGTGAGGATCCTCATTTCCTCAGCCCAAGTTAGCTCTCCTCTCTCCTTGGTATGAATTGGTTCTACCTGATGTCAGACTCAAGTGAGCAGTGGCTCCCCTATCTTTACATCATAATCTGACTTAATTAATTGACTAAATCCTTAATACTTTCTTTTATATTCTTAGTACCACAATCTATATGCTTAAAATATTTCTTGCTTACGCTCTACTCTTCTTGGTCTATGATTACATTTTATATTCTTGGCAAATGGAATTTAATCTCTGATTGTACTCACTGTTCTCTTAAATCTTTCTTGCTGCTCTCTTTTCTGAATTTGCATCTTTGTCTTTCCTTAGAGTTGCGAAAATCTGACCATAGACTCTTGTTTAGATCCAATCCTGAAGTCTATTTTTATTCTCATTTTGAGTTATCCTGCTTGCAAACCACTTTTCCTTCTTTAGAAAGGAATATTGGCCAAGAGAAATTTATGTACCCTGGTCATCTTAATTGCAGTAAATTAGTCTGAAAAAGGTTATTTGAGTATAAGTGGGCAGAATAAGCACACTTCTAATTCTTCATTGTGGAAATTAATATTTGTACAAACCAGTTATTCAGTAGAAATGTATGGAAATCAGTTTTGCCATATATCAAGGCTTTTGGAATTGAGTTATGAGATTGTATATCTCATATTCCTAAATAAGAATCTAGGATTTATAGAAATATTTAAGAAAGTTGTCCATTTGCTCTCTAAAACTATAATAGTCCTATTATTTTTTTAAAAATGGTTGTACATAAGGGAAAATCTTATTTAGTTGTTAAAATATATTTAACCAGGGTTTTCAGAACTTGGAGAGTTTCAGGGTAGACCCTCTGGGGTATATAACATATCATTCAGCGATATATTGGGACAAACACTAACATGCGCAGTTGGCTTAGTCTGGAGTGTGGATTGGTGTAAGTGTCCCTGGAAATGGGAATGAAAATGGAAATAGTCCTATGTCATAGAAATGTGTGTAATCATTATAGCATGGTCTTCCATGTTATATGCATGTTATACCATTAAAAACAATTCTTTTTAAATTTTTTCAAATCTTTGTAAACCGTGACCTGTCTTTGGCCATAGGTAAATGACTTATTTTCTAAATAAGTATTACAGAACTGTTGATCATCCATCAACATTATATCACAAGACTTTTTCACTTAATGTTCTATCCCAGATCATTTTTTTGAATTTGTGCTTCATTACCTAGTATGATATTCTTTCTTATTTGTTAGTGTGGCAGACCATTTATAATAGTTTAGTAGGTATCTAGGTTGACTGATAATATTTGCTAATGATTCACAATTACTAATTAGTTGAAGATATGCAGCCAAGTGCCCTGCACTGACTCTAATTTTGGTTTTGAGTGTAAAGCACTGGAGAATAAAAAGTGAGCTCTAATCAACATAAATAAAAGTATGTCAAAGTTAAAGAATTATGATATAAGTATTGGTCAGGACATGTTTTTTTTTTTTTTTTTTTTTTTTTTATAAATTTTATTGTTATATTCCCCATACAATTGCAGCCCCCCATTCTGACCCCAATCCCTCCCCTCCCGCCCCCGCCCCCCTAAAAGTGTCTCTGGTTCATAGTTTTTTGTTGATTTTGATTTTCACTTTCTTATAGTTATTCATTTTCCTGGTCCCTTATTTAAGTTTTCTAGATTCCTGCTATGAGTGAGACCATCCGGTATTTTTCTTTTTCTTTTTGGCTTATTTCGCTGAGCATGATCCCTTCCAGCGCCATCCATGTTGCAGCAAATTGCATGTGTTTATCTTTTTTGAATGCTGAGTAATATTCCATGGTATATATGTACCACATCTTCTTGATCCAGTCATCTATTTTTGGGCATTTGGGTTGTTTCCAAAGCTTAGCTATTGTAAACAGTGCTGCTATAAACATAGGGGTGCAGGTGTTCTTTGGAATTGATGTTTCTGTGTCCTTTGGGTAAATACCTAGGAGTGGAATTGCTGGGTCATATGGAAGCTCTATGTTTAGTAGGTCCAGAAATCTCCACACAGCTTTCCACAGTGGTTGGACCAGTTTGCACTCCCACCAACAGTGCAGAAGAGTTCCTTTTTCTCCACACCCTCGCCAACATTTGTTGTTGCTAGTTTTTTTAATATGTGCCATTCTCACTGGTGTAAGATGGTATCTCATGGTAGTTTTGATTTGCATTTCCCTGATGACAAGTGATGTTGAACATTTTTTCATATGCCTGTTGGCCATTTGCATTTCCTCTTCAGAGAAGTTTCTTTTAAGCTCTTCTGCCCATTTTTTGACTGGATTATTTTCTTTGTTGTTGTTGAGTCTCATCAGCTCTTTGCAGATTTTTGTGATCAGTCCTTTATCATTAGTGTTGGGTGCAAAAATGTTCTCCCAGTTGGTGGGGTTTCTCTTTGTTTTTGTTATTGTCTCTTTTGCTGTGCAAAAGCTCTTTAATTTGATATAGTCCCAGCTGTTTATTTTTGCCTTCACTATCACAGCTTTGGGTGATGTGTCTGTAAAGATGTCTTTGATGTGCAAATCACGTAGTGTTTCGCCTATATTTCTTTCTATATATTTTATGGTTTCAGGTCTTATTGGTCAGGACATGTTAAATGGGTACAAATGTCTCCAGTCTGTGTTTTTGATTTTGAATAAATCATCTCAATTATCCCTGTTCTCTTATTCATAAAATAATATTAATAACTCTAACCTCATAGTGTTACTGTACAGATAAACTGACTTAATGCATATGGAAAGCCTTGTACAATCCCTGCCATAGTTCCTAACTTCTCACTCAATAAAGAATAAATTGGCAGAGACATACTGCAGGGGAGGAGGAGGGAGAGGGATCAGAGGGAGGGAGGGAGGGAGGGAGGAGCACAGGGGACTGTGGTGATGGTGCCTGGGTGCCTTGAGGAAGGAAACTCTATGGGGACTCAACCTGAGGGGGTGGGGGGAAGCAAATATTGTTTAAAAAAATAATAAAAAAATAAAGTATAAAAAAAGAATAAATTGGGAATATATCAGTTCAGATGTTTTTATGAATGCTGGAAAAGTTTAACGTTCCCAATCAATACAGTCTTCTCTGTGAAGTAATCCACTTGCATTAAAGTAACCCTTAGGCAAAGAGTAGAACTAGAAGTTGTGTAGATCCTACGGATTTCTGAGATACAGGCTTACATCACAATCACTTTCTCATTAAACTTTGGAAGAGTCACATACATAAATTTTATGATAGCAATAAAAATAAGATTCTGGGACTCCCTGGTGGCATGAGGGGTTAAGCACCGCACTATGAAGCAATCCCCAGCAGGCCAGGGAACAACCCACATGGCGAAGCAGACCTCTCCTGTCTTGCCTGCTGCTCCCCTCAGCCGTGTATTTCTGTCAGTCTGCCTGTTCTGTTCCCCACTCTGTCTCTGGTGGATCCTCTCACCCCTCAACCCCCACATCTCTGGCCTGTACCCCAGCTCTTGTATACAAAAATAAATAAATCTTTTAAAAAAATAAGATTCTGTTATCTAGAAATCTTCTTACCTAGGAGGCAGTTTAGTTGCCTCAGAATTCAGCTGTCTTAAAAATAAAGATGTCTATCCCAGGGGAAACTTTGATTCAGTTCCTCCACTCAGGGGAGCTGTTGTGAGAATTGAAAGAGATGGTATATGTAAAGATTGGAGCACATTACCTAGTTCATACTAATAACTAAATATTAGCTACTATAATTTATCTAACTTTATCCTCATTCACAACACCCTATAAGTGGGCTGTATATATATATTTTTTTACCAGTGCAAGTCTCCTTTTTAAATTTTGCCTACCCCAAATTTATTTTTCCTAATAAATAGAGCAATAAAATTAAATTCTATTATACTTAATTATTAGTGAGATAATACCTGGACAAATTCATTAATTTATCCATGATTGCATAGTTAGTGTTGGATTTTGAACCCAGATATTCCTAACGTAAACCAATATTCTTTTTCATCCTATACATGTATATCATAGCATATGTTCCTTCAAGTCCAAAGATTAGGACAGAAAGCTGTTTTTCTTACATTAGACCTGCTCCATTGGCCTTCCAGTGTTGTTTATATAGGAAAGAGATAGAAACTGGTCTTCCAATTTAATGCCATTGGTTTTACCTGTCTTCTACATGTGATTCCAAAGCAAATTACAGCTATTTATCTGTCTTTGCTGCTCCTGTGTTGTATATATGCAATATTCACCTTATATGAAAATTCCTGTTTCTTTCCTCTCCTTGCTCTCTCTCTCTCTCTCTCCCCTCTCTCTCTCTCTCATCTATCTATTGATCATCTATTTATCTATCTATCATCTATCAGTCTGTTTCTTGGACTTAGTGATTCTGTTGAAACCACCAGAAAAGTTTTATTTTATAATCAATAAATCTGCTCTGTACAATGGTCCACAATATATTTAGGTGGACTTCTTGCTAAACATTTGTATCTGTGGAAGGGCGCCCTTATTTATATACTCAACCATAGGTACCTTAATATGAATTTGAATCACATGGACCTAGCTCCTTCCCACTCTCCCTCCCTCATCCTCTCTCTTTCTGTACTACCTCCTTCTCTTATTTTAGCATTCCTTTATTCTCTAAATATTGTTTTGGGGAAGTTTCAAATCTATTCATGTTATTAACTACAATTACAATACCCATAACTCAAAAATTTGTATCTCTAGTGATATCCAGGTAGAAATAACCGATATCCACATGCCTTTAGACACCTTCACCTGGATGCCTCACATTTGAACTCAGTGGGACTAAACCTGAGGTCATCATTCCCACTCCTAAACGTGTTGAATGGTCAGCTTCCCCATCACAGAAAATGACCTTTTCCTGACATAGCACCCCAGGACTTGGAGTTGAAACTTTTGTCATCATATTCTTTTCTCTCCACCCATTTCCCACCTCTAATTACTAATTAATCAAGTCACATAAGGACTACTTCCTAAACTCCTCATGTTTGTGTCCCCTTGGTAATTCGCCATCCCTGTCCGAGTTCGGACCTTAATTACTTCCTATCTTTGTTGCTCAAAGAGCTTCCAGAATGATTTTTCTATCATCACTGCTAACAAATCTCTTTCTGAAGCACAAAACTCACCATGCCATACTCCCATCAGAAAATCTTCCAATGGCTTCCTATAATCATAAATATAAAACTCAAGCTCCTTAGCTGAGCATACAGGGCCTTTTGCAACTGGACTTTCACTTCCAAATACTCAGGCTCCTGCCAGAACGAGCTGCCCCTATCTTGTTGCCTTACACCTCCATTAGTTTCACAGGCTATTTTAATCTGCCTCTGATGACCTTCTCCTATTTCTTCTAGATAGAAACTAACACTTTAAATACTAAATACTACACTTTAAAGTTCTTTACTTCTAGAAGACATCACTGGTTTGACTCTAGAAAATAATAGCAATATTTATTGAAAAGTAATGCATGCCAGGCCATGTTGTAGGCATTTAGTACTCATAATTACTCTGTGAGATGACTGTATTAATAACCAAAGCTCAGTCACACAGCTGGTTTAGTGGAGTTGTTGAGAATATGCTCATTAAGCATAATTCTACTCACTAGGCTTCCTGTAGTACCTATAGGTGCTTAGGGAATACTTGCAGAATGAAAAAATTAACAAATGTTCTTGCAAATGAATTAATATCATTATGGGAAAGACTGACACAGCCCATTAGCCTTTACAACTCTATTTCTGTGATGCCACTGACACCAGAATGAATGGTAAGCCAAGTAGATTTCATGAAGGCAATAGTATTTTTGGAATGAATTAATTGGAAAATAAGAATCTACCCTAAAGTACAGGTTCCAAATGCATGGTCAACAGGAAGAATATTTAACAACGCTCAAGGTGTGTCCTGGGACACCAGATGGATAACTAGCATCCCAACTAACATAACTGTCAAACTTCACTTTAGAACAGCATCTCCTAAGTTTATTACATAGTTCCTTCTCCAACTTACAGTAGCTGAGGTAATTACTTGGTCACCAGCCTTTCCATTCACCAGAGGCCAAACAAGCTGAAGAGTAAAACAGCTAATTGCAGGGGAGCAGGGGTCATGAAAGGCAGTGCTTGGGGGTGACCTATGAAGATGTTAAACATTCTGTGTTCTAGTACCAGCTCGGTGCCACCTCATATCATGGACATGAAGAAAAGGTGTTAACTTTTCTGATACTGGGCTTTATCAAGTTATCTAGGCCTCACTGATTCAACTACTGAATAGGGGCCCTATTATCAAAACCTCATCTTTTGATTGCAGCTTGGTTGGCTCCTTGAAGCCTGATTGAGCTAATATAACCTGGCCATTTGAGTCTGACTCATTGTCTGTCCTGGCCAATCCTTATTTCCTCAAGATTTTCCTCTCATACTCCATGTTTTTTAACTGTTCTAAGATCCATGAAGACATTCTCCAAACCTCAACACAGTGGTTTGACCCTTCCTTGCTTGTATTCCCACATTGTCACAGAAGCTGCAGCTGGAGTTTTAGCTGCTGAGATACTGTCTCCCCAGTGCTCAGGATGGCTAAGGCAGTCTCAGCCCCATCCCTGTCTGTGCTTTGCTTACTCCAGCTTCTCCTGGCCCTCTATTTGAATACCCCCACTTTTTTCTATCTCTGCCCACTCTCCACAAACCAGGCATCTCTGTAACAACCCTCATATCCTTCATGACGTCATAACTCACCATTGCCTCTTCACTGATCAACCCGGAAAGCACTTCCTGCCTATATCACTCATTTTAATCTTATTAAATATTTTCAGTGTCTGTAATTCTTCCATAAGATCTCCTGATCCTTGGGGACAAGAGTTGTGACTTTTATCTGTGGCATTCTTCAACCAACTAATCCTACACTTACCATGTTAATATGTGTCTTGATTGGAAAGAACAAAATAGACTCTCACATCCCTAGATCCTTTCTGTCATAATTACATAGATCAAAAAACATTTAAATTAAAAACAATGAAACTCCTTGTTCCGTGCCATATGGTACTAAAATGCTTGAGTTTACTAACACAGTTTTTTAAATTACTTACTATTTATAAATATATTAACTAGTCATAAAGACCATTATGTTTGATGAAGAGTTAGCTATGATTTTATATTTGATATTTTTTTACTAAAGACCATTCTTTTTTTTTTTTAAGATTTATTTATTTATACAAGCACTGGGTACAGTCAGAAGTACGGGAGGGTGAGAGAATTCACCAGAGCCAGAGCGGGGGACAGAACAGGCAGACCGACAAAATACACTGCTGAGGGGAGCAGAGCTCGGCAGGAGAGGTCTGCACACCATGTGGGACCCTTGCCGGGCAGCTGGGGATTGAACCAGCGCTGCAGAGACTGCAGGCAGCTTTGCAGCCCAGCGCTCAACTGCTGCACCACCAGGGGAGGCCCTACTAAAGACCATTCTTAACACACAAAAATAATTGTAAAGCAACCTTATTGTTCTTGAGAAAGGAAATACAAATTGAAGTCAGTGTTTGCTTCTGTTTGTTATTATTATATATTATATAATATTTTATATATATATATATATAGTGAGGAACAATAAGAAGGTAAGAAATGTATCTGGGACTCATAATTTCATGGGAACTTGGCAGCTGCTTTTTGATGCCACTGCAGCACCATTAGCTTGCAATCGTTTCTGGAAATCATATATGAGACATTCAGAATAGATTTCCTATAAGGATTCTGTCAGGTCCCTCATCTTAAAGTATTTTTATATATTTTAAATTTTAAATATCCTCATTCTTTAATGCCTTGCTTCTCAAATTAAGGGTTAAATCTCTCTTGGTTATGCTATCTGTAGAAAAATTTTAAAAAAAGCTTATAAGTATCAGTTTTTTCTTTAATGTTAGTCTCCTTAAATCATCTAGCATGGTTTGTCAACACTGTGAGTCAATTTCATCTTCCTTAAACTCTGGACTTTGTGGAGGTATATACTTTAACCTTAGTTTCTTTCTTAGGATTTCTTATTGGAATTGTTTCTTTTGTGCCAATCTTCTAAATATACCCTCAAATTGCTATTTTAAATCATTATTTGCCTTAACATTACATTTGATCTTAGCCAAAAGGCCGAGAAGCGATATTTGCCTTAACATTAAATTTCTTGAAAAAGTAGTAATAATGATGATGATGTACCAGATAGAAAGCCTAGCCTATATATACACATACACACACCTCATTTTATGACTATTACATATTACATACAACCACAGAAAACTTAGGGGGTATGTATAATTTTATAGATTTTTAAATGTCATCCATTATCTTACATATTTTAGAGGTGGAGAAATGGAGACTTAGAGGACAGCCCCAGGTTCCTGGTTTAAAAACTGTTCCTTCAAAAATTGTTGCTGTTTTAAAGCTGATGCCAGGGAGAGCTAGAGTTTGAACTCTGTTCTTTTTAATACAGTACATTGATATTTTCATAGAAGTGGTAAATAGCACCTAGGTAATAGGTGAACTATCAGGAATGAACCATCAGGAATGAATTTTTTAAAAATTATGTCAAGAATGAAGCTATCCAGGGCCTCCCCTGGTGGCACAGCGGTTGAGCGCTGGGCTGCAAAGCTGCTCGCAGCCTCTGAAGCACCAGTTCGATCCCTGGCCACCGGCAAGGGTCCCACATGGCGCGACAGACCTCTCCTGTCTCGCCCGCTACTCCCCTCAGCAGTGTATTTCATCAGTCTGTCTGTTCTGTCCCCCGCTCTGGCTCTGGTGAATTCTCTCACCCTCCCGCACTTCTGACTGTACCCAGTGCTTGTATAAATAAATTTAAAAAAAAAAAAAAGAAGCTATCCAAAAATGCAAGAAATGCTGACTAAAACAATAGCTTTTCCTCAACTTAAAGGACTGAAATGAATGCAAAATTTTGGTAGCTTAGAAGCTTATGTATATACTTAAAAATATCTATATATAACACCTATTTATAAATAGCATGCATATGTGTGTGCAAGTGTGTGTGTATATATGTATATGTGTATATATCTGTGTATATGCATGTCTATATGTATATGTACCATATATAAAGTATGTACATACAAGGTGAATACACACACACACTGCATACATATATACACACGGAAGTAAGCATCATATAAAACCATGCACATAACATTTATGATATTCAGGAATACACTAAAGTAATAATATGAGTGTCTCTAACATCATCATACTGTTTATTGAAATAGTTTACGAAAGTGAAATAATGTGGTTAATTGAAAAGTACCCCTGATGAGAGATACCTTGTTGGAGGCAGGGTGACCTTTTCTTTATTAGTGCGAATTTACCTTCAGGGCAAACATTTTTCAATCAACATTAATTTGCATATAATTTATCAAGAGAGAAGTGCAAAATAATTTTGTTTAAAGATTTCCCTTTGTTTTAAATGTCATTAGCAGTTCTGACTAATCCAATTTTAACAATCTCATCAGGCGCTTTTAGAAAATCTCCCTGAACTCATCTGGAGGAAGCATTTATTCCTAAGTGTCCCATATTGCATTACAGCACAGAGGAGAGGCGCAGTCCGCTACAGATGTTTATGTGAAATGCAGTTAACACTCTGCCAATTTAGTTTTTATAGGGACACAATCAATTTTTATTCATTTAAAAACCAGAATGCTTTCTTTTATTGTGTGCAGCCTCTCCTGATTAGATAGCTAAACAAATTATTTCTCTGTTTGTACTAAATGGTACTATTGGGGAAGGGCAATGGCATGGTATAAGTGTACCATATATACGTCAGGAAAGTAAATAATGGTTCTCTCTTCGGTTATATTCCTTGCAATGAGTTATTTAAAACATTTTTTTTTTTTTTACTTACTGTAAATACACATAAATGAAACGTAAATCTTGCATTGGGTAGTCTGTGGGCTATGTCATCTGATCTTGCATTTTCATAGTTTTGTAGTTTATAAGCTATTCTCTTGTATACTGTCTTACATCTTTTAAAATGTCTACATTCTGTTATTGAGACTTTATAATATTCAGGTGCTTCCATTGTTCTGCAAGAAGATGACTATAGCTCTCTACAAGGTAACTGCACCACAATGAAAAAATGCTTCTCGAGGATGCCATTCTTGACACTGTAGCAAAAGTTTTAAAGGATCAAAGTTAAAATGATAATGGTTATATGTGAGAAATATACTTACATGTTTTTAAACTCATTATGTCTAAGGTTAGTGGAACTTCCTAAAAGTAGAGTTTAGAGGCAGTACCAAAACTGGCATTATAGACCACTTTCTTTAGACTGTTGGAGTCTAGAGACTATTTGAATCCATGCAGTATTGAATATATTTGATCCATGCAATATTGAAGTGGGTTAAATATTGCTGAGAAGGCCCTGTGTCAGGAGATGTTCTTTGGGGCTGATACTAAAGACATTGACTAGAGAGTGTTTCAACAGAATTGTGTAAATCCCATGGACAAGATAACACTAAGTAAATTGTTTTAAATTATGCTTATATATACTTATATACCTTTGAGATTTATGAATCATGAAAAATGCCATAAACACACTTACAAAAACATGGAGAAGAGTCTAAGCAGTCTTCTGGCTTAGCTTATTCTTTTTTTTTTTAAAAAAAAGATTTATTTATTTATACATACAAGAACTGGGGTATAGACCCAGGTACAGGGTGTGTGTGTGTGAGAGAGGATTCACCAGAGACAGAGTGGGGAACAGAACAGGCAGATCTACTGACATACACTGCTGAGAAGAGCAGCGGGTAATTCAGGAGAGGTCTGCTGCACCATGTGGGTAGCTCCACGGCCAGGGATCAAACTTGTGCTGCAGTGGCTGTGGTGAGCTTCATAGGTTGCGTATTAACCCACTGTACCACCAGGGAGGCCCTATTTTTTTTTTTTTTACCATTCTTATTTCAGATATTGGATCATTTTCATGTACAAATTTATCAACAGATAAATTTATGGTTCTCTTTTATTAAACTTACATTTCAATAGATAATTTTAAAAATTAAAAGGAAGAAAATGAATATTTTACCAACTATAAATGAATACATTTATTTATTCAATAAAGCATTATAATACTCCTATTCCACTACAGTTTAGTTACTAAGAATATCTTAAGTACTCTACCTTCAATAAGATCATAATTCATTTTGGTAGTACAGGTTAAACACTGCAATGACAACAAAAGCTGGTAATTGCAGTATAAGTATTGCAATATATGAGATGTCATGGGCAGGTGTGATTATGGATCGCACAAGTGGAATCATATAAACAGACTAAATTCAGAGAAGAACCACTCTGGATTGAAAAATGTCAGGCGACTTCTCAGAGCCTCAATTAAGAATAGGGATCATGCTCAGCGAAATAAGCCAGAAAGAAAAAGAAAAATACCGGATGGTCTCACTCATAGCAGGAATCTAGAAAACTTAAATAAGGGACCAGGAAAATGAATAACTATAAGAAAGTGAAAATCAAAATCAACAAAAATCTATGAACCAGAGACACTTTTGGGGGGTGGGTGGAGGGAGGGGAGGGATTGGGGTCAAAATGGGGGGGTTGAAATTGTATGGGGAATATAAAAATAAAATTTATTATAAAAAAAAAGAAGAATAGGAATTGAATAAATGGAAAGCATAGATCTGGAGAAACGGACTTTGCTTACTTAAAGATGCATTTGCGGGCCTCCCCGGTGGCGCAGCGGTTGAGCGCTGGCTTGCGAAGCTGCCCGCGGCCTCTGCGGCACCGGTTCGATCCCCGGCTGCTCCCCGGCCACCGGAGGAGGGTCCCACATGGCGCACAGACCTCTCCTGCCGCCCGCTGCTCCCCTCAGCAGTGTACCTTGGTCCTTCTGCCTGCTCTGCTCTCCCCTCTGGCTCTGGTGAATTCTCTCACCCTCCCGCGCTTCTGACTGTGCCCAGTGCATGTATAAACAAAAACAAACAAACCAATAAACAAATAAATAAATAAATACGAGCCTCTTTTTTTTTTTATTTCCATTTCCTTTCTTTTTTTTTATTTTATTGTTATATTCCCCATACAATTGCAGCCCCCCCATTCTGACCCCAATCTCTCCCCTCCCGCCCCCGCCCCCCTAAAAGTGTCTCTGGTTCATAGTTTTTTGTTGATTTTGATTTTCACTTTCTTATAGTTATTCATTTTCCTGGTCCCTTATTTAAGTTTTCTAGATTCCTGCTATGAGTGAGACCATCCGGTATTTTTCTTTTTCTTTTTGGCTTATTTCGCTGAGCATGATCCCTTCCAGCGCCATCCATGTTGCTGCAAATTGCATGTGTTTATCTTTTTTGAATGCTGAGTAATATTCCATGGTGTATATGTACCACATCTTCTTGATCCAGTCATCTATTTTTGGGCATTTGGGTTGTTTCCAAAGCTTAGCTATTGTAAACAGTGCTGCTATAAACATAGGGGTGCAGGTGTTCTTTGGAATTGATGTTTCTGTGTCCTTTGGGTAAATACCTAGGAGTGGAATTGCTGGATCATATGGAAACTCCATCTTTAGCAGGTTGAGGAATCTCCACACAGCTTTCCACAGTGGTTGGACCAGTTTGCACTCCCACCAACAGTGCAGAAGAGTTCCTTTTTCTCCACACCCTCGCCAACATTTGTTGTTGCTAGTTTTTTTAATATGTGCCATTCTCACTGGTGTAAAATGGTATCTAATGGTAGTTTTGATTTGCATTTCCCTGATGACAAGTGATGTTGAACATTTTTTCATATGCCTGTTGGCCATTTGCATTTCCTCTTCAGAGAAGTTTCTTTTAAGCTCTACTGCCCATTTTTTGACTGGATTATTTTCTTTGTTGTTGTTGAGTCTCATCAGCTCTTTGCAGATTTTTGTGATCAGTCCTTTATCATTAGTGTTGGGTGCAAAAATGTTCTCCCAGTTGGTGGGGTTTCTCTTTGTTTTTGTTATTGTCTCTTTTGCTGTGCAAAAGCTCTTTAATTTGATGTAGTCCCAGCTGTTTATCTTTGCCTTCACTATCACTGCTTTGGGTGATGTGTCTGTAAAGATATCTTTGATGTGCAAATCACGTAGTGTTTCGCCTATATTTCCTTCTATATATTTTATGCTTTCAGGTCTTATGTCTAGTTCTTTAATCCATTTTGAGTTGATTTTTGTGTATGGTGTGAGGTGGTGGTCAAGCTTCATTCTTTTGCATGTAGCGGCCCAGTTTTCCCAGCACCATTTATTGAACAAACTTTCTTTGCTCCAATGCATAGTCTTTGCTCCTTTGTCAAAGATTAGTTGACCATAAATCTGTGGGTTTATTTCTGGATTTTCTATTCGATTCCATTGGTCTGTATGTCTGTTCTTGTTCCAATACCATGCAGTTTTGATGATTATGGCTTTGTAGTATAGTTTGAAGTCTGGGAGTGTGATGCCTCCATTCCCTTCTTTTTTTTTCAGGAGAGCTTTGGCTATTCGGGGTTTTTTGTGATTCCATATGAATTTCATCAATAATTGTTCTATTTCTTTGAAGACTGACATTGAAATTTTGATTGGAATAGCATTGAATCTGTATATTGCTTTTGGAAGTATGGCCATTTTAATAATGTTTATTCTTCCAATCCATGAGCAGGGGATATCTCTCCATTTCTTTGTGTCTTCTTCTATTTCTTTTAACAGTGTTTTATAGTTTTCTTTGTATAGGTCCTTTACCTCTTTTGTTAGATTTATTCCCAAATATTTGATTTTTTTTGTTTCAATAACAAAAGGGATGGTCTTTTTGATTTCTTCTTCTCAGATTTATTGTTTGTGTATAGGAAGGCTACTGACTTTTGCGTGTTGATTTTGTATCCTGCCACTTTACTGAACTGATTGATGAGTTGAATTAGCTTTTCTGTGGAGTTTTTGGGGTTCTCTATGTATAATATCATATCGTCTGCAAATAGTGATAGTTTGACTTCTTCTTTTCCTATTTGGATTCCTTGGATGTCTTTCTCTTGTCTTATTGCCCTGGCTAGGACTTCCAGTATTATATTGAAAAGCAATGGTGAGAGTGGACATCCTTGTCTTGTTCCAGATCTTAATGGAATTGCTTTCAGCTTTTCACCATTGAGAATGATACTGGCTGTTGGCTTGTCATAGATGGCCTTTATGATGTTGAGGTATGTTCCTTGTATCCCAAGAATTTCAAGGGCTTTTATCATGAATGGATGTTGCACTTTGTCGAACGCTTTCTCAGCATCTATTGATATTATCATATGGTTTTTATATTTCTTTTTGTTGATGTGTTGGATAATGTTGATTGATTTTCGGATGTTAAACCATCCTTGTGCCCCTGGAATGAATCCAACTTGGTCGTGGTGAATTATCTTATGGATACATTGTTGGATTCTGATAGCTAAAATTTTATTGAGGATTTTTGCATCAGTGTTCATTAGGGAGATTGGCCTGTAGTTTTCCTTTTTTGTGTTGTCCTTGTTCGGTTTTGGTATTAGTGTAATGTTGGCTTCATAAAACGTGTTTGGTATTGTCCCTTCCTTCTCAATTTTTTGGAAGAGTTTGTGAAGGATAGGCACTAATTCGTCTCTGAATGTTTGGTAGAATTCATTTGTAAATCCATCAGGTCCTGGGCTTTTGTTTTTGGGGAGGTTTTTTATTACCATTTCAATTTCGCTAATTGTAATTGGTCTGTTTAGGTGTTCTATTTCTTCTTTATCTAGCTTTGGGTGATTGTAGAGTTGTAGGAATTTGTCCATCTCCTCTAGATTGTTAAACTTGTTTCCATATAACTGTTCATAGTAGTTACTGATTATTCTTTTGATTTCTGCTGTGTCCGTTGTGATTTCTCCTCTTTCATTGATGATCCTGTTTATTTGTGCTTTCTCCCTTTTTTCCTTTGTGAGCCTGGCTAGGGGTTTGTCTATTTTATTGATTTTTTCAAAGAACCAGCTCTTGGTTTCATTGATCTTTTGGATTGTTTTTTTAGTTTCAATTTCATTTATTTCTGCTTTGGTTTTTATTATTTCTTTTCTTCTACTGGTTTTGGGGTTTTCTTGTTGTTCTTTTTCTAGATCTTTGAGCTTCGAGATTAGGTTGTTTCTTTGCGTTCTTGTTTCTTGATGTGAGCTTCTATTGCTATATATTTGCCTCTTATTACTGCTTTTGCTGCATCCCATACATTTAGGATATTGGTGTCCTCCTTGTCGTTCAATTCAAAAAATTTTTTAATTTCTTCTTTGATCTCCTCATTAGTCCAATGGTCTTCCAGTAGTGTGGTTTTTAATCTCCATGAGGTAGGAAAGTTCCTTGCCTTCTTTTTATGGTTTATTTCTAGTTTGATGCCTTCATGGTCAGAAAAGATGGTTGATATGATTTCAATCTTGGTGTATCTGTTGATGTTTGTCTTATGCCCCAGTATGTGATCGATCCTGGAGAATGATCCGTGTGCGCTTGAGAAAATTGTGTACTCCGTTTTTTGGGGGTTTAGTGTTCTATAGATGTCTGTTAAGCCCAATTGCTCTAGGTCCTTATTTAGAGCTTTGGTTTCATTACTTATTTTTTGTCTTGTTGATCTATCCATTGTTGATAGTGCTGTGTTGAAGTCTCCCACTACGTATGTGTTTTCTCTGATGTCTGTTTTCAGAGAGGACAACAGTTGTCTGATATATTTTGGTGCTCCTTCGTTTGGTGAGTATATGTTAATGAGTGTTATTTCTTCTTGAAGTATTGTCCCCTTGATCATAATGTAGTGACCATTGGGGTCTCTTTTTATCTTTTTGAGTTTGAAATCTGTTTTATCTGATATAAGTATAGCTGTTCCTGCTTTCTTTTTTGGTCCATTTGCTTGTAGGATTGTTTTCCATCCTTTAACTTTGAGCCTATTTTTATCTTTTGTAGCTAAATGTGTTTCCTGGAGACAGCAAAAGGTTGGGTTTTGTTTCTTAATCCAGGCTGCAACTCTGTGTCTTTTTATTGAAGAGTTTAGTCCATTTACATTTAGAGTTAATATTGATATGTTAACATCTGTATTTGCCATTGTGTTTGTCTTTCCTTTGATTTTATTTATTTATTCTTTTAATAACTTTTTTTTTTTTGGCCTTCTTTCATTATTATTCGTCCCTCTGAGGTTCTGGCTTTAGGACTCCTTGTAGTATTTTTTGGAGTGGGGGTTTAGTTGCAATGAAATTCCGGAGTTTCTGTTTGTCTGGGAAGGTCCATATTCTTTCTTCAAAGATGAAGGAGAGCTTTGCGGGATAGAGTATTCTTGGTTGGCATCTGTTTTCTTGGAGTCTGTTGACTATGTCCCTCCACTCTCTCCTTGCCCGTAGTGTTTCTTCGGAGAAGTCTGATGTCAGCCTGATTGGTTTTCCTTTGAATGTTATCTGTTTCTTCCCTCTTGCCAGCTTCATTATTTTTTCCTTGTCCTGGATTCTTGGGAGCTTTACTATTATGTGTCTTGCTGTATTTTTCCTTTCGTCGTGGAAGTTTGGTGTTCTTCTTGCTTCTTGTATATCAATTTTCAGCTCCTTCTTCACATTTGGGAAGTTCTCTTCAATTATCTCTTTGAATATTTTCTCTGTTCCTACATCTCTCTCCTCTCCTTTTGGTATTCCTATAACTCTTATATTTCCTTTCCTCATGGAGTCAGATAGTTCCCGAAGTCTTTCTTCGTTCTTTTTCCTTCGTACTTCTCTTTCCTTTTCTGTTTTGGTTCTTTTTATTTCTGTGTCTTCAAGATTACTTATTCGTTCTTCCATTTCATCTATTCTGCCTTCATTGCTTTTTCCAGAATTCTTTAGTTCTTCCATTAATTCTTTGATCTCCTGCATTTCTTTTACTTCCCTCTTTAGGGACTCAATTTCTTTCTTCTGACCATTGTTTTCCCTCTCTAGGGACTCAATTGCATTCTTCTGATCGTTGATTATTTTTCCCTTATCATTGTTTTCCTTTATGACTTCTGTCAGTTTTTTAATCATGGCAATTTTAAATTCTCTTTCTGGAAGGCTCAGAAATTCTTCCAAGTTATTGTCTTTGCAATCTGGGGGCTGGCTTTCTTTTTGTGGTGTGCTTTTTCTCTGGAGAGTTGCTAGGTTGCGTGTGGTTCTTCTCTCCTCCCTACTGTCTGTTTTCTAATTTGCCGTATGCGTTGGGACACTGTGTTGTTGGGACTGGCCGGCATCTTGGGTGGGCTTCTCTGTTCCCCTCTGGTTCCTCCAGGAGTCATCTGTCAGTTTCAAGCAGTCTTTACTGGAGAAAGGTCCCTGTTCTAAAATGCCGATGTGGGGACACACTCCCCTGTGCGCCTGGTCTGCCCCGGCGGTGGGTTCCTGCTCCCCTCTGGGCTTGGACTGCAGGCCAGAGGGGGTCTGGCGTGGGCGAACTTCCCCCGCTCACCTCTGGCTCCTGAGGAAGCCTTCTGCAGGTAGTCTTTACTGAAGAAATGTCCCTGTTCTAAAATGGTGATGTGGGACACACTCCCTGCACTTCTGGTCTCAGGCACACTCTTCTGCGCGCCTGGTCTGCCCCGGCTGTGGGTGCTCGCTCTCCCTGTGGGCTCAGACTACTTGTTCGGAAGGGGCCCGGTTTGGGCTAACTCCCCAGCTGGCCACTAGCTCCTTCAGGAGCCTCTGCTGGCTTCAAGTCGCTAGGTGGCGCCAGAGATCTCTCCTAGAGCCCTTGGGGAGCTGATTTTCCACCCCGTGGGACAGGGAGCAGAGCGGGGATGGTAGGGTACACCTCAACGGCTTTGGGGTGCTGTGTCTGCCTTGTGCCCCACCGTCGTGGGGAACCCACGCCCCTAATTTCGTGCCCCGGGTCTCAGTTCCAAAGCCCTCAGTTCCAGGACGCGGGCTGTAGCCCAGATCAGTGGCGCGGGAATGGCGCCTTTTGAATCCCGTTCCCCTGCCTGGGCGCCTTGTTCCTGCTCACTCAGGGAGGGCCTCCGCCGTCTCCCCGCAAGCCTAGGTTGCAGGCGCGGGGACCTGGGCAGCTGCGATCCGAGCTCTGCTTTCCGCGGAAGCTTACCGGGTGGCCGGGGCTGTGTGCTGGTGCTGGTCTCCTCCTGGGGGGCGGGGCTCACTTTAATGGCGCCTGGAACTCACCTCCGCGGCGGATCCTGCAGGGTTCTCCACAGCTCCCGTTCACGGGGTGTGGTGGCTGCAATAGTTCCTTTCCACTCACAGACCCGCTTGCTGTGTCCGTTTTTCTTGTTGGCCGTTTTGGTTTGTTGTTTCCCTCCTCTCTGCGGGTCGGAGAGTGCCGCCTCTGTGGGCGGGGGAGGGGAGCAGGGTTCTGCGCTTCCCTCCCTGCTCGTCCTCTTTTATGGCAACTTTCTTCTTTGGGCAGTTTGCTGGAGTCGTCCGTTTATCTTCCGTGTCCCAGTTCTCACTGGGACCTGCCGCTTTTCCTCCCTATTAACTTTTTTTAATGGGAGATCTTACTCGCAGCGTCTCCTCGCCACCATGTTGGTCCGCCCACCAATACGTGCCTCTTTAAAAAAAAAAGATGCATTTGCCATTTTTTCAGAACTATGAAGTTTTTCATATAGCCATACTATTGTATAAATATGAATATGTGCGTATACATGCATACTTCTTTTTTTTTTACTTAAGTAGTGTTTGCTTTGGTATAATTACTTTTAAAAAATTGAATTTGCATTTGATTTTTCTGTTTTGATTTATTATTTAAATTTGGTCAAAGCTTTTGCATTACCATTTTTTTTTTCCTCTGTCCTATGGCTGCTCAGTTCATTTATCCCTAACTATCACTGGTGACTCACATCCACCTATATTTAGCTAAAAGCTGAACAATTTCACAGTTAAAATGTATGACATTCATGGCTAAGCATTATAGCCAAGGAAGGGCTGCGTTTCCTTGAAAACCTTCTAGTAACTTCCAGTTTTTCTTGTAAGAAATCTGTGTGATTCCACTTGTCTTTCACCAAGAGAACCAATGTAATAACTTTTCAAGTTGAATTAATGCCATAACTTATCTAATTGTTTAAAACTTTTCCTTCTGCAAAAACTGTCTTTTTTTTTTTTTTGGTAATGTGCAAAGAATGTCTTTGGAAAGATGGGTTTGCAGAAAACTGAAATTTTCTATTAATAATAAACATTCCATTATTCTGTTTATTAAGGAAATGTTGAAATACCTATATGTGTAAAATTGTGTGCTAGGAACTGAACCATGTCATTTCTCAAATTTCAACTTACAATGAAAATAATATCTGGAAAATTATTAATTTCATTGGGGGTGTTTAATAGGCATGCATACATTTAAGTATATATTTAATGACCACTCCATCCTTCAGTAGCTTAGGTCATGCTTCTCAACATATCATATTTTCCCCTTTTTATCCTATATCCAATCTACTGACAAAGTCAGTTGAATCTACCTACAAAATATGTCAAGAATTGACCCTTCTTAACAACACCATTGCTACTATCTTGGTAGAAGCCACTGTCGTTTCCCAACTGGGCCATTGAAATAGTCTCTTAATTCCCTGCTCCATCTGCTTTAGTTTATTTTTCATAGGCGGAAATATTTCCACTGAAATTCCAATGCTATGATTCCTCTGCTCAAAATCCTCATGGTTCCTCCACTCATTCAAAGTACAGCCACCTTCAAGATGATCTGGCCCCAGGTACCTTGCCAATATTCTCTCTTACTCTTCTCCCCTCACTAGCTCTGGTTCAGCCATTCTGACTTTTCTGTTATTCCCCAGACACAGCAAGCACACATCTCTTGTAGTCATTGCTATTCCTGTATAGTCATTGCTATTCCTGTATTCTAGAATGTTCTTTCTTCCCAACATCTCCATGGCTTATTCCCAGATTCTGGTTTTTGATAACATTTCACTTTCTTTGTGAAATTTTACTTGCCCCTGCCCCAATATAAATTGTATCTAAACTCCGTCAGGGAACTATTATTTAGATTATATTGATCATTATCTCATATAGACTAGATATTTCCCTTATTTCTTTGTGCCTTTCTCTCCAGTTGAATGTAGCTTCATGAAGGAAGTATTTGTGATTGGTTTATTTGAAATTATTCATGTGGCACTGGAGTCTGTTCCTATACTTATTTAATTCCTCCTGAAACTCATACTCTTTTTTCCCTACCTTCAAATCTTTCTTCTGAACTTTTTGTATGTGCAATAGTATATTATTTTCTGGAGACTATAAATCTGTGAAAATGTGAAGTTCCAAAGAACAATTTCCAAATGCATACCCTCATGCTTCTAGATGTTACAGTCTTTGGGACTAACGGAAGGCTTCTTCTGTGAAGATGTCCTGAGAAGGCGGTTTGGTCCTTGACCTCATGGCTAATTGGTCCTAGTAGTAACCTGTGTCTCTTTAAGCTTGCCTTTGGTGCATATGTTCTGTGAAACAGTGAAAATAATCACTTTTAATTTCAAAAGCTGTATTTCCATTCACCAGACATGTTGTGAAGTAGAGAATAATAATTAATAATAACAATAATACAACCTCAAAATGAAAACTTGGAACATACCCTGGTGTTTCTTGCAATGCCTAATTATCTTCTTTGGTCAGTCTCTCACTCTGGTTGGTTTCATTCATTTGAATAAGTCACTTAAAGTCATCTTTTATGGGCTTAATGGTGCCCCTTCAAATTCATATGTTGAAGTAGTAACCCCCAAGCCTCCCATGTGACTCTTTGGAGACAGGTCTAACATGTATCTAACCCTTGGGCTCTTTTCCTTCTTTCCTTCCTATCCTCTTTCCTCCCTCCCCACTCCCCTTTTTTTGGTGTGTATTGGTGTTATCAGGGTAAATATCCCATGGAATTAGCCATCCACAGAAGAGCAACATAAAATTACTATTCTAGATTTGTGGACCAGACTGGAGTGGTTAAAAAAGGAAAATAAAAACAAGGACTGAGTTAATATTGGGTTCAAGAGACATATAAAAGATGACTGAACTGACTTGATCTTTCCATGAGTCAGGTGAGAAAGATGCTTACTGGATGATTATAAAGTATGGAGTAAGGGAGATAGGGAGCTAATTCTCTTCTCCTAACTAAAATAGAATGTAAGCTTGAGGAATAAGGGCTGTATCTTATTTCCTTTCTCTTTTTCACTTGACAGAGGTCTGAGAACATGATCCATACATACCACCTAGGTATTAATAGATTTCTTGTGTAGTATCTGAGTTAATACTAGGGAGAGAACCATTTCAACATTATGTTCTAAGCAATCCATAACTCTCAAAGCTATTCTAAAATGTCCTCTTATATCCTTGATGTTTTGGGGTATCTGTCCTTATCTTGTCTTATGTTCTTAAGGTCTGCTGGTTGTTTCTGCTTTCTATCGCTTCCATTTTATTTCCAACTATCTCTTTTGATTGTTCCTTATCTTCTCCCAATTTCTTCTTTTGGACTTGATCTAAAGTGATGTGAGTAGCTTTCGACTCTGTATTTCTAAGAATTCCATTTTTATCCTTGGCTTCTCCATTTCTGGCTGCTTCAGGAATCTTTACAGTCCCAGTCCTGGTTGGTTTCAGGAATAACAAACCCTTGGCATGTATCCCAGATGGGCTGGCTCCAGCCTGCCCTTAGGGAATCAGCTATTTCCCACTGGTTACTATTTGTTCCTAGCCCAAATCAGGCGTGATGATGCAGGACTCCATTCTGCACAGTATGGACTCATGACTTTCATTTTATTCTCATCTTCCCTCTTTTTTCAAAAATTTAATGTAGATTTCCCAGTAATCATTTGCCTAATTTATTCTAACATCCTAGTTGAGTTCCAGGAAAATCTTTGTACTCCAGTTAACAGGTTAAAATTCAGACTTCTGGGGGCCTTCCTGGGGTGCAAGGGGTTAAGCACAGCACTGTGAAGCTAGCCCCAGCCTCTGCAGCATGAGTTCACTCCCCAGCCAGCCAGAGAGATACCCACATGGCGCAGCAGACCCCTCCTGTGTCCCCTCAGCAGTGTATTTCAGTCAGTCTGCCTGTTCTGTTCCCCAGTCTTTCTCTGGTGAATCCTCTTACCCCACCCCCTGACACCCAGGCCTGTACCCCAGTTCTTGTATGTATAAATAAATAAATCTTTAAAATAAATAAAATTCAGACTTCTACCCTACCTCTGACTATTTGTTTGTATTTACCTCTCTGAATATTACTCTTCTATAGCTGTCACAAGAGAATAAAAATGATTTTCTTACCTTAATGATATCTCCCTTATGGCTATGGGAAAGATCAAATGAGAAAATTCATGTAAAGGATTTAGCAGAGTTTCTGGCATAGAATTTGTTGATAAAGACTGTTTATTATTGAAACTCTCAGAGAAAACCTGTGAATTAAAGTTTTTATTGTAGGGCTAATACATTTTTAAGTAAAATATATTTATTTCAAATTTGTACAATGTCTCAGGACATACACTGTGTTGCTTGATATATATTTTAAGTTATTTTCACTAGCACTAATTTATTTGTATTTTACAGCACTTTATATAACATATGTAAGAATGTGTAATATATATTTTTATTCCTAATGTCCTATTTTCATACTAATTTCCATAGAGCATTTGATCATATTGATAAAGCCAAAGTTAAACTACAGTGTGAATTTTAGCCAAATGATCAAAAAAATTTTAATTTGTCAAGTATTAATAATTGCTATATTTATAGTTAACAATTTTTATCAATATGACTAAGATAGGTAATGGTTCACATATGATAACCAGCCTTTCTATGCAAAATACTTTCTATGCACAATACTATCCCATTTGTAATACATACATACATACCTTGAACACCTTAAACTTATGTATGTTAATTTTATCTCAATAAAAATGGAAAAACTTGTCCCAAAATGTCAAAAATTGCGCAGAGAATGAGAAATAATATCAGGAATACAAGTCCCTTTTTTATGAATTAGAAAGATTTTTGGCTTATCACTTTTATCTCTAGTCATTGTAAAATTTTGAGGGCACAGTGTTTTCTGAGAGCCTACTATGAGTCAGGTTTAGTTTTCCCATCCCTCAACATTTTGAACAATTTATTATATTAAGTAATCTTTGAAAATATCTATTTCATAGTATGAACTCATACTATGAATTCATGACTTCTTTGCTACTTTTTCAGACATAATTCTCTTTGCTCTTATTACCAGGTACTTACCAATGTATTACGTATGTGTTTGGCCATGTGTGTGTATATATATATATATATATATATACACACTATATATGTGTATATTGGTGCATATAACATATATATGTGCATATATACACATATATAGTATATATTATATTATGTGACCTAAATTTTCTAAAAAACAAAGATGTTTATTTTAGAGATGGACTTAGCACCATTGCTGAAGTATACATTTTCTAAATATATTCACTAAAATAATGTGGGTTTGATTACATTTAGATGAAATTTATTGGCTAAAATCCGATGGTTCTGCATATAACTGCAAAATATTTTCTGTTTCTTCATGGAAATAAATATCTGAGTTTATTAATTTCAATAGACTAATACTTTCAGGAAAACACAGGAAATATTTGATAAAGGATGACTTTAGTACTCAGGATAAAGTACATAATCAAATGAATTTGGCATTAACCAAGCAATCTGTGGAATTGCCTTTAAACTTTCCTGAACATATTTCTCCTCCTATAGAAGGGGACCAAATACTTCCATCAAAGGGGTAATACCAATAACTCATTTTCAAGCTCAGTTTTCCTGGGCCTCCCGGTAGACAGGAATGAGGGCCTCTGAGGTATTCAGGTTCAGTGAAGCCTAGTTGAATAATTGTAGAAAATAAACACCCCTAGGAAGTATGGAAAAGGTGAATGGTAGTAAAATGTTATTAAACTTAGAGATTTCAGCTTTCTCCCTTGTTTCTCCTGGCATTTTTCAAAGGAAATGCCACAATGACTCCAGGTTTTGTTAAGTCACATGCTGAACTTGCAATAGTATTAGAAAGGAAAGCCATTGTGAAACAGAAAAAGAAAAGAGCAGTTAGGACACTTTAATGAACACTTGAATGCACCTCAAATGAAAAACAGATGTTCTTTGTTAAATTTAACAGCGTTTCTTATTCCGATTGAGGTAACTAGCTGAGCCAGTGGGGTAGAGTTGGCTACAGTAGGATCTTGTTCTAGGAGAGTTTGTATATTTCACGTTGTTCTGTACAAAGTATTTCCCTAGTTTTGTCTGCATTTAGATAAAATTGAGCATTTGGAAGTTTAAGCCTTCAAGATTGATTTTATTCATCCATTTTGCATTACTAATTTTTTCTGTACAAAGGAAGTTCTGTGCATTTTAAATTCATAAGATTGTTTTAGTTTTATAACTATTGCATAAATCTTATTCTTGAATTTCATTAGTTTTTTTTTTTTTTTTAAGGCATCATTGCCACAAATAACATAGTTTGGTTTTGATGTTTGAGAGTAGCAATTGATGTTATACTTAAAATATTTTATTAACAGCAACCTTCCACTCCCCGCTCCCCCCCAAAAATGCTTACCTACACTTTCCCAGTATTCCTCCACTTCTAAAAAAATAATTCTTGAAAGTATAAATTACCACTCTAACTCAAAAAGGTATGAGATACACTGTGTTTTCATGTTCTTTCTCTTTTCTTTTTTTGGCATATATATTGAACTGCACCTGGAATGTTTCTTAACCATTTGTATGCCAGAGTCTACAATGGTTGAATTTAAATAAAAATAGAGACAAAAGAAAAGGGGGGGAGGGAGCTGTGGTTAAAACATTTAGTATATTAACATAGTATTAAAATTTAAATCAATGACCTTACTCTAGGAATATTATAAAAAATGAGACACAATCCTAGTCTACAATGAGGTAAAAAGAGTACTGTGGCTTATTCAGTAAACTTCAGTGGGGCAATGATATAAATTCAGACTAATTCAGACAATTTAGACTAATCTGTACCTTCTTAAGGTACATGTCTCTTGATTTCTGTGTATATTTTGGTTTGATGCCAGGGAAATTTATTCTCTCTTGTTTTTAATATTTATCATTTAAGAAGAAAACCCATAAAGAAAAACTACAACCAGTTCATCAAACAGGATACTATATAATAAGCTAAGTAAACAACAGAGAGAGGAAAAGGTCCACTAGCTGTAGTAGTTAAGCAGGGCTTACCTCCTGGAAACTCCCATCTGAGCAACATCAGGACAACTTCAAAATCCATCAAGAAATGGAAAGAAACACAATGGAATGTTTTGAAAGGACAAAAAACATACAAAAAACTACTTCTATGTTTAAATCAGTCATACTGAAAGGAAAGAAAGACGTGCTTCCAAGATTAGCTCAACACTGTTAGAAATCACATATTTCTCAAGTTTTAATCATGACTTACAATGTCATATAACCTATTTCATGCAAATTATAGGTCAAGGCTTTACATTTTGCTTTCTGAGTCTTCCTGTTTGTTTTTTATTTTCCTTCTATAGGAATCTTCAGGGTTAATGAAAAAAACTGTGTTTTACTTAAGTAGGTAAAAAATTTTAGTCATACATAAAAATATCATTTTCTTAAAGCAACTACTTTAGAAAAAATCTAATAATTAATAGTTCCACTGTTTATTAAAGGAGGTTAGATTTTGGAATCAGTATTTGTAATTACAAAACAAAAAAGATGGATTGTTGATCTTTTACTTTATGAAAGTTTGGATTTTTTTTATGAGTAAACCAGAATTCTATTTTGGAGACCTGGTTGTTTAACCCAGTTAGGATGTTGGGAAAATCAGGAAGCCAGGGAATATTATTCCTTGTTGATGGTTCCTATGTACCTCACCCCTAAACTCCAGACTCTTCCTCTCATCCCAACTCCAGTGATACTTCGCAGGATTCTTTGGCATAGATGTTGTACATCAAATACTATATTTATATAGCTCCTGTTCTGCCACCCAGTTCTGTCCTTGTTTTGTTCTTACAATTTGCAGGTGTTTTACATGTAACTGATAAGTCTACTTTTCTCTATGTGAGAAAACAGGTTACAATTCTTTTTAATGAAGATATTCTTATAAGAACCAAGAATATCCAACTCTGTAAAGTCATTAGATACTTGTGGCTATTAAGCTACTTAGATGAGGGGTGTTTCCAACAAATCAGTTGTACACAGAAGATTCTTTTCCCCTTATCTGTGTGTTGCTGGAGGGGTGTTTAACACATTTTAATGAATGCGAATAATTGAAAATAATGTGAACATTTCAGTGACTTATTGAAAAATAAGGGTGGTATATATTTTAGATCTGTAACATTCATTAGCATATTTTACTTTTCCAGATGCTATTTTTAGTTTCAAAAGTTTGTTTTCTCAACTCCCTCTATTATACATTTTTTCAAGTGTAAATTTTCCTAGAAACAATATAGAAAATGTCTCAGGAAGCTGTTTTTATTCTCTGAAGTTCTTTAATTATAGTTTGGTGAATTTGGTGATGGTTCCTACTGGAAATTCTTGCCATAGGAAACCATCCTTCAGAGGGTTAAGACAGACACCCAGAATATTACAGAAGGATACTTACTATATATATGAAGGCATTTAGCAGGCAGAAATTTCAAGGGGGAACTAACATTGATTACATAGAGAAGAGATAAAACTATGCAGACTGCAAACATATTTCTCGAATTGAGCAGGTAAGATTGCATTCACCATTTCTGCCATCTTACTGAGATAAACTTTCCCACTTAGAATAACTCTTTCTCTAACAAATTGTTACTTGAATAGGTTTCACATTTTATTAAGGTGAGTCTTCGATTTGGGGAAACATGTCTTCACATAATTACTTCATAGGTGATATATGATCATGTATGCAAAAACCCAAGGTTATTCTTAGACAGAGCATGGTAGAATATTTCAAATGCAATATTAGAATTTTAATGTTAGACCCAACAATCATGCCTATTTTTTTAATTTACTTTATAAATTATCATTACTCTGAATCATTGAATGTAGACTTGTGAGGACTAAGTATATTGTAGGAATGAATATATTAACTAGAGAGTGTGGATCTGACTGTATCTGTTTGTTGGAGATATGCTAGCTTATGCATTCCCAAAAAGTATATTTCCTTGGTGACATTCTGATCGAAAAATCCTTAGGCCTGAATTAAGTGGTATTCAGGAAGCATCTTTAGTAGGTGGCGGGTATATTTTAGGTATATTCATCAAACTTCTTGTTTGTATTTGCAAGCAACAATTCAAAACTTCTGTAATAAGGAATTTTTCTGAATAAATGAGTCTGCTGTTTAACATCAGCTTAAAGTTACAAAAGAAATAGTAGCATTAGCAAAATACAGGGGAGTAAAGTCAAAATAGCTCACCCAGCTAGAAAGCAATTTTAACTTGCTAATTGAGACCTACATCTATTCAATTGTTTTCAGGTTTTGCCTTTTATTTTCATTTTCTGGAAAAACTTACATACTATAAATGTATTTAGGAATGTATGCATTTGAGTCAGACTACTTTTATTGTTAACTGTTTTCTATGTTATGAATAAGGATATATAGGGGATGAGTCAAATTATTTGTTTAGATATTTCCAAATTGTGCAATATATTTGAGGCACATTAAACGAAACCACAAAATGAGGCATTTGTTTCTTTCCTTACCTTATCTGTCATGGGTCACTATATAAATGCATAGATGAAATCTGCAACAAGAAGAAAATGGGCTAACCAAATAATAAAGACAACAAAATGTTACACATTTTTTGAAAATTATTACTATTATTGGACTATCTTAAAGAAGTAAGATCAATTTCATGATAAGTTTATCTAAAATCTGAAATATCAAATCAAATAGTATTCCATTAGAATGGGATGGTTCAGCAAATAAAAGACAAACAGTGCACGAACAATACTGAAAGCCACTTTATTATAACTGAGGACAACAAAATGATCCATTCATCCTATATGTATCCTGGAAGTAATTATTTCAAATGTTTAATATAATACAGTGTCCTGTTGTCATTATTTTAATCTAGTCTTCAAGAATATTTTTGTCAACCGAGCTTTGTCCTATAAAAATTCTAACTTTGGATTGGTAACAAAAACAGCCCCCTCACCACAGAATATGAAAATTTAATGTGTGTCTGAACAATAGTAACCTTTAGTATCTTGTACTGAAAGGAAGAAAAAAATGTATACTTAATTTTTTTTACATTTTAAATATATTTTAAAAATAGAATTTAGATTCTGATTTTCTCTCTTCCTTCCCTTCTTTTCTTCCTTCCTTTTCTTTCTTTTTGTTTTGTGATCTGGGCTGGATTTCCATAGGTCTTTGTGTATGGTGTTGTCATGTATAAAATAAGACTAATCATACTTGTTGTGCAGTATTATTCCTAAGAAAGGAAGGTGTTTGTATACAAGTTCTGTTCCCTAAGGATTCACTTAAAATGAATGTCAAAGACAAAACCCTACTTATGAGAAGATTAGGACTGAGTCTGCTTGGGGCATTGTAATTTCTATGCCTCAGAAACAACTAAAGCAAATATTCTGCCACCTGCATAACCACTTCCCACTACCAATAACCAGTAATAAACATAATAGTTTTTGGAGAGACAACAACCTTAAAGAATAAAACCCTTCGTGTCTCCAGAGGGAGAATAGATTAGCTAGATTAGCAAAATTGTCCAATTATTTTCTGCATTTCCCTAGAAAAGCTCATCAGATGTCACTGTAATTCTCATCTTTACATTAAATGAAACCAGACATTCCGATAAAATACATCTGATCAATATTGAAAAAATTATTTCCTTTAAAAATTAATACTTACAGGTATTCACTTTATCTTAAAACTAACCAATCTACCTGGAACACTGATTCCAGTGCTTTTCAAATATTAGGGTACCCTTTGCCCCATGTCAGTACTGCCCCCTCCACCCTTTGCACACACATATACAAATGGACAGCACTATCCATTGTTCATTTTGCAGGTGCAACTGCAGCAGCTGTTGAGAGTACATTAGTTCAGTTTCAGGTACCTTTTTGACATCCCATATGTCTTAATTGAAGGTTAGAGACAAGGGAGGAAGTTTAGAGAAGGCCGAGTGAAGAGTTGGATAAAACCAATTCACTGTATTTGTGTAACCTACGGTTGACCGCTGCCACCATCAAACAGCTGTTCAAAGGGCTGCGTCATTTATTTCCTCAACCTTTTAAGACTTTCCCATGACAAATTGTCCCTCTCCACCACACACACTCGAGCTTATAATGATGAATATAAGTTTTGAGAAACACTATTATGTCACCATCATTAGAACATTCCTTTTAGCAAGTTGGCTTTGTAAATAGAAACCTTCAGACTGGCCAGCAGAAAAACTGGATCATCAATTTAGTTCTGCCATTAAATATTTGGATGGCCTTGAGCAAGTCACCTTTCTTGACCTTCAGGTTCCTCAATGCAAAATGAAATAGTGGGACTAGGAGATGTCTAATATCTGTTTATCACCACAATTCTATGATAAATTCCTATCTGGTAGAAAGATTCATCAAAGTTTCAATGGGCTTCATTGCAACAGCACCAACATTAAAGGAATTGATTGATCACCTCTGGGGATTGAAGTGGTGATTCTCTGCTCATCCATCTCCTTATCCCTGATGAAAACAAGGAGTTTCCCTGTAAACAAGGTGCCTCTTTTCCAAGAGTGGAGACTCAGGTTTCAGGGGATGGACCATTTGTCCCAGATATAAGCACAGTTCTAAGAGGCCAATGGGCTACTTCTGTGATATTTTAAAGGCAAAGTTGAACGCTGTCACCATTTGAAGTTCTGTTTAACATTTTACAAATCGACAATATGCCTGGTCTACACCTTTTTATTTCCCATGTTCTTAGTAGGAAAAAAAAAATCTGCCTGGACCACCTGACTCAAATTTTGTGGTGTTTGCACCTTTTACTTCTCACAGTGATGCTTTTAAAAATAATATCTGATAGAAGAATGATGCCTTCCACCATTCATATTAATTCATAACTGATCACCTGTAACTGAGATAACTACTTAGACTACAATTTTACTATTCTAGTCTGGCTAAGTGCTTCTGGAGACTTGAAGTACAAAATTCTGCTCACTCAAAAAGCTTGTTAATGGGTCCCTCATGACTCAGCTATCAATTTTTTAGTATCAGATATACATGCTATATCCATTATTACTTTCACTTAGAGCCAGTTCTGACCTGACTGTACAGCAGGTTATGAGATTTTATTTATTTTCATTTTAGTAATAGATAAGAGGTAGAAATTATAGTGTGTAGAAAATGTGTATTTTGATAAAAATTTTCAGTGTAATCTTGTGAATGTAGTTACTTTGTCTTTTAAAAGAATTGCTCATTTTTTGGCATTTTTTTACCTTTAACATATCCTGAGTTGTTTAAATGTGCTTTGTAAGCAATGATAAAATGACAACTTATCATTGATCTGTCCTTTCTTCCATCTCAGAGGGATTCATTAAATAATGCATGCACCCTTGTGAATTACTTTCTTCACTGTAGTATCCCCAGACCATTAGCCAAATATAGCAACATTAGCATCTTTCAACCCTTAGAAACCCTTTTGGCTTTCATTTAATTAAATTATCCCATTATGAAAACTCTTATAATGAGATTAAATTTAATTATTTATTAGACACTTATTTGCACTAGGGAACCTATCAATTATACATGGTTGAGCTAAACATTTTTCAATCCATCACCTTTTCTCTTCAAGGAAGGTGCAATTTATTAAGTACATTTGGGATGCTGTATCTAACAGACCTTAATGGGAATAAGTATTTAGGCCTCTTCTAAGCTACTGTAATAAGAATTAAAATTATAATGTCTGAAAAATAGATGAGAGAATTGCTATCAGATATCTAGTGTTGTAGACCTTCCAGTTTTGGTAACTTCCCCTAATATAGCATGTAGTACATCATGGCTGGGGGAGGGTTCTATTAGTAAGTTCTTACCAAAAATCTCAAATATACCTTAAATTTTACATACAGGAATAATTATGTAATTAGTGAGGTGTGCGTTTAAATCACATGGTTTTTAAATAATCCCCTCTTAAAATAGTAACATCAGTAATATTTCAAACGCTGATTTTTAAAATTGTGGAAAATTTCAGAATATACAAAATAAAAAAGTAAAACGAGCCTCCCAAATTATCATCTCTCAACTTCAACAATTTTCTCCTCATAGCTGATCTTGTCTCAATTGTCACCTTCCACCTCACTCCCACCCCAAACTGAAGCAAATCTAAGAAGTGATAGCATTTTCATCTTTATGAAAAGAAAATTGACTGTTTCAAAGGTAAAACTGCTTTCTTGATGGATTGAGTTTTTTTGTGAAGTCTATGATAATAAATGTCAATTCATGACAGGTTCTTATATCAATTTTTATTTATATTTAATTATTGTCATGGTCTGGTGCTGTGTCTTAAGTCAAGGTGGTAGACGCATGTGATTTTAAAACTATATATTATGTTAACAGCAAACATGTTTTAATAATATAATTAGCTAGTCTAGCAGCTCCCTGATTGGCTTCCCTGCCACTGTATAGTTGGTTTTGCACACAATAGCTGCGTGATACTTTGCAAAGAAGTCATGCCATGGATCTCCTCAAAATCCTCTAGTCATTCTTTACTTCATTCTGGGTAAAACAATATAAAGCTCCCCAAATCTGGTTCACTAAATGATTCTCTGGTCTTATTTCCCACCTCTTTCCCATCTGCTTCTTCTTCCAGCAACAATAATCTTGCATCTCTCAGCTATCTGAAATATATTCTGGCCTCCTGCCTGCTCCTGTCCAGCCAACTTTTTAACCTACCTTCTCATATACTTTAGATCTCTGCCCCACGTTATCTTATCAGACAGTCCTTCCCTGACTGCCCTGTAGGAACAGCATCTCCTTCCTCACCACCATCACTCCTCATCCTCAGCCTGCTTCATTTTTCTTCAGCGCTCTCGCCACCATCTGACGTTATTTGTTTATTTCTATCCTTTTACCAGAGGATCAGTTTCATGGGAGAAGGTATTTGTTCTTTTTTTCTTTTCTTTTTAATGTAAAGTTTTAAGGAATCCTGTAAACCTAAGTTCTTATGGGCTCAAGACAAAAAAAAAAAAAAAAAATGGCTCTGGTATGACGGGAACTGGAGATAGACTGAAGAGGTTACTCTTCCAGTAAGAGAGAGTAACGAAAGCAAATTATGTGAGCCCTGGGCTCAGAATTGATCCATCTTCTAATTTTTAAAGAGAAATGGGTACAATGGAATGTTCTATGAAAAATTTTATTTTTAATTTGATGTGAGCCAAATTAATCAGATCCAGAAAATGCCATTTTGCAACTTTAACACTAAGTGTTGGGGTTCAGGACAACTCTTGGGGTGGAAAATTAGTGAGGATTACATTTTTTCTTAGTGAAGTGACTTCACTAAGAGGAGTGGACTCACCTGATGAAAATCAAGAAACAGACAACCTAGCTAAAAATCTCCTATGTTAGATGAAGCAAATATGAACGTTCTATTGTAGGAGGCAGATGTGACAAAAGATTATGAGAAACTGGGTGAGGTAAATGGAAACATTCAGAACGATTTGCAGTTTTCTAGGTTGGAGGAGCAGTGATGTAGGCTCAAGACCGAATTCTGTTTGGGAAAGATAGTTTGGTAGAAGAATGCGATTTGTGTTATCACTAATATCAAGATAGAGATGTCTTTAGACAGTCAAAAATATGGGGTAGGAGCTTAGGAGGTGGACTGAAGTAGGGTTTCTCAACCTCAGCATTTTGACATTTGTCATGGAGGAGTTTTTGTTGTTGTAGTCTCTGTTGTAGAGGGCTCTTTGGCACCTGAGCAGCATCTCAGGTATCTACTCACTAGATGCCAATAGCACTTCCTAGTTGTGACAAACAGATATGTTCCAAATATTGATGAAACCCTCTGTGGAGCAAAATTACCCCCATTTGAGTACAACTAAACTAAAGATATAAATTTTGGACTCATATTTGTCTAGTTTTTTTTTTAATGTTTCTGTGAATATGAATAACTGAGGACATTTTAAAATACAGGTATTGATTCAGTAATCTAGAGAGGACCTGAGATACTACATTTCTAACAAGATCTCAGGTGATGCTGAGACAGCCAGTCCAAGGGCTGCACTTTTGAGTACAAGATAATAGATGACATTGGAAGTCATGAGAATGGAGAGGATCACCCAGGAAGATTGCATGGAGCAGGAGTTTTAATCCTGGAGAGGTGAGATTTCAGAGATTATTAATTCAGCCTCCCAAATGATGGTTTTCCTTCCTTTACTTCCCCTTATTTAAAAATTCATTTATTTTTCTTTTACATCTCAAATATTTTCATTAGAGTAGCATTTTACTTTTTCTCTGAATCAAAGTCCTGGAAGAAGGCAGATTTCTACTCAATGTTACAACTCAAAGATACAACAATGAAGTGCATTTAATAAAGGAAGTGCTTGCACAGCTGTAGGCAAAGGTAAGGAACCAAAAAGGTATAGTAAGGTTCCAAGAAACTGGCAACAATGGGATGTACAGAGAGTGCTGGCACCAGGACAAAGATCACAGTCCATGGCAGAACCACTGCCCAAAATGGAGGAGGGGGGTTGGAAATATCCCTGTTTCTCCTACCTCTTGTCTCCCTATCGATTGAGTATAGTTGAAGCCTGTTGGCACTGGAGTGTAGATGATAGAATTTGTATAGGTGAACTTCCTGAGGCACAGAGAAGGTGGAGAAGGCAGATTAATGAACCTGAAGGGAGGAGAGAAAAGCCAATACCTTACGCACCGTCCATTCAGGTATAAAAAATACAAATTCAAGCAATGTGTATTTGTCATTATCCCCACATTATATTAAGGATAATTTTCTCTATCTAGGGATTAAATAAGAGACTGTGCTATTGTGATCACTAAAATTCATCTTTGTTTATGATAACTCTGAATTTAATTGGAAAACATTAATGACAGTAAGCCAGGGTTCAGCTATCTTTCCTCTTCTTTTGTTGCTGAATAAGAAGCAAGGAGCCCCATCTTTTTTGTGATCATGTGCTACCTAGGTTAAGCAGGAAGCTCAAGGAGATAAAGAAGCAGCATGAGTATGTCACCCCAAAAGCATTCCAGACAAGGTAGAATTCAAGTTTAAAATGTTTTGATGATTCCCAAATGAACATTTGTCCCCAAAGAGGCTTGAAATACCATGCATTGTAGTTAAGAAGAAACAAGGTATGCTTGAATCCAAGTTTCCTAATTGCTCATTTTGTGGGTTTAACCTAGATATTAAACATCATTTAGTATCATCTGTAAAAATGGGAATCTGTGGAATGGAAATAGTGCTAGTGCTTACTCCTATGGGTTATGTGAGGATTAATTGAGCTAATACATGTAAAGCACTTATCATTGTAAATGACATTTAGAAGGTCCTCAATAATTGTTTGCTTTGTTGTTATAAGATTAGTTGTCTCACATCCAATCAAAAGGAGTCTAAATTAGTGAGAAATTTAAGCACTCTGGAAATAATCAAAGACACAGAGAAAGAGGTTCTTTCATCAACTGACCTTAGTTATTAAGTGATCACTGCTGTTTCCCTAATTCTTTTCACTCTGCCACTGCATAAAACTGCTGATCTCTCAGGGCATCCAACATCTCAGATTTTCTTCTGACATGTTCATTACAATGCCATCAAAAAAAAATTCATATTTTATAAGATTTTGGTCATAGAAAAATGTTGATTTTTCTCTGAATTCAGTAGAATATCTTCAAAGTTCCAGAACACGTTAGATGTTGTTGTTGTACTAAAAAAATTTGCAAATTATCATCTGACATAAGAGTCACAAAGTTGATTGAGATACAGATTTAAAACGCTGTCTTTTCCATAAGCTTAGACCATGAATGCGAAATTAATACAAAGATTTTCTCTCATTCAGAAAGTTCACAGGTATTCCAGAAATAAAAGCTTTAAAGCACTTAGCGGCCAAGTGGACATTTGTTTTTCTCTGAGTATTATTATTCTCAGATTATTTAACCAGACAGAATTTCAACTCAGCTTGTCTCTTCCTCCTCCTCTTTTAGTATATATGTGTGAAATAAATATTTTGATTCAAAAATCTGAGAACTATGGAGAGCTGTGTGGAGATTTCTGCACCTACTGAAGATAGAGCTTCCATATGATCCAGCAATTCCACTCCTAGGTATTTATCCAAATGACACAGAAACATTAATTCCAAAGAGCACCTGCACCCCTATGTTTATAGCAACACTATTTACAATAGCTAAGCTTTGGAAACAACCCAAATGCCCAAAACTAGATGACTGGATCAAGAAGATGTGGTACATATACACAATGGAATATTACTCAGCAATCAAAAAAGATAAACACATGCAGTTTGCAGCAACATGGATGGAGCTGGAAGGGATCATGCACAGTGAAATAAGCCAGAAAGAAAAAGAAAAATACCAGATGGTCTCACTCATAGCAGGAATCTAGAAAACCTAAATAAGGGACCAGGAAAAAGACTAATTGAAGTAAAAATCAAAATCAACAAGCAACTATAAACCAGAGACACACCATGGAGGGGGGCGAGGGGGAAGGAAGAGGAGAGGAAGGACTAGGGTCAAAATAAGGGGGGGTGCAATTGTATGGGGAATATAACCAAAATGAAAATGCATACATTGTGCAAAAATGAAAAATGATGTAAGAATTATATAAAAATAAAATATTAAAAAAACCCAAAAAAACCCCAAAATCTGAGAACTTTTACAAAATAGAGAAAATTATTTTGGCTCACTACCCTAAGGGAAGGGATTGCAGGTGAGTTTTAGTTAGTTAATAAGTTTACTTAGTTACTGCCATCATCTTTTACAATTATTTTTCTGAAATTTTATCATAAAAATTTTCAAACATATTACAAAGTACAAATAATTTTACAGTTAATATCTGTGTACCTATAACCTAGATTCTACAACTTACATTTTACTGTATTTGTTTTAATGTGAACTTGTTAAGTGCTGTGAAAGTATGTCTGTAGGTTAGAGACAAGAGGAACAAAATTCCCTTACCATTTCTCTGCAGTCAAAATTGGAAAGATTGCAGGTCCTGCAGGGTACACTTGGTACTCAGGAAATGACACCACAAGAATCAGTTCAAGACATCTTAGAAAATTCTGGTGTTTCTTTATAGAAGTCTCTCATAGTGGACACTGTCATGTGCTGCCCAGTGCCCCTTCAGGAATGAAGGACTCATTACCCCAACATTTGGGATTGCCACTGGCAGTGCTCTAAAAAGTTGCTCCTTGGATATCTGCTCTCTTAAGGAATTAAGGGCACACAAGTGCCTTTTAAGGAATTAAGGGCACCCAAGGGCACACAGTTCCTGGGGCAGCCTGAATCCAGAGACTGACTGATATTGGAGTACAGTGGTCCAGCTTCTAGTCTCAATTTAGAATACTTCTGAATAATTCAGAATAATTCTTCTCCTTGGAGTGGCTGAGACCTTCCTGGAGATTGCATTTTCTTTCCACTCCTTTCTCTGACCATTTTGCTTTCCTCTCCTTCCTCTACAGTGTTAATCTCAACAACACTCCTTAATAAACTTATGATGTGTTAATCTTCTCAGATTCTACTTTCTCAGAAACCCAGCCTGTGACAGTTATTCTCAAATAGCAGGGTGAACAAAACAAAATGATTCCTTTCTTGCTGTACACCTTTAGGAAGAAGATTTTTAGCACTGATTATTAAGTAAATTGAGCTAAAAAAATAAACTGACTATCCAAGATGACTCAAATGTACTGAATTATGAACCACAGCACAATTACAGCATTTCTGTCAAGCTAAACAGAATTGAGATTTAATTGTGACTACAAAAAGACAACTTTTTTACTTTTCATATTACAATTTACATTCTTTTTTAATAACATAAATTTTATTTTTTAACTTGTGACATGAAGATTGTTTTATGGTCTGCATAGTGAAGTTAATTTCCAATGCAAGAAAATAAATGACATGCCAAATTTGTGCATAGGTGTTTATGGGTATTTGATCCCGGGGAAATGGTCCAAGCCTTTCATTGGATTCCCAAAGGAGTTAATGACCCAAAAAAGGTTAAGAACAATTGGTATAAAGTAAAATGAGAAGCAGATCTAGTATAATATACTGAACATATGGAAGGCACTCAAATACTTGCTAAATATCCAGGGAAAAATTTGAGTTTGCTACTGTAGGAGTCTGAGCAGTTCTGGTCAGGGAGGAAGGCTGCTGGACGGGGGGTAGAAAGGTGGGGGTATATGGCTCTCATCACCACTGTACTGGTCTGGTGACAGGAGGTAGAGACTCCTAAGAATCCACTTCTGTAATTTGAAGATAATCTCTTTGACTTTTTGCTCATCTTTGATTCTATTCTATTTATGACATAAAAATGACTTTTTATTTTGGCTTTCTCATCCTGCAGAATTAAACTATGTTGTTTGTTTGTTTGTTTGTTTGTTTGTTTGTTTGTTTGTTTGTTTTAACCCATGACATAGAGTTTGGACTAAGATTCTGTTTTCTCAACCAGACTCTGCTGCTCCATATATGTCCTTCTCACCTTGTGTGAGAAGGCAGGATTCCCTACCCCAGTGTTGTTTCCTAAGAGATATTCCTCCCAGGCTGTGTTATCAAGAGAGTGGAAATAGAGGAGAATCAGGAGAAATCTAGTGTGACACTGTGAACACACAGGATAGGTAACTGTGTCAAAGAAGAAATAAAATAGAAAGTAAAAAAATTTCAGAAAGTAGTGATAATTGTAATAGTAGGAACAGCTACAACTAACAATTATTAAATGCCTAATTTTTCTTTTTTTAATTTAAGTAACATTATAGCATTATATAAGTTTCCAGCATGTAAAATTTGGAATCAACACACATATATACTGTTAAGTTTGTGTTGAAAGTCCAATTCTATCCTTAACCTTACCATCATTCCCTTCTCACTCGCTTCCTTCAGCCCATCTGGTAACCAGTAATTGGTCTTATAGCCCAAAAGTTTATTTTTGTTTGACTTACTTAATTTATTTGTTTGGTTTCTCTACATATCTCATGTGAGTGAAATTAGTCTTACTCTGTCTGGATTTTTCACTTAGCATAATATCCTTTAGATCCATTCATGTTTCTTCAAATGGCAGGGTTTTATCTTATTTTAAAATAACTGCACATTACTCTGTTGGGGAGATAGGTATTCTATCTATCTCTCACCTTTTTAAAATCTATTTGTCAATCACTGGGCACTTAGGTTTTTTTTTTTTTTTCAGTTTTTGTTAGTCATTTTTAAGCCCCTCTACATAGAGGATCTCATCCTTTGGAAAATTTTTAGTTGTGTGTATTATTTTATTCCCATTTAAGAGAGAAAGAAACTGGATTATAAAAAGGTTAAGTAAACTAGCCAAAGGAATATAAGAAGGGACAAGAATTGCATTTCTAAGAACCTATACTGTAAAATACCATGCTTTAAGATATTTCATGGCAAAACTATGTAGTATGCTAATATATTTTAGAAGGGAATTTATAGCTTTAAATTATTTATTCAGAAAAAATATAAAAACATTAGAAGTCTAACAAGAGTGATTAGATAAGAAAAAGAAATACAAGCCATCTAAATTAAAATGAAAGTGCATGGAAAAATAGCAAAAATTGACAAGGATGATTACAGCAAACCAAAAATTTCTGTACAGCAAAGTAAACAGTCAACAGAGTGGAAGGCAAGCTATGGAATGGGTGGAAATATTTACATATTTCCAAAATATTACATATTTCAAAAATATTTACAAAATCACATATCTGATAAGAGGTTAATATAATAAAAATGTACAAGACAAGGAACTCATATAATTCAATAGATTAAAAAATTAAAAAGGGGAAAGGATTGGAATAAAAATTTCTCCAAAAAAAAGATATACAAATAACCAATAGGTAGCACAGACTGTATCCTGTTCCAGTTAAAAATGCATCCTCCAGACAGTTATCTCCACCTGCCTCTCCTCAGTCTCCTCTTCTTTGTTGCCATCTATGTTGTTTTCCACTGTCCAAAGAAGTGTTCCACATCACTAATCATCAGGAAAATTTAAATCAAAACCATAATGAGATATCACTTAACACCTGTTAAATGGCTATTTAAAAAAAACATAAAAACAAACAAACAAAAAATAAAACAAAAGCAAGTGTTAATGAGGATGCGGAGAAAAGGAATCCCTTGTACACTGTTGATAGGTATATAAACTCATATGGCCATTAAAGAAAGAAGTATAGAGTTTCTCAAAATATTAAAAACAGATGTACTTTATTATCCAGCCATCCACCTCTGGGTATATGTCCAAAGTAGTAAAATCAGCATCTCAATAAAACTTCAATGTCAAAAAAGAAAATCAGCATCTCAAAGATATGTCTTCAATAAATAAATGGCTAGTTTCTCATTCTTTCAAAAAAAAAAAAACATATGTCTTCATTCCCATGTTCATTCCAACATTATTCACAATAACCAAGATACAGAAATAACGAAAATTCCATTTATAGATGAATAGATAAAGAAAATGTGGTGTAGACATATATACACTAGGATAATATTCAAACTTTAAAAAGAGGGAAATACTAGGTTTCTGACCAAAATGGTAAAAGAGAGATTCCTTGCTTTGCTCCCAAGAGGATTATCTAACATTTAATAAGAAGGACACTCAGAGAGTCTTTTGGGTTGTGGAGAAACTGAAACAGCTCTTTGGACAGTGGAAAACAGCATAGATGGCAACAACAAAAAGGAGACTGCAAAGAGGTGGGTGGAGATAAATTTCTGGAGGAGGCATTTTTAAATGAAATGGAATATAGTCTGTGCTGCTGTCAGCTTAACCAGAGGTCCTGGGAGGGGAGAACTAAGTGGTGAGGAGGCACACACCCTTGACCAATGGGAAACATGTGCAAAGGACCTGTGGTGCTCCCCAGAGGCCAGGACCTGGTCAAAACAACAGAGACAGTTTTCTGGAGTGATCTCATACTCTCCTGCCCTTGGGACTGAAACTGAAAGCCTGAAATGCACTGACAGTGCACAGACTGCAGAGTCTCAGCTCTGCCACCTCAGAGAGGAGGGATATTGGTGGTGCAGCAAACACAAGCTAGCACCCCCTTACCCAGCAATTGGACCTTCCAGGTCCTTCTCCACCCTATAACTCAGCAACTTCGAAAGCAGATCTCAATACTTGCAGGAGCCAACAAAGGCCAAAAAATTAAAATCAAATTAAGTAAGACCAAAGCACCATCAGCAGGATAGGTACAAATAGTTCAATCCTCCAATTCTCTAAGTATGGATTCCTAAAAAAAAAAAAAAAAAACAACAAAAACTTAAAGTAGCAATATGGGCAGTCAAAAATATATAACATATTGCACTAGAGACCTCACACATGGCAACTTATGAGATCACAAAGCAGGAACAACTATCCAGAATCCAATTATAAAGACAAGGAATATTTTACCTCCCTAACTAATAGAGAGCTCAAAATTGTTGTAATAAAGAAACTACAAATGCAGAAAGGCAAGCCCAAGTGATACAAGAACATGGAAACATACAAAGAGAACATGGAAAAGCTAATCAAAGAGATAAAAAACAAAATCAGAAAAACAAATGACCTCAGAAAAAAATTAATGAGCAGAAAATAGAAATTGAAACTTTAAATTAAAAAAAAACAGATTTGAGATGTAAAGAACTCAACTGATGAGATAAAACATTATATGAATCTATGAAAGCAGAATAGAACAAATAAAGGATTGAACTAGTAACCTTGCAGAAAGTAATGCACAAAGGATCAGGTGGGAGACAAAAGAGAAATACAAAATTAAAAACAAAAAATGAAGAAATGCTTTGAGAACTATTCTACTCCATTAGGAAAAGCAGTATAAGAATAACGGGTGTCCCTGAATGGGAGGAGAGGGGGGAACAAAGAGCTTATTAAAATAAATAATAGTTGGAAAACTTCCCAAACCTTTATTTTATTTTTTAATAGATTTATTTATGCATATAATAACTGGGGAACAGGCCAGAGGTGCAGGGGGTGAGAGGATTCACCAGAGACAGAGTGGGGAACAGAACAGGCAGACTGACTGAAATACACTGCTGAGGGGAGCAGTGGGCAAGTCAGGAGAGGTCTGCTGCACCATGTGGTTAGCTCCCTGGCCGGCTGGGGATCAAAATGGTGCTGCAGTGGCTGCGGATAGCTTTATAGTGCTACATCTTAACCCCTTGCACCACCAGGGAGGCCCTTCCCAAACCTTTAAAAGGAACTAAATATGCAAGGTCATGAAATTAGAATGAGACCTACACCAAAATATTATACATAATAAATAAACTACTGATAAAGATCATGTATGCCAAACCCACATCTATCATCATACTCGGTGGTAAAATTTGAAAGCTTTTTCTCTAAGATCAGGTATGAGACAATGATGTCCACTTGCACCACTACTGTTCATAACATTGAAAGTCCTAGCTAGAGCAAATTAGGCAAGAGAAAAATATTTTAATAATCCAATTTGGGAAAGAAAGAAAAGTACCACTAGTTGCAGATAACATGATAATATTCATAGACAATCCTGAAAAGCTTTAGAAACATTGAATGAGTACAGTTAATTGGCAGGCTATAAAATCAATATGCAAAAGTCTGTTCTATTCCTCTATGTAAGCAATGAACTAGAAGAGAAAGAAATCAAGAAAACAATACCATTTATAGACATTGGCTTCAAAGTATTAAAAATATATGTACCATATAAGCCACCAGTTCCACTCCTAGATCTACCCAAAGAATTAAAAATCACTAATTCAAAGGAACATGTGCACCCCTGTGTTCATTGCAGCATTATTATAATAGTCAAGTTTGGAAACAGTTTAATTGTCCAATGGAAGATAATTGGACTGAGAAGTTATGGTATATAAACACAATGAAATGCTACTATTATAAAAACAAAAGATGAAATTCTACCATTTGCAACAACATGGATAGAGTTGGAAGGAATTAGGCTGAAAAAATGAGTCAGAAGGAAAAAGGCAAATATGGGGTGACTTCACTCATGTGTGAATATAAGTACAAAGAGCTAAAGAATAGACGAATCTAAAGCCAAATAAAATCCTAGAAATTTGACTGTTAAATTTAGACTACCAGAAGGGAAGGTTGGGCATGGAGACCAAGGAAAGGTGCCTAATGGAATATGATGTAATGTAATAGGTGCTTTGGTGGAGGGCGTGGTATGGTAACATGCATCTGAAGTCATGCATGTTACCTCTAAGTTATAAATCATATGTCATCTCTCGGTCATATGTCATATAAACCAATATTATCTTAATAAATATATGATACAATTTTTTAAAATTATATCCTGCCATTTAGATAACATGAATGAATTTGGAGGACATTATGCTAAGTGAAATAAGCTAGGGATAGAAAAACAGATATTGTACAAACCCACTAAACTGGTCAAACTCATTGAAGCAGAGAGTAGGATGGTATTTGTCAGTGGCTAGGGGGAGGTGAATATGGGAAGTCACTGATCAAGGAGTACTAAGTTTCATTTATTCAAAATAAATAATTCCTGGATATCTAATGTACAGCAATATGACTCTAGTTACTAGTAATTTATTGCATATTTGAAATTTTCCAAAAACTATATATCTTAAGCGTTTTCATCACACACACAAACTATGGTACTATGTGAGGTGCTAGATATGTTGAGTTTGGTGATTATTTGACAAAGTGTATAGATATGTCAAAACATCAAGTTTTATAAATTAAATATATACAATTTTTATTGTCGATTATACATCAATAAATATGGAGGAAAGAAGCATAGTAAGAGAACGTACAAGTTCTAAATTGACCCTCTTTAATAAGAACTGCTTAAGTAATACAGAATCTGTTCTGCTAATTCACTCTCTGAAAATTTCTCCAACTGCTTGTGGTTATATGCAGGGTATTTAATACATGTCATTAAAGGGAATTTCCAGTGCATTACAGGTCTCATTTAACCAGCATCATAATGCAAAGCTTTTTTGTTGTTGCTACTAATAATTAATAGACAAGAAAACACATACCCTGAAATTTTTTTCTCTAAAGCAGAGATCTAACAATATAAGTTTCCTGCCAAAAATGAGGGTTCCCTCCACAAAAAGGGGCAGAAGAGGCCATGTTTATTCTCTTGTTTCTTAGTGTAGCTTGATTGCCTTGGTAAAGTCCTGAGATGAAACAGATTGGCAGGTACCCTGGTGTGGAGGGATGAGAGAGACCCAGAAGTGGTATACCTACATTTTTTAATCTGTAGAGAGATTTGTATATAGGAACTGGCTGTCCCTCCAAATCCCCTGGAACTAGTTGGATGCTATGAAATTGCCAGCAAGGTGTTTGATAACCATGACCAGCATGCCTAAGAGTGGACTTATGTACTTTAATTCATTTCCAAAGCTGATTTTGACTCTCTGGGTCATGCTTATTGAAGTATATTGTCTCTGATCTCGACTACTATAGCAAGAAAAACTGTCTCACTTCCTCTTCCCAGACATGTGTGATAGAACTTCAACATCAGAGAGTGTTATAGGGCTTTGTGGTTTTATTTGTTTATTTAATGACATTAATTATTCTCTCTAGTTCCTATTCCTAAGTAGCAGAGATTGAAACTAATTGGAGATGATCAATAGGCATAGTTCCATAAAAGTTCTTTTATCATCTTTCTATATGTTAACCATCAAAAAAATGAAGCCTTCTTTTTTCAAAACCTTGGAAAATCCAACAACAGTAATTTATTCCTTCGTGACAACAACTCGTGTGGGTTGAACAGGAATGACTTTTGGAACAGCTACCTCCTTGACTTTTCTTTCACACATACCTGCTCCTGAATGCATTGCAGCTTGCCAACCAAGTCATGGGTGTTGACGTTGGTGTTGGAGACAGTGTTGACCTTAGTGGCACAGGGGTTTCTAGGTATGTGACACTCAGTCAGGAATGGTAGAATTGAAGTAACTAAGGAAGTATGACCTAATAGGTTGACCTAATTGAGAGAATTAGCATTGCTAAATAACAGAAATATCTTCCTAAGTGTGAGAGTAATCCAGTTAAGCACATGTTGTACAGCAAAACCAAAACAAGCAGGACACTTTAGTTACCTACATAGAAAAAAGTCAGGGACACATTTTTCAAAGCATTAAATGGGAATTTATCTACCTGATCTCCACTAGTGTTAATAAGAACCTCATCACTCACTGCTTTCAATAGTCCTCTTAGGTGTTACACTATGAATATTTATGCAATCAAAAGTAAATTACACAGGTAAGCATAAGCCAGAGAGATAGTAGATTATAGCAAGAGCTTCCAAATATTCTTAATTCTGAGACTTAGAAGGCTCTCTCTCACTCACTCTCTCTCAGTCTTTTTCTGAAGGAAAATTAACTATGGAAAACTACAGTGTTACACTTAAAACTGACTGAATAAAGTTAAAAAATATAAGTATAAATATCCCTTCTGACATTGAATATAAATACCCCTTCTGACATTCTTTTTCCTTAGTGTCTCTGAGTCTTAGTTTATTCATCTGTGGAACAGGCATATTACCAGATCTCAAGATTCTTGTGGGCCTTCAATAAGATTACACAGGGAAAAGTGTTTTATCATTAAAACATATATAAACTTCAGATTTTGCTATTTTATCAAAGTTATCGGTATGATTTCATCTGCTCATTTTCTTAACTCTTTTCTTCCTCCATGTGTACATTTTCCCCAATTCCCATTTTCCAAGATAACTAGTATGAGATCAATTCTTTATTCTTGTAGCCTGGGCTCACCCACTGGCTGGGTTCCTTACACTCTTTTAATTTAGTCACTCATTTAATCATATAAATATTGATTTATCTTTTTCATTAGAAATTAAATAATAATATCTGGAAGACCATTAACTTTACTCCTCAATTAGCAATAAGTCAGAAAAACATTTTGGATTCTATTTCAAGTTTAAATTTATGAGCATCTACTTACCATAGTTTGGAATAAGAGAATTATATAGTATCTACTTAAAATTTACTGTGTCAGGGCCTCCCTGGTGGTACAGGGGTTAAGTCTTAGCCCTATCAAGCTATCACCAGCCACTGCAGCATGAGTTCGATCCCCGCTAGGGAGGTAACCCACATGGCACAGCAGACCTCTCCTTCTCGCCTGCTGCTCCGCTCAGCAGTGTAATTCAGTAGATCCATCTTTTCTGCTCCCCACTTGTCTCTGGTGAATCCTCTCACTCCCCACACCTCTGGACTACACCCCAGTTCTTGTATGCATAAAAAATAAAATCCTTAAAAATTTTTTTAAAAATACGATGTCATCAACAAAAAACTATGAACCAGAGACACTTTTAGGGGGGCGGGGGCGGGAGGGGAGGGATTGGGGTCAGAATGGGGGGGCTGCAATTGTATGAGGAATATAAAAATAAAATTTATTATTTAAAAAAAAATAAAAGTTTAAATAAAAAAAAATACGATGTCAGTGAATAGGCCAATCTGAGAAGTAATGATTAGCAGGTCAGCACACTGTAATTTATGTGCCTTAATGCTTAAAACAGGGATTCAGGAGTATGCTGCATCTCTCCTTGCGGGGAGTATTGCCATTTCTTAAGGAGAGTATTCACTGTTGATTTTGCCCTTTGCCTTTCTAATACACAAAAATACTGCCCAAACAATAATACCAGTGGGAATAGATTAATGCTGGTGTTTTAACAGCTTCCTTGTTAAAAAAATGTTATTTATGGGCCTCCCAGCGGTTGAGCGCTGGGTTGTGAAGCTGCCCGCTGCCTCTGCAGTGCCGGTTCGATCCCCAGCTGCTCCCCGGCCACCGAAGGAGGGTCCCACATGGCGCGCAGACCTCTCCTGCCGCCCGCTGCTCCCCTCAGCAGTGTACTTTGGTCCTTCTGCCTGCTCTGCTCCCCGCTCTGGCTCGGTGAATTCTCTCACCCTCCCACGCTTCTGACTGTACCCAGTGCTTGTATAAATAAATCTTTAAAATAAATAAATAAATAATGTCATTGAATTGTGTCTCTAGCACAAGACTGAGCACTCAGTAGATGCTTAACAGCTACATGTGGAATGACTGAACTAAGAGACTTCCTTTATTTCTGAATATTAATTGAATTACAATCTATGTTTGAAATGAAAAAGTCAACATTTAGATACATCATCATTAGAATAATCCTAGATTGTTTAATTCTTAAACATTCCTAGTAGCTGTCCGGGGCTCAAATGTGTCCATCTCTTTATTCCATGATATTTGTTGAGGTCCTTGTTAATCCCTGCTTTCAGGAACCATGGCTTCCTGAAGCAATCTTCCACAAATCCAATGATTAATAATTGCTGATCTCTAGAGATACATAGACAATGATCAGAATTATGAAAGTGAAAAGCAGTCCAGAAATAATTAAGTAACTTTCTTATAAAAATGTCCTGCTTTCAAGGGAGTTTTAAAGTTTATTTTTTTAATGTTTCTTTTGCCTTCCTTTCCCTACTTTCTACCTTTTTTTCATTTTTAAAATTTCAAATGTAGTACTTTTTCTTTTTTTTTTAAAGATTTATTTATTTATGCATACAAGAATTGGGGTACAGGCCAGACGTCCAGGGGCATGAGAGGATTCACCAGAGACAGAGTGGGGAGCAGAACAGGCAGATCAGCTGAAATACACTGCTGAGGGGAGCAGTGGGCGAGACAGGAGAGATCTGCTGCACCATGTGGGTCATCTCCCTGGCGGGGGATCGAACTTGTGCTGCAGAGGCTGCAGATCACTTCACAGTGCTCTGCTTAACCTTAACCTTGTGCCATCAGGGAGGCCCCTATAATACTTTTTCTTACATTATTGTTAATTTTTGGACAATATATGGTTTCTCCCTTCAGGTGTGGATACCATAGTTCTACTACCAAAACACCCATAGTCCACATTCCCTTGTGCTCTCACCTCCAACCTGTTTTCACCCATTCCTCACCTCTTCTCTTCCCTATCCCTTTCTGGATGCCTCCTATCTATGTTCAGCTTTCAAGCTTTGTCTTTGACCCTTTGTTTTTTTCTCTTTTCCACATATAAGCAAAACCATCCATATTTGTCTTTTCCCTTCTGGTTTATTGCATTTAACATCAACCCTTCCAGTTGCAATGTATGTTCTTGGCTCCTTTGTCATACATTAAGTATCCATATGAAACTGGAGCCCTGCAGCACAGGGCAAAACTGGCTTTTTTCCCGTCTTAGCAGCAGGAGCATGTTGAAAAAGTGGTGGTGTTTAATGGCCTGTGCCAAAGTTGCTGCCTGTGGGCAGTTTGTCCCCCAGCTCTCAGCCCCAGAAGCCTCTTGTGGGCAGCTGCACTGTTGGCCCCACCATTGTTCAGGCTAGACAGAGGCCACCAGTGATAGGCAGGTGGCAGTGTTTCCTCCACCGCTACATGCCCTGGCATGGCATGGTACAGCCACTAGGAAGCAGCCACTAGGCCCCACAGCCCCTGGTTCAGGGATGCAGGGAGGAGCATGGACCCCAGTGGGCCATTTCCAGTGCTATGTCTCACTCCAGTTGCAGATAGAAGAGAGGCCAATGGAGTTCCAGGCCAACATGACAGGCTCCCAGTGGAGCCCAGCCTGTAGCACTGCTGCAGCCTTCCTCCTCCCCCTATTTACATTGTTATATTTGGTGCCTGGACCATCAAATGGACCTATCAGTTACGAGCTATAAGCTGATTAGTATGGTGCAATCACCATAGGATTGAAAATAGTCCAATCAGACTTGTAGCTGAGCAACTCTGAAAGAGGATAGAAGGCAGGGCAGGAACCAGATTGGGACAGATACTGTTCTAGCCCAGGAGAAAAGAGGAGACTCACTCTGTTCCTGGAGTGCCAAGAAAGAAGAAAGACTTTGTTCTTGACCTCCAACAAAGAAAGAAGCATCCAGCAGCCAACCTCTGAAGGAAGAAGAGGTTTGCAGAGGTCTGACTGGCTGCCCCTGCGTCTGGCCTGCCTCTGACTCGGCCTGAAAGGAGCACCAAATGCTCCTGGCCTGGTGTCTCAAAGAGCTGTTTGTTGTTGTGTGGGCCAACTGAACTGGTTTATTGTTTTATTCAATTTTTCCATGGATTTTTTAACGTTCTCTCTGGATTATCCTATCACTGGCAAATAACAATAGCTATATTTATTCTTTCCCAATTTGGATACCTTTTATGTCTTTTTCTTGCCTACTTGCTCTAGCTAGTACTTGCATTGAATAGTAGAGGTGAGAATGGACATCCTTCTCTTGTACCTGATCTTGATGGAAAGCTTTCAGTTTTTCTCCATTGAGAATGATGCTTCTAGCGGTGGTATTGTCATATATGGCTTTTATTATATTGAGAATTGTTACTTTTATGCCTAGTTTTTCAAGGGCTTTCATCCTAAATGGATGTTGAGCTTTATTAAATGTTTTCTTAGTGTCTATTGATATGATCATATGGTTTTAACTTAACTTTCTTGTCGTTGATGTGGTGAATTATGCTTACCAGCTTCTTTAGTTCGTGTAGTCATAAAAAATACTTAACAAGTCAATATATTTGACTGTTCTGAGAGCTTGAAACAGTAAAAGCAACATACAGTTTCTGCTCTCTGGAAGCTTATATTCCAGTAAAGAAAATGGAGTAGATGTTGGAACAGCACAGGGTGATGTATTCCCTGATCCAGATACGTGTAGGATAATGTGTGAACAAAGTAAATTGCAGGGAGGGGCCTCAATATGGCCTTATAAAAGGTGACCAGGGTAGGCCACACCTAGGGAAGTCCCAAAAGTTGCTATGCCCCTACATGAATGGACAGTAGTGTCTGGGATGGGGTAAGTCACCGCTCCTCTGAAGCTTACTGTGCTTGGAGGAGAAATCTATATGAAGAGATTAAGTTCTGTAAATAAACCTTCTGAAAAAATGTTTCACTGGGAAATAGACATGCCGGTTTAAAATGTGTGCTGAGTGGTAATATAAGCATCTTAAAGACAACCAATTACCTTGTCATACAGTGTACCATCAGGTCTAAGCCTGTGTCTAATTGAGGCTGGGAAATGGAGCATACTCTAAAGCCCTAAAGAAGATTGTGACTGTGGAAAACACTTAAAATTGTAGTTGCTATGTCTAAGATAAAGTGAATTTTAAAAAGTAATGTACACATTGTGACAAATGTTCTAGTAATAATTATTAGAGTGAAAGGGTCATTGCTTTAATCATTAAAATTTTAAATATTCTATATATACAGAAAGTTAGAAATAATTATTTGTATACACCCAGAATGTGAAAATAGAGCATTTTTATATTTCTTGCATTGTTCAAATTTCTTTTTTTCTTTTTCAAGAAATAAAACATTGAAAAAGTATATAGTTGAATCCCATTGTATATTTTCATTTTCACACTCCTTCCTTCCTCTGTGGAAGTGACTACTATTCTGAATTTAGTGTTTATCATTCCCACTCATGTCTTTATATTTTCATTATAAATATGCATTTTTAAGCAATCATTTTATTTCCTGTTTTAAACTTTAAAAAAAGGCCCACTATCCATTATCATTATTAAACTTGCTTTATTGCTGTAAATAATAAATGTGGATTTATCCATGTTGATACACGTAGCTCTAGTTCATTTGTTTTAATGTCACAGAGTAGAAAATATGTCAAATATTAAATTTTAAGTTGCTTCTTTTTTAATGGATATTTTTAAAATTTTAACTATTTTGACACATTTGGGTCAATGTTTTGTATATTTTTCTTTGCATTCACATGCAGGAGTATGTCTAGGAAATATGCCTACAAGTAAAATTGCCAAGTATGAGGGTAGCTGTACCTTTAACAAAACCGGTATGTCTTTTCATATACCCAAGAGGAGTAGATAAGCATTCCAATACCTCCAACTTAACCAACACTTGGAATTGTCAAAACTTATAATTTTGGTAGAGCTAGAAATAAAATAGTAGGTCATTTTTAATTTGCATTTTCTAAAATAATATGTTTAAAATTGGGTATGAAAAGAGTTCTCTCAGAAAACCATATGACTAAGAATGTCCTGTGTTAATGTAACTATGCTATATATATTCCTCAGTTGATTAGCAACTCTGCTTTATTTTCAGCAGTGATTTAAGAAATAAGCATATATACCCTTACTAGTCAATTAGAAAATGCTGTGCCCTTTAAAAAATAAACATTGGATGTTTCCTATTAATGCATACCTTTAAGCAGCTAAATTGTAACTTCTAAAAAAATTCATGTAGTATAAAATAATATTGTGTGCTGAAATAAATGTGGAATGAATACAAAATTAAATTTAATATGCTTACAATGTGGATACTTTGCCTCTGGTATACGTTTAACCATTGGGACAACAGTTGGGATACTTGTTCTTTTTAATTTAATTTATGTCTGCTAAGGTAGAGAACCTTGAGATATTTCTTATGTCACAAATTTGTGTATATTGTAGCAACTTGTATGCAAAGTAATTCAATATTGTACATGGTAATTTTTTACCACTGTATAAGTACCACTTCAATTCAGTGTAATATAATTTTAATTATGAAAATAAAGCTTTTATTTACTTTCATCTGGTTTTGATTTCTTCATTTTTATTATAAGATCCTTCATAAATATTGTGTAATTCATCTGCGGTTCTACTTAGATGTCTAGGTTTACTCTAACAAATGGAAGATCAGACGGTAGCCTTATTATATGTGTTCTGTTTCTTCTCATCTTGTATGTCATTAGTGAAAATAAGGATGGTTGTGATGTATAATGAAAATGCAGATTCATAACATGATTAACTTCATGTAAAACAAATTTTAAAGTGCCCCAGGCTTTAAATACATTACTCTGGATCTGTGCCCATGTTGTGTATACAAAGTGCTTTTCATACTATAAAAGCCTAGAATCAACCTGTTAACTAAAAACCAATAAATCCCCAAATGACACATGGAGAAAGACAATTATAAATAGTGTCTGCACACCAGAGCTTGTGTGATGGGCATATGAATATGAGTGTATGTAAATCAGTGAGTGTGAGTGTATGGGGGAGTATGCTGGAACATCTTTTCATTCTTCTAAGAGGACTGCAAAGTGGGGAATATTCAAAGCAATTTTAGAACCAAGGTAGTAATGTATGTCTGTATACCTGGTATTCACTGCTGTAGATCCCTGGCTTTAGAGATAATAACATAGGATAAATTTAACAAAAGTTACTTATGTTAACTGATAAAAAATGAATTCTAATTTTTCATTGCCTTTCAAAAAACCAAATGGCAGCCAATCCAGTTGCTCCTAAGTCGTTGTTTTGGGGGTACCTTGTCCCAGAACTCTAGGACCTCACCCCTGGTTATATTATCCGTGTTCCTTTCCCGCCACAGCAGTTTTTCAACAATCTCCTATACTATATTTCCAGATGAGTGTAAAAGAGCAAAAGAAATTGAAGGAAGTTTCATCTTGTGTTGCATAGAGAAGACATGAGCACACTTGTCGATTAGATGAAGAGAGGCTTCTGGATAATGCAGGGGCAGAAAGGACAGAAAACACTTTTTCCTTCTGTGTTTGTCCATTGAAATTTATCTCAAGGTAAAACATGGCCCTAATTTGCTTTATTTTAATTTGGTTTCTAAGTGAAATTTTCAAGAACATTTCAAGTGGTGGGGACAACATGAGTAAAGGCATCTTGAGAAAAAACATGTGTCTAGGGGAACAAAAGACAGTTCTCTAGAGATTAAAAGGCAAGCAAATGATCCTGGGGGCCAAAACTAGAAAGACGGTTGGCTCCTAGACTATGAAGAAACTTGGAAGCTATTTTATGGATTTGATAGCTAATCTGAAAATGGAGTGTTGTTAGTTGTTAAATTATTTTAAGCTCTGTAGTGCTATCATTAGAATCCCAGCACATTCTATGCTGGCTGAGGTATGGATTACAGGGAATGCTGGAGGCAGTGGCAACAGCTGGGCTGCCTGATATGGGCAGTGGAATAGGGCAGGATGGGAGTAGATTGCAGGACTTGAGGTTGCATTTGGAGGTGGAGAAGGAAGAATCAAAGCAAAACTGTACATCGTTTCCAGTTTGGGTTATTGGTTGTGCTTCCAAGTGAAACAGAGAAACAGAGAAGGAGGTTTATGGCTACGAATATGAATTTAGAGTTTCATCTCTTTCTTATGTGTACTTTTGATTTCTGTGGCTCCAGTTCCCTTTGATCTCCACCCTAAAATGTTATGTACAATGATATTTGCACACAAATGACAGATCATATTTATTGCAGTGTACTGTTATAACTGTTCTATTTTATTATTAGTGATTAATAACTCTTTACTGTGCCAAATTTATTAATTAAACTTTATCATAGGTATCTATATGTACCATCAGTGCTTTCAGGCATCCCCTGGGGGACTTGAACGAACTCCCATGAATAAGGGGGAACAACTGTATTTTGGTGCAGATGTCATTGAAAAGGCCTGTGGTGAGCTTGCTGGTTATACTACAGGGGTAAGAGCATGGGAGAAATATGACTAGGGTTATCCTGAGCTAAACTCTGAATGATGCTAAAAGCTTGGATTTCAGGCACAGAGGGTGGCACAAAGGCATGGACCCCTCAATTCTGGAAACTATTTGTGTCTCAGAATGGCTAATAGGAGCAGGGGTACTCAGCAAGCTAGGACTTCATGCTGGAGAAGGAGACGTGCCAGATGCTTCAGGGCTGACATGATAAAGATGAGTTTAAACTTCACTCTAAAATCTAGGAAAACTTTTAAAATGAGAGATATGATGAAATTTATATTTTACAAGGATAGCCTGGCAATGTGGGTGCAGTGTGGTGAATAGATTGGGTGTGGAGGTCAGAAGATGTCTGTTAGGACCTTGCTATTACTGGTCATATATTAGTCAGAAGCAAAGTCAAAGTTAATTGTATTTTCCACCACCAACTGCATCCTGCTTCCAAGAACACGGTAGCAAAACAAAAACTAACAACAGTTTTTAGATATGTCTGTTTTAAGGAAAATCTGATAATTCAGATTCTCTGACCTTCCTTCGCTCATATTTCTCCCTGGGATGATCCCAGTGCCTGAGAGGCCATTCATGCACTATCCTGGCTGTGTGTAGGTGTAACTGTTGCATCTGCAGTACACATGATGATCTGGATGCAACACATGATGTTGCATCCCCAGTATAATACATGGCGATGTGCTTGCTCTATTTGGTCACTATGAACCCAGCTTTGTAGAGGACACAGGTGTGGCTGGTACTCTGTGGTCCTGTGCACTCTCTCTCTACTCTACTCTCCTTGTTCTCAGTCTCAACCATAGCCTCCAGGTTCAAGTGTCCAATCTGTGGCCGCCTCATTTCACACTAAGTATCCAGGTTAGTGTATAGACTTCTCAGCACTCTTGTGTCCCCAGTAGACACCCGGAAATTCTTTCTGCTTTTTTTATCTGCCATACTGGGGTATGTTTTCATGCCAAAAGACTTCTGCATATAAAAAGGAATTCACAAATTCACTTGTGTTTTTTAAAATGTTTGTTAGTCCCAAAGCTTAAAAATCAACGTACAGAATTCATTTTGCTTACAAATCTGGTTATTTTTCACAAAATAAAAACAGTTAAGTCCTTTGGTTTTTCTTTTCTTCTTTTTCTTATGACTTTGCCATTGGTTTCAAATACTATATAAGTTTCAGGACTATAGATTCACATCATGAAAAATGTATATGCCATACTGCTCCCACAACCAAAGTTCTATTACCATTCACCATTATTAAATTGACCCCCCCATACCACCTCCTTTATTTTTCCCCTCAGGTAACCACCATTTATTTATTTATTTATTTATTTATTTATTTATTTATTTATTTATTTATTTTTATCAGAGTCTAAGAGTTTCCTATGCTAGACTTAAACTTTAATGGGAGAAAGGCTTTGGGGTGATGAGGAACTATAATCCCTGAGAAAAGAAAAATTCATCAGAGTCTATTTCACTTTTTAAAATATTAGCTCAGTTTTATCAGAGATAGTGCTTTGGTTATTGCTGTATTTCTATAATAATTGTAGCTTAGAAGAGAATAAGGTCACACAAGAGAAAAAGCCAAAGAGCATGGTATTTAAGAGGAAGTGGAGTCAGTGGAGAAAGAACTGCCTTCAAAAGAGACAATGATAGAAGAATCAGAAAAGTCAGGGTGGAAGTACAAAAAGGGAATTGTGTGACAAGACCTCAGAGAGAACTCTTCAAAAAAGGCTATGCATAGCAATGTTAGATGCTGTAATTACGATTAAGAGGCAATAGTTATGATACAAGGGCAAATATTATATGATTCCTCTTATGTGAGATACCTATAAAATTCAAATTCACAGAGACAGAAAGTGGAAGGGTGGTTGTCAGAGACTGTGAGCATGGAGGCGTGGAGAATGAATATTTAATTGATATGGAGTATTTTGTTATTTATTGCTATATTACAATTGCAAACCACTACATCATTTGACTTGCTCGTGAGGCTGTGGATTGGTTGGTATCAGATGGGTGTATCTCTTCTGCTGGTACAGCTTGGAATCTCTCCTAGTATCTATCCAAAGCTGCCTGGGGCTAAATGTCCAAGATGAATTTACTTTCATATCCAAGACCTTGGTGGGATGGTGGTAGACTAACCCTCTCTTCCATCACATGACAGCTTTGGGCTTCCTTAATGGGGGCTGAATCCATTTGCCAAACCCCAAATTAGTCTTTTTTTTGGAAGGCATGAATCAATGGGGGCTACCAAGGTTAGCCTGCCATGATGAAACAGATGTTAGAAATGGATAAGAAACAGACTAAGTAGAAAAGAAGAATAAGAACATTTATGTCAAGCTGACAGGTGGATATGAGGAAACCTGAACAAATATACAGAGATAGGAGTGAGCATATTGTATGGGAATAAGAAAAAGGAGCCAGTGTGGAGTATGTGGGGTGGAGAGATGTTTTAGTTTGACTAGTGATGAAAAGACTTTGCATTAGCTTTCAATTTTTTAGATTCTAATTATTCAGAATCTGTGTTCATGTTATGTTGTTGGATGAGCAATAAAGCAGAAAGAAGGAATGAATGGAGATGAAAGTCAAATCAATGTTTATTTTTTATATAAAGAGATTGGGATCATCCTTAATTTCTCTCTCTTTTTTTTTTTTTTTGCCTCCAGCAGCCAGCCTACAAATCCTATTGGCTCTAATTCCAAAGTATACCCTAAATCTGACTATATATCATCATTTCCCCATACAAAATCCTCATCTAGATTCTATCATTGTTTAATGGAACCACTCTGACAGCCCCCATCATGTATGTCATTTCAAGTGACAAATGACATCTCAATGACACTTTGCTTTGACTAGTCAACATAGTGCCCATAACTTTCCCCATGTCCCTCATTATTAAATTCCACCTATTTTTTTTCTTTCATGATTTGTCAATAACACACATATATGGGATCAGGGACACATCTATTTTTATATTCTTATTTTAATCAAAATGATATGCACATAGTTTTAAAAGTCAAACATTACTATAAAAATTTGTGGAGAGGAGATTTTCCTACTTCCCGTTCATCTTCCCATGCCCTTCCCAGAAAAAAACAAAACAAAACAAAACACTTCTACCATTGCAGCAGAATCTTGTTATACTTACTCTTCCTTGCTGCTGTTTCAATTTGTAGGTGCTACCTATTGATTTACCACTACAGAAGATGAAGAGTTGTCCCTCTTTCATCTCCTTCCCATGAATATACACAAAACTGCCAGCACTGCCAGCCTTCCACTATGGGTATTTCCTGATTTTTTTTTTATTACAATGTTTTTGGTAATTGCGTTACTCCCTCAGCTTGTTTGGTCATTACCGCAGCAATACATAATTTTCTCTAATTCCTTTCAATAATTAAATTTCATACTCTCCCCAGTTATATAATATTTGTTTCCACATGTTCAAATATATCATCTCTTCTATCACTTTTTTCAATTAGTTTTTTATTGAGTAATTTTTTCACCTTGGTGAAAACTTTCCTGGTACCTTCTAATTTTCTCCATTCTACTGTATACTGCAGAGCTATTACTTTAAAACTTGCCTTTATCATCAGCACTGGGGATTAGATTATTCTCTCCTACTAAGATTATTTCACAAAGGATGTTTCCCCTCTAATAGAACATATTGTCTATCAGCTTGTGAAAAAGGGTATTTGGAAAATAAATATCTTGAGATTTGACATGTCTGTAAATATCCTTAATGTAAACCTCTTTAATATTTCCACTTGTTAAGTCTATTGTTGTTATTAAGTATATTTCTTCTTGTTATTAAGTCTGTTATATTCTACTTTGAGGATTATGTTCCTTAATTTGCAACCATGGCCCTATTACCTTCTAGAAATATATGTTTCAATTAAAAATTCTGAAGTTGGGCCCATGTTTTGTAGGTGACTTTTTCTCCTGACTATATGCCTGTCGGGTAGCCTATAGGGGCTACCTTTTTTCCAAGTGTTTTAAAATTTGTCAATAATGGCCACAGGTGTGGGTCTTGAATTACTTTGTTGGATATTCTTTGAACTCTTTAAATCTGAAAACTCAGGTCCTAGGAAATACCCTAGAATTAATTATTTAATTTATACTCTTCATTTTCTCTGTTCTCTTTCTTAAACTAGTTATTTGGATGTTGGACTACCATATTTTCTTATGATTCCTTATTTTATCATAATTCTTCTCCCCTATTTTCCATGTCCTTCTCCTCTAGTCCCTGGAAAAATTCCTTAATTTTATTTTCCAGACTTTATTGAATTATATACACTTCTGTAATCCCACCTTTTATTTCTTTTTTTCTTTTTTTAATTTTATGTATTTTTCCATCAGTTTTTCATTTTTGCACAATGTGTGCATTTTCATCTTGTTTGTAGTCCCAATACAATTCCCACCCCACCTTGTTTGTTTTTTTTTAATAATAAATTTTATTGTTATATTTCCCATACAATTGCAGCCCCCCCATTCTGACCCCAATCCCTCCCCTCCCGCCCCCGCCCCCCTAAAAGTGTCTCTGGTTCATAGTTTTTTGTTGATTTTGATTTTCACTTTCTTATAGTTATTCATTTTCCTGGTCCCTTATTTAAGTTTTCTAGATTCCTGCTATGAGTGAGACCATCCGGTATTTTTCTTTTTTCTTTTTGGCTTATTTCGCTGAGCATGATCCCTTCCAGCGCCATCCATGTTGCTGCAAATTGCATGTGTTTATCTTTTTTGAATGCTGAGTAATATTCCATGGTATATATGTACCACATCTTCTTGATCCAGTCATCTATTTTTGGGCATTTGGGTTGTTTCCATAGCTTAGCTATTGTAAATAGTGCTGCTATAAACATACGCGTGCAGGTGCCCTTTGGAATTAATGTTTCTGTGTCCTTTGGGTAAATACCTAGGAGTGGAATTGCTGGATCGTATGGAATCTCTATCTTTAGCAGGTTGAGGAATCTCCACACAACTTTCCATAATGGTTGGATGAGTTTTCACTCCCACCAGCAGTGCAAGAAAGTTCCTTTTTCTCCACATCCTCACCAACATTTGTTGTTGCTAGTTTTTTTAATATGTGCCATTCTCACTGGAGTAAGCTGGTATCTCATTGTAGTTTTGATTTGCATTTCCCTGATTACAAGTGATGTTGAACATTTTTTCATATGCCTGTTGGCTCCCACCTTTTATTTCTACAGGCTTTTTTTTTTTTTTTTTTAGCAAATGTTATTTTTTTTTTTATAGAGGCATGTTTTATTTATTTATTTATTTATTTGTTCATTTGTTTTGTTTATACATGCACTGGGTACAGTCAGAAGCACGGGAGGGTGAGAGAATTCACCAGAGCCAGAGCAGGGAGCAGAACAGGCAGAAGGACGGAAGTACACTGCTGAGGGGAGCAGCGGGCGGCAGGAGAGGTCTGCGCGCCATGTGGGACCCTCCTCCGGTGGCCGGGGAGCAGCCGGGGATCAAACCGGCGCTGCAGAGGCTGCGGGCAGCTTCGCAACCCAGCGCTCAACCACTGCGCCACCGGGGAGGCCCTCTACAGGCTTTTTAAACTGCTGGCTATTCCTCTGTTTTTAAAAAAATAAATTATTGTTGTTATTTTCCTGTGCTGCTTTATGTTTGCAGTATTTTGTTTCTCTGGTAAAATTAATGAGACTTTGTTTTTGTTTTCATGCTTTTGCTGGATCTCTGTTCCCTACAAGTTGCTTTTCTCTGTTAGTTTGGTTTCCACATTTCTTGGGAGAGACTTTCCTCAGATTCTGATACTATTTGGTTGTTGGTTCAGATTTAAGAGTGGGCTACCTTAAAGTAGATTGATGTGTAAGAACTACAGACCATGGTTTTTACTGTAGGGCAATCAGACTGGGTCTTTCCATGGAAAACTCCCAGGTAAAGGTTTCTTGGCTTAGTCAGATTTCTTAGTGAAGGCTCTTTGAGGCACCTGGCAAAATAATATAGGTACCAGCGCTCTAGGAATCCTGATGGGGAAAAGTTATGGTGAAGGGGAGTGGAGATGGTTGCCTCAGAATTCTATGTGTCCAGCATTCAGCAAGCAGAATCCTCTTTTTAGAAATGCCCCTTTCATAACACATTCCAGCACTTCTTCAAACCAAGTCTATTTGTTTTACTGACTATAGGGAGTAGTGACAGGGACTAATAGCTTCTTATACACAGTACCCAATCCTCCTGCCCTCTTTTTTTGTTTTTTTAGCCTTCCTTTTACTTCCATTTCCATTAAGTAACACCCATACTGAGATGTAAGGAGCTCTGGTGGTGTAATTGGATTGCTTTTCAGCTTCCTCACTGCTAACTCTGTGGTCTTTTATTTTTTATTGAAGTAACATTGACTTATAACATTATATATGCTTCAAGTGTACATCATTATACATCAACTTCTATGTATAGTACATTAAGGTCACCACTAAATGTCTAATTGTATCCTTCACCATACAATTGACCCTTTTTACCAGATTTACCCACCAGCCTCTTCCTTCCCTTCTGGTAACCACTAATTTGGTCTAATAGTCTAAAAGTTTATTTTATTTTATTTTATTTAGCTCATTCATTTGTTTTGTTTCTTTATGTACCACAAATGAATGCAATCATAGTGTTTGTCTTTCTGTTAGACTTATTTCGCTGAGCATAATGTATGTGCATGTTGTTATAAACATCAGGGTTTTATCTTTTTCAATAGCTGAGTAGTATTCCATTGTGGATATATATCACATTTTCTTTTTAAAAAAAAGATTTATTTATTTATGCAGGGGTGGGTGGTGGTGAGAGGATTCACCAGAGACGGAGTGGGGAACAGAACAGGCAGATTGACTGAAATACACTGCTGAGGGAGCAGCAGGAGAGTCAGGAGAGGTCTGCTGTGCCATGTGGGTGGCTCCCTGGCCAGGGATAAAACACATGCTGCAGAGGCTGTGGACAGCTTCATAAGTTGCATCTTAACCCCTTGTGCCACCAGGAAGGCCCATATATCACATTTTCTTTATCTACTCCTCTACTGGTGGGCATTTAGGTTGTTTCCAACTCTTGGCTATTATAAAAAAGTGCTCATGAACATTTGTTCAGTGAACAAATTAGTATTTTCATATTTAGTAAATAATAAGAAGTGGGATAACTGGGTCATATGGAATTTCTATTTTTAATTGTTTGAGGTATCTCCATACCATCTTCTATAGAGGCTTTGCCAATTTACATTCTCATCAACAGTGCATAGTCCCCTTTAATCCGTATCCTCACCAACACTTGTTTCTTATCTTTTGAAAAACAGGCATTCTCACATGTGTAAGGTGATAGCTCATTGTTTAGATATGCATCTCCCTAATAATAAGTGATGATGATCATCTTTTTTTTATTTTTTAAGATTATTTATGTGTGCAAGAACTGGGGTACAGGCCATAGCTGTTGGGGGGTGAGATGATTCACCAGAGACAGAGTGAGGAACAGAACAGGCAGACTGACTGAAATACACTGGTAAGGGGAGCAGCGGGCAAGTCAGGAGAGGTCTGCTGTGCCATGTGGGTAGCTCCCTGGCGGGAATTGAACTTGTGCTGCAGTGGTTGTGGATAGCTTCATAGTGCTGCGCCTTAACCCCTTGCGCCATCAGGGAGACCATGATGATCATCTTTTGATGTGCTTATTGGTCATCTGTAAGTCTTTGGAGAAGTGTCTATTCAGTGCCTCTGCCCATTTTTTAATCAGGTTATTTGCTTGTTTGGTTTGAGGATTAGGAATTCCTTCTGTATTTTGAATATCAACCCCTTGTTGCATTTATGATTTGCATTCAGTAGGATTTATGATTTTCAATTTGAAGATAGTTTCTTTTGCTGTGCAGAAGATTTTTAGTTTAATGTAACTCCATTTGTTTATTTTTTTCCCTTGCCATTGGAGTGAAATCCCCAAAGACATCTATAAGGCTGATGTCAAGGGCCATATTTCTTGAATATAGTTTATGGTTAGAGGTCTTCCATTCATGTCAGTAAGGATCTGCCAAGTCAGTTAATAATGGTCTGCCTGATTTTTCACTTTCAAAATTTGTTGTTATTTTCTTTTTACCTACCCTATTTGTCCTTTGAGATTTATGTTTTTTTTTTAAATACATTTACTATTGCTCTAGCAGAGTTTGTAGAGAAAGCACAAATAAATGCACATGTTCAGTGGATTATCTTTTCATTTATTTACACTTGGGAATTCTGTCTTATTTACTGCTTCATATTCTAGTGCCACAGCAGCTGGCAATACTAGGTTTATGATAAATATTGGCTAACTAACTGATGACTAACTGATACTACAGCTAACTAAAGATTTCTGAATAGCCTAAAAGCTGGAAACTTGAAAATGACAATATTGTGGGTGTATTTATAGTGAGGTATTTCTAAAAGGTAAGGATTCTTTAAAAATACTTTTATCCTATTGTGTTTCCTTTTAAAATTTTTATTATTTTATTTTTTTGGATTTTTTTGTTTAAGAATTTAAAAAGGAAATATGAACTGATGGAGTAACAGAATACTTAGGGAGCAATAAGATAGGTAAAATTAAAATACAGTGCATGAAAATTTTTTTTTAATTCAACCTTTAAGTTTTATTCCATTCCCTAACCAAATATATATATACCTTGTGATTAGAGTGATTTCAGGTCTTTTCTAATATCTTCATTTCCTTGGAGTTTGGCTATTTTCTGTTGTCAGAATGGCAAATTCCTAGCACAGTTCAATGATGCAATTTTGTTCCCTAAAGTATTTAAAATACGTTTTTGAATATGAGAATGAAATTGGCTCCCCTCTGATGACAATGTGCTCATCAGCCCCATTTTAGAATTTCCAATGTGGGATAAATTTATCCATGTGTAAGGAAAACAAAGGAAAAAGTTAGAAGCAAGGAAAATTATTTTTCTTTCATAAACCAGGGCCATGTTCCATTAAGTAGCCAATTATGTAAGTATTTTGGTTTTGCTTTTTTTTTTTTAAATTGAGATGACTTTGTTTTACAACATTGAATGAGTTTTAAGACTACAGGTTCAGAACTGTGTTACCACCCCCAAAATTCTAATAACCCTCTACCACCGTCCCTACCTATTATTCCTCCCACCCCTCCTGTTTGGTAACCTCAGATCTATTGTCAGAATGCAAGCAATTGTTTTTGTGTTGTTTTGTCTATTTGTTTTGTTCCTTTATATTATACATATGAAATCATCTGGCATTTGTCTTTCTCCTTTTGACTTATTTCACTTAGCATAATCCCCTCAAGTTCTATGCATGTTGTCAAAAAATAGCAAAAGTTCACTGTTTTTATAGCTAAGTAGTATTCTATTGTGTGTCCAAAGACATACCATATCTTTCTCCAATCATCTGTCAGTGGGTGCAATTTTGTATGTATTGATTATTTTAATAAAATTTATTAAGCGCCTACTATGTATATCAATTGTGCTAAAATTAGAAAGTTGCCATGTCCTGTCTACACTTGTCTAAAAAAATTGACTTGAAATTCAGTTTTCTGTTGCTACTTGACTATGAGAACTTTACTATAGTTGTAAGCATTTTTATTCTCATGCCATTTTGGTAAAGTGTGTAACTTTCTGCTATCATTTTCTAGATTATGAATTGAGAGACTAAGTAATGTGATGACAGAAGGCTTGGAGAAAACCCATGCTAAAATTAGACTTAGAACTCAAATCTCCAGTGCATTTGTTTTACCCTAGTAAAAAATATAAATAAAATAATGAGGGAAGGAAATCAGGGTAATCATATCTGGTTCAGGAAGACCTTAATGTTAAATATCTTATTTAAGTTAGCTTTGCAAATATAGATCATTCTTTGGTTAGGAATAATCATGATTTTGGAAAATTGTAAATAGCTAAAAGATGGAGTCCTTTTAGCTAATCTTCAGTAATTAATCACAAATTAAATTATTTGTGATGAGTCAGTCATTTTTTTTTTCCTTTTTAACTATCAAATGCAATGCCTCCTAGAGATGTGGGTATATGGTAAATGCTCACTTATGACCTCAATAGTTTCTTTGAAACTGGAACTTGAAGTGAAACTACATGTAACAAAGTCAATTTGACCATAGACTAATGGATATAACAAGAGTTTAGCTCCTACGCTGTATTTCTGGTCATAAAAAAATCACCAAACTTCTAAATAAAGACCTAAAATATTTCTAACATTAAGCAATAATTTATATTCATTTATATTGCAACCCACTTATTCCAGTTCAGGGTCACGGTGCCAGAGCCTGTCCCAGCAGCTTAAGGTGCCAGGCAGGACCCAACCCTGAACGGGACATCTTTTAGGGCGGTGCACACTCACATAGCCACCTATCTCCCTCCAAACTGGGACAAACTTCAGTGACCTAATGTGCCCATAGTGGGCATGTGGAGAGATGTGGAGGGATCTGGAGGGCCTGCAGAAACCCCATAGGCAAGCAGAGAACATGCAAACTCCGCACACACAATGGCCCTGCTGTGACATTATAACCAAATGACATTGAAAGAAATGCCATCTTTGAAATGTTATTCAAAGACCTGCTGTAGTAGTAATGGTACTACAAATTAAAAACCTATAAAATCTGCATATCTGAAAATGTCAATATCATTTAGAATTTCTAAGTGAAAGACACTAATTCTTGTTACAAAGACCTGAGCGCCTCCAGTTAGAGTTCTGATTATTAATTATCTTGAATAACTTGTTTCTTTTTGCTAGTTTTCTCCTGCCTTCTTCACCTCCTCCTTACTACTATCCTTACACTCTGCTGGTGAGGAAGATCTGTCCTCTCAGGCAAGGACAGGAAGGAAAGTGAACAGCTCTCCCAGGAGGCCAGAGCTAATGGGGGCTTCTCAAATCTTTCAGCAGGGGATGTCAATGATAACGTGCGGTAGAGGTCTCTTCTATTGGCTCTCTGACCTCTTGGTAAACTATTTGTTTTTCCTTGTATTGATTAAAAAAGTAAGCCACCAATCTGTAACTCCCCATCAACCAGACATTGTTTTTAAGAACCATGCATGTTTAAAATATATTAATTCAGTAGACTGCAGATCCTTGACTTTCTTTTATTCTGCAATTTGGGTAAACTAGATTGTTGATGATAAAAGAGAGACCTTGAAAGATGCAGCGAATGCTTCCAGACTTGAATTTTTTTTTAAAGAACATGAACCACAAAATTAAAAAGTCTGTATAATACTCTAAATAAGAAATCATCTGAAATAAGCATTTTCACTAATTATGAGTATCTAAAGATTAAAATGGTAATCTTTATTTACATTTTGGCTGTGGAAAGGTACTCTCTAAGTAATTGAATGAACAAGCTGAAGCTATTGTTTTCTTTAGTATGCAATGCAGAGTCTGTTTTTTCCTTCTCCAAATTAAAGTAAAATTCAAGGACTTAAGGCAACTTGATCGCCTACAAGTATGAATCTTTACAGTAGAGAGAAACCTCCAGGCTGTATACCTATTGACATTGCTTAATAAAAACATCTAGAATAATGGTGCTTCTGGTTGTGTTTCCAATAGCAATGTGATTGCAGTGCTCTGTGGATTAAGTTACCGATCCTTTGAATTCTGACCTTCTGTCTAAAACAGCTTTAGAGGTTACTCTTTTTTTTCCGATTTGGGAGACTGAAGGGGAAAAAAGTTAATGCTGCTTGAAGGAGGAAAAAAATTCTATAGGTTATTAGGTTTGGGTTTTTTATTTTTCCTCTTGCTGGCAGTTCCTTTGTAACAATAATAGGGCTTCTTGGTTTTGAATAAACTATGCCTCCAAATGCATAAGGAGGTTTGGCGTGTATATTGAATGTTATTATTTCCTTGGTGAACAAATCAAGTGTTTATGATGTAATAGCCATTAATATCAAAGTTTGTCATACTAGATAACTGGAAATTAAGAATCACAAAAGGGAAGAAATTGATAAAACTAAGAAAGATGTTCATGTTATTGCATGTTTTAAACTCAGAGTCTTAGCTTCTCCTTATTTAAAGAAAAAGTTGGAAAAATTTGTAATTCTTACTTTAAAGAAAAATTCACCTTTTTGTTAAATAAGGAGAAAAATATATATATCTCCTATTTTGTTATTTCAAGTTTAAGAATCCATCACATTTTTCTCTACCACTTTTAGAAGCTGTAAACTAAATTGCAATATTTGTGGATAATTAGATATTGTATAGTAATTATATTTATCCTATATTGAATATGTCATTTCAATATATATCGTTTCAATAGATCACATACCTTTTTGGATATGTTAACTTTATTAGGTGTCACCTTGCTACAAAAATGACAATACAAGCAGGACACATTAATATTCCAGTATTCCATCTACTATTTATTTAGTGGTAACTTTGATGGTACTAGAGAAATAAGGCAGATTATAGAATAAATGGGGGGGGATCAGTTTTAAAAAAGCAGGATTCCTATAGATAAACTGTTACATTACTTGTTAAAATAAATTAAATATGTATATAAAATGCCTAGCATAGAGCCTGGCACATAGTAAGCACTTAATAAATGCTGGTTCCCTTTCTTTTTACATGAGATCATAATTATTTCTGAAGAATTTTAAAACTGTGAACTCAGCTGTCATGAAACCTGGAAAACACAAAGCAAATTTCCAGATCCTCTTACATGCATTGGAAGGTGCTGACAAGATGGGTTTTGCCCATGGCTTAAAGGAAAAAAAGTTGATGGGGAGACAACCTGGGCTCTTTCAGTTGTTCATATCCACAGAAATCCATTTTACAGTGCGAGAAAGCAAATAGTTTATTGCTGAGATTAAGCATATGCTTCCAAGACCAATTATTTACATATTTTTGGCAGAAGGAAGAAAAAGTAATGCTGCCATTTTGGAAAATCAATTGGTTTTGTAATAGAAACCTGATACATCATATTTTTCTTAAAGTGCCAACGTGATCCCATTTGATTTTCTTAGAAATCTACCACTGCCCTTGTTATCAGGAGTATTTTCAAGAATTCCCCCCTCAAAGTTTCTTAAAGAATAATAAATTTTTAAAAAGATATCCTGTAGACAGTCATTATTACAGATGAAAACAAGTTTCCCACCCTACATAAATAAATGGTTAAATAATCATATGTAGTGACCAATGTGCTTCAGGCAGGCCAGAAAATAGGTTATATTTCCATATTGTGTTATATAGACTATACTATTTATTAAAGTAATTTCCATGGTACAGTTCATAGTTAGTAAATGGCCTTCTTAAATGTACTGTTGAAAACTATTCATGTTGCAGATTGAATGGAAAACATTTAGCAAAATACTGGTAGACATTCAGTTTGGTGGATTTAATATCATTCTTAAAATAAATAGAGGATGTTTTACTTGGTTGCATTTCAGCTGAAGGCTACTGGGAGCAGGGCCTTCATTGTAGGTCTCGTGCCAGTGGGGAAAGAGTAGGTCATGGAAGTGACCGCTCCTAATGCCAGCTAGGATTGTAATGTCAGCCATCCAGACACTGTTCCAGCAGTTCCATAAAGAAGCCAGAAATGCATTGCCATGGCATGTACCCCGAGAAAAAGACAGTTCTCAGGAAGCAAGAGACCTACAATTACAGCATTTTGGAATACTCTATTTACCGTTCTACGTTGAACAGTTTGAATCGTAACATGCTGAGTATTTCTAGGTATTGATTTTAATAATGTTTGCAGAAATAATAACCAGGATTTTGCTTTTGAGGAAAAAGCATTGATCTCTAGTTGTTAATTATATTTTTACAGCTCATAATACCATTTTTTCTTGAGAAATAAGAATTTCTTTCATAAGAATTCTAGAAACAGATAAAAGGTGGTTCCATTAGACCAGGTAATAGCCTGCATGCTTAATTTTAAATTTATCCAAGGTAAATACAAGTAAAAGAAAAATAACTTCTAAGTACATCTTTTATTGGAAACGTTGTTTTCTCAATGTTTTAATGTAATTAATCAACTATTTGTAGTTTTAGAAAAGTTACAAATTATTTTTAATTGTTCTAATTCATATATATTAAATATATATGAAAAAAGACAAAGTTATATATGCATACATATATGTATATACATATATGTATATATATATACCTGTATGCACACATATCTGCCCTTGTGTTTTTTTTTAATTAGGGGCATTTGTTTGTTTTTATAATCATGCCTTTATTTAAAATTCTCTGTTATTTGAAAAGTAGTAAACTTCTCAAATTGCAGATTTCTATATAACTAGGCATGTATGTAGGTAACAGCTGGCTCTGTAAGATAAAATCTGTTGGGAGATACAGTATATGAGAGATAGTGCTCTTTGAGGTAATCATACATTTCATTACAATTGACTGAATAAGTGTTTTTCTCTTCCAGATATATCTTTTTTGGTTTGTTTTAGTGTGGAAAAGCATATTGGAAACTTTTTAATCCTATGTTTTTGTGCTGAAATTTCTGCAGGAAATATCAGATAACCTTTTCTACTATTACCTGTGTTTAGTAATAGCAGAATTTAAAAAATTTTTCCTAATTTCTGTGTAATATATATATGACTTAATTTAGGGAATAAATTGGCCCTTAAAGTAGATAGTTAAGTTATATAATTACAGTTGATGATAATTTAGAAATAGGAATTTAACAGTACACTATAAGCTGAATCTTATTAGTATTGGTTTACATTTTGGCTATCATGGAACAAGTTATTTCTGATGTAAGTTGTGTATAATAGTGCTTATCATGTGTTTGATATTCAGAAGTAGGAACCACACAAAATTTATGGATAAGCATGTGATTGTTTTTAATCCATTTAATTTGCTTGAGGAAAAGGGACCCATTTAAAACGGTATACATACACATGGATATTACTTTTGACTGATGAGTAACTGTTACATAATTTTTAAGCGTGACCTATGTCATATTAATTAGTAGTCTCAAGTAAGTTCACCATGCTTTCATATTTTCTTCTTAAGTACATGCATATTGTTTGGTTACATAAATAAAAATAACTGAATTTTAATTTGAATTAATGTAATATGATAAATTTGATTTTAACTTAGGCAAATAATTTATATATAAAATTGAGATACTTTACATGATATTTCTGTTGTTTAGACTTCATCTAGTTTGTGTCTTCTGGATTTACCAACAAAATCTTCCATGAATCAGAAAAATAATATTTTACTCTTATATGTGAAATAATTTTTAGATTAGGGGAAGCATGATTACAGTAACAATGTAGAGTTCAAAACAGGATGACTTCTCCAACTAGCACCTCAAAGCAGTTTTTTGGAGCTTAGGAATAAGTATGACCCCAAAGCAGTTGCTGTATGGGTGTTTGATATCAAAACTGAATTAATATAACATTACATTTTCTTGTAGCACTAGAAATGTCCATTATGTGTTGTATTTTATCTGCTACATATAGTTTTGCGTATTGAACAACTGATTCTTCTGAGAAAGAGCTGTGGGTAGTAATGTAATTCTATTTCTGCTGCATATATGAACAGATCCAATAGTAATCAAGTGATTTTTGACCTGGCTTTCCAAATATGGCAGATGGCTAACCCAAGGTTCCTTGCCAGTGCTATATACCAAATGAAATCCTAGGTGAGTTTGCAGTTTAAGCTGTCTCTTAGGCTTGACAAAGTGTTCTTTTCTGAGGAATTTTGATTGGCATTCATTCAGGGGGGGAGAGGGAAGGCAGTTCAGATTGAATTTTTGTCATTAGAAGCTTTTTTGTTTTATTTGCATCGGAATGGTGCTTTCTTTAGCAAATTAGCAAAGTAAAGGTAAGACTGTCTACTTTATTAGTACCTGGAAATGTGTTATAAAACCATTTAAGAAGTTACTGTGATTTTAAAAATGTTTTTTCATTCCAAGGTGAGAAAGTTAACATAAAAGATGCTTTTTTATTGTCAACAAAAAGACCAAATATATAGAATAGTATTCTCAGTTATGACAAAAACAATTTTAAAGAAAATTCAATGGGAGTAAGGGTATTTTTTTAAGTAGAAAATTTGTCATGATAATTGCGTAACATCAAAATAAATGTCTGTATTTGAACTATGGGATAGGGCTGGCAAATTAAAATATAATTAGTCACCCAAGTGAAGCCTTTTTAAATATCTGAAAGAATATAATGTTTGTCATTGATCTAATAACTCAAGACATGTATTTGCCTAAAACATGATAACAAGTAAATACCTTTAAATGAAGCTGGAATTTAGTCATAATGTGAATAGTTCCACTCTCTGGGTGAGTGTGACACCCATCATGTAGAGATTCTGAGTTTATTTATTTTTTTCCCCAAAAGAACAGATTTTTTAAAAGATTTCTAGATAAAACGGGTGTTTTCGCTGAAATCATTTAAAAAATACTAACACAAACATCATCTGGACATGTCCCCAGATTGCTCAGGTGAAACGTATTTGCCATTCTAGCAACCACTGCACTCATCACTCAGGTTTTCATTGTAAAACTAACTTACAATAGCTTACACGTTTGCGCTTTCTCCCTTAAGTTAGAAATAGCCTTTTCATTTTTCATTTTCTCCATATCTGTTAGTCGGTACACGAAAATTTTTTTGGAAAGTTTTGATGCCCAAGTGTCAGGGTCTGAAAAAAGTTTTGGAAAAGTATAAAAGATAACGTGTAACTATTCCCCAAAGCTCGTAATTGGTAGCTGCTGTAGCAAGAGATGTGTGTTGACAGAGCCTCGGAGAACTTATTCTCACACAGCTGTTTATTCAGATAGCATGGGGCGCGTTCATTTACATAATAAATTTTTTTTTTAAGCAGCAAGGTTGAGTCAGACAGAGCAGTGCTCCCTTCAATTGTTGCATTTAAACCAATAAGGTTAGGACAAGAGAATAGTTGTGGTTTGCGTTGCAAAAACAAAAAAAGCCCCGAGGCTCCACGGGCAGACCTACAAGGCTGCGCAAACAAATCGAGGGATGAGATTCTGCTGTTTCTTTGTCTAGGGTTCTCAGATGCTATCTGCTGCTGCTGTTTAGTGGGGAGAGCGCGCAGGGCTCAAAGCGGTTACTAGAGAGAACGGTGGGAGCTGATGGCTCCGAGTTTGGGGCGAGGTAGAAACTCTCCAGTGCCACTTCCGACTTTAAGCCTTCCTGTTGCCGTCCACTGTGGCGGTTTTCTTTCTGGGGAAAGCGTTTCTTGCACAGTCGCCCGGCAGCCCGAGCCTGCAGCAGCGGCCAAGCGGCTGTCCCCGCGGCCCGACTGGCCCCTCCAGAGGCGCTCCGCTTTCAGCAGCGCCCGGCTCCACTGAGAGCTCCTAAAATCCCTCAAGCGTCCTTATCCAGGAGCAAAACTATGTAAGGAATGGAGGTTTGCTAAACCAGAACATTCGAAGGAGCACATTAAACTGGTGGATGCAGCAGATGTAAGCGCTGTAAGTACAAGCTGACTGTTTGAAAAATTGTAGTGGCTGACAACAGCTGTCCTGTGGGCAGAGCCCAAGATAACAGGAGCGCTTTTTAGTATTGTTTTGATTTGTTTTAAAATAAAAACATTAGGGCACGGGGAAGATTATGACACGTTGTACCTAGTTATTAACCACAGGGTTCCATCCAAAAAGTGTAATTCTTAAGCCCCAAATTATCTGAGCGGTTAGAATCATTAAGAGATCATTACAAATTAATTGTTAATCATTACTATTGTTGTGATCCATATAAATAAATACAGTACACGATTATGTTTTTGTCAGAAGATTACTTCATATCTCTTCTGATATTAAAGTTCTCTCCATATGTATTTCCATTGCAACACACATAACTTTTCCTACAGTGAAGGTGACATGAGAAAATGAGGAGGGAATTAACATTTTGAAGGGACAACAGATAACAAAAACAAATTGATATGACTTTATCACATTTTAAGCAAGGAAATCCTTTGCTTCAATAAACAAATTTCCCAAACATTCAACAGGCTCATCTTCAAAAGGTGAAATAATAAACATTTGCCAAATTAATGTTTTTCATTTATGAACACTTTGTATGACTTGAATCGTCTTTAAATATCAAAAAACAAGATTCTTAACTTTTAAATTTCACTGAAGGTATTTGTGATTCAAAATCAGTATACGAATTGCTGATGATTCATAGCTTATATTTCTTGGGAGTTTTGGAATGCGTTTAAACGTAGCTTTGTGAAGATTCAGTAAATTTAGAGCTGTCACTGAATGTGGGCACCTTTTTTTTTTCATGTTTAATTTCTTAAAATGACCAGAGGTACAAAAAGTTGGTAGTTCAGCTTATAGTGTAGTTTTATAGGTTTGGCATTATATTTTAATGTCTTGCAGAGTAGGTTTTGTTTAAGATTTGTGTGAGTCTTTTCACCTACTGCTTGAGGTTTGAGGACATGCATATATGAATAGTCATGCTTTTTTGCATTATCAAATATTTGATATTTGACTTTCTCACTGCTTGAATTCTCCTAAGGCCCAAAGTGTTCAGTAAGTGAGCAAGCAGCCATGGATTTTCAATCCTGAAAATACTTTGTGGTGATAGACAGAGGAGAGTAATTGAGCCACCATTCAGTTTTAGAGTTGCCAAAAAGAAGTCAACTGCTATATGAATTTTGTAGACATGATAAATGATTTTCTCAAGAAAATATTTCCATTTGAATGAGAAAAATTCATAAGAATATGTGGAAAAGAAAAAAGAAAACACTTGCAGCGAAAATAAATCCACTTACATTTAATCAGATTTTAAAAGTATTTCGTTCAACGGTGTATATAATGCTAATTTTGAAAACAATCCATTAAAACTGTATGTAGAATCAATTTCATTTAAATATTTGCTTTTGTTTTCCCTGGGACTCTATTTTGTCATTTTCCTGGAGTGAGATACTTCTAAACATAATACAGTGTATTACATTAAAAAATATTAGAAATATTTTGATAAAGAAGAAAGTGTTAACATTTTAAAGACATCTGCCTCTTTCAAGAAGTTTATTTCAATTTTAAGTTTAGGTTTTTATATTAGAATTGATGCCATAGCTAGAAATATTGATTGAGAATTTTAATAAGAGTGTATCCTACTTAAAAAGCAGACTTATGCCTAAGGCGCTTTTTTCCCTATAAAATATAAATTTTGATTACAAAATTGCCATTGTCTTTCAAATTTGGGAGTGCTCAGGTTGATCTGTTGTTGGACAAAACCAGTTCGCCTGCCAACTCTATTTATTTAGATAAGTTCAGTACTTTCACTTTGAAAATTTCTTTTTAGTTTGGGGAAAAAAGTTTTAAATTATAGTCATTTTATAAAAATTGCTTCTAGCAAGCAAAAAAAGCCTATGGAAAACCCATAATTTAGACAAGTACCTACATTTTATTTGCTGTGTGCTGCTGAGATCTAGAATCCCTTTCCATTTACAGTTTACTTTTCACAGAACATTATTAACTTTTTGGCTTCATACATGATCTTCTGTCAGATGCTTTTGATTTGTAATTTAGCAAAGTATAATAAACAGTGCAAAAGTCATGAATTTTGCTCTGCATCCTGAGCTCTGTGGTAGGGAAAATGTGATAAAATGTGTACCTTAAGTCTTGTTTGATGATCTCTCAAAGCAAGTTTGCCTTCTGGAAATAATTTCTGGGGTTGAAGAGCATGGTATTAACAGATTTAATGTGGCTATTCAATGGATTGGCGAAGTACTATGTGAGGTTTAACAAAATGAGAGAGACAAATTGAACATCAACAAAAGTTACATCTGTGAAGAATTATAAATTTAATTAGAAAAAAGGCAAACTTAAAAGACCTCATTAACTAATCAGAAGTCTAAGTTACTAGTTTAGAATTCTTGAATCTAAATTCTAAGAAGTTCTACTATCTTTTTCTTTGTATTTTCACAACTCTGACTTCTATGCTACTATGGGTGTTCTATACAAAGCATTTTAAAAAGCATTTACGTGAAATGCCTTCATTTTAATATAAGTTGACCATTTGTAATGTAATGGGAAATATTTTTGCATTCATAGGAGCATTTGAACTAAAAATACCAGATTAGGAGAAGACAAGCAACATATTAAGTTTATGGATAGTAAAGTAGAAATTATGAGCTTACTGAATGCCTAACAGCATTTTCCTGAAAATTAGAAAATAATTTTTTCACCTTTGAGTGGAAATATACTTAATTATTTTTGAAACACCTTGTGATTTTTAAGAGAACATTCCAAAGATATTGTCAAAAATAAGAGAAAATCTGCATCAATCAGAAATAGGTGTTCTTTTTAGATAAGTCATTATAAGAGTATGTTTCCTTACTGCACTGTAATCTTGTACTACACATAAAAAACTAAAAGCATGTGAAGTGTAGCATTTTGTAAACTGTAACTAATTTTGCTCACATCTGTGTCTAATTGTTGTCTGCATTCGCATTCTTGAGAGTAGATTTATTTTTCCTGGACCACGATGTGGATTCAGCTGACCAGCCTAAGTGAGGATTAGTTGTTTTAAAGTTATTTTGATTAAAGAGTCATTTTAAAATACAGTAACACACAACACATGGTTTAAATAATCCTTGAGACACAAAAGAATATATCTGAAGTATACTTAATGAAATGAAGATCATGGATATGGACTCTCAAAAATTGTAGTATATGAAAGTACAGTAGAGACTCAGCTGAGCCAATATAGAAGAAATATGTTTAAAAATGCATTTTCAGTAAGAAAATGTGCTGTACTAATTTTATTTTGAAGTTCATTTTTTTATTAATAGCTTGATTTGAATATTGAATGTGATAGGTTAAGGCTCATCTATAAATATAATCAAAATTCCAAAGTATACAGTGAAACTTTATTTAGCTAATGTTAAAATGGGAATGTATTTTTACATACTCTTTCACATAATTAAGCCAAGAGAGTTCTTAAAACTAAGTTAGTTCTCACCTATAATTTATTCCAGGTGTATAAAAGTGGGGAAAAAGTAAAAAAGGAAATTCATCCTTGAGCTATTTGCTACAGTTTCTAAAGGAGAACATTTATTTTTTGTGAGAACATTAATTTTAATAAAAATAGCTGCAGACTATTATCACAAAATTACATAGCTGCAAATATTAAAATTAAATTTTCATTTAATAATCAGGCATCTCTTAAGAATTATTTTTCGCCCTGCACGTAATGAGAAATGGTTCCTAGAATGTTCATGTAACTGTAATGTTACACTAAGATATTTAGACTTTAATGATGCTTTATTCTTGCTAAAAAGGTAGTATTTCTTAATTTCATAAGTCATAATTAAAAAATAACAGGACTCACTCGAAGATATTTGGTTGGATAACTTTAATGCTATTTGAGATGCTTCAGTTCTCATCTTTGTTCTGTAACTCTAATTGATGTCAGTTCAGGTTGAATGAAAATGCACATCAAAGATGCAGAATTCTGAGCCATTTTAAACCTTATGCAGAATGCTCTCTACTGCCTAGGCGTTAGCCTGAACTTGCAAGCCAGCAGCCCACCCTCACCTGGGCTTCCCACCTGCTGGCAGTTTTCTTAGATGCCTCTGGAGGAAAGGTTGCGACCGCCAAAACATGAAGGTAGTACACAATCCTCTAAAGACAGAAAACCCAAAAGTGCAGCCTAACTGGGATGTTGAACTGATTTTATCAAACTATCCATTCTCTTTCCTGGTTTAAAAGATGGAAAATTAACTAAAAGGCAAGCTTTTTTTCTGTTTGACCAAGGAAGTGATGAATAAGCTGTCATTGAATCCTACAGTTGCCTGAGTAAATGAGCACATTGCTCAATGGTGTGACTTTGTATGTGAAAACTTGCCTTTGCCATGTATCGTTAGTCCAGCATGGCCTGAAAGTTGCCCAGAAGCTGTTTCAGTGAATGTTAAGTGACAAATAGTAAATATAAGAGAAAACCATCATGATAAGGATAAGAAACTGTCAGGAATCAAAGGGGTGGGCGGGAACTCTATTTCAACTGGTGATAGCAGAAGATGAAAGATCTTCTGAGGATGCTGGAGGATTATTACTTGGGCTACTGCTGTGAAACACACTCATTTTGCTAATAGCTATTTTTTTCCAAGCACCTTTTCCAAGCTGCCTGGGCAAGGCTGCTTTGCATGTTGATTGGGGGAGGGGTAATCCCGTTTGCAGCTGTCATAGGCCAGTGATGAATCACTATCCCGTCATTTGGCTGCCTTCCCCCCCCCCCCCACAAGGGGAGGAGGAGGGTAGACCTGCAGGAGGAAACAACAGTGGAGACCTCAACTTAAAGACAATATGCCTTTCACTGCTGCAGCATCCTCCTTTTTCTCTTTTGGTTAAAAGAGAGCATTGTTGTTCTCAGCCATGTGCTCTGTATAATTAAGAGCTGACACTGAAGCAGAGTAACAACAGCTTCTAATTTTTTACCCCTGATCACAGGTGCAAACATCTCAAACCAGTTCAGATGTTGCTGTTTCCTCAAGTTGCAGGTAAGGATATTGTTGATATTTGACATTTTTGGAGATTACCTTTCTCTGACCCATATCTATTTTTGTCTAGTATTTCTTAATTATTTCTATTAATAGCAACAGCTTCGGTGGTTGGAAATTACTTAACAATTTGTGTGTGTGTGTGTGTGTGTGTGTGCTTGTAAAACATTTTAAGTATGTAGAAAGGGAATAGGAGCCTGGGTTTAAAAATGATTATGGGCTATAGTTTCTGGTGTTAGGAAAACTGTGAATGTGTAATAAGAATTAAGAGAGAAAAATTGGATTTTAAGCCATTCCTTGTTTGAATTCAGAAGACTTGGGGAAATAAAACTCACTTTAGAAGAAAAACAGTTCATGTTAAACTTTTAAAAACTGATATTTCCAATCAGTTTAAAAGCAACCTCGAAATTAAAATGACTAGCATGATTGACCTGGCGGGGTAAGGAGCACAGTCTTAGCTTCACATATGTAACACTAACCCCCAGCCCCCTCCCCCTTTTTATTTTTAAAGAAAAACACGTAAAGTTTAAAATAAAGCCAATAGGTCTTAGACTTTCAAAAACTTGACTGTCAGAAAACAGCAGTGTCTAGCAGTTTTAGTCTCTTTAAATATATCCTCTCCTCTCTTCATTAATAGAATATTAAATATAAATGGACAGTTCTTACACTGTGAACCTAAGTAGGGGCTTCTGGAGCTTTTAGAGAATAACTACCGAGTCTAAGAACTTTCAAGGAGGATTTAACCACTTTTATCTGGTAAAAATGCAAAATTACTACACTGAAGTAGAATTGTTCTTGCTTCCCTGAGTAAGTGACAGCTGAGGTATTCCGAGTGCTAATGCTCCTAGGGACTCACTGTATGTTGGCCTTATCCCTTTTCAATTGGGCACGCTGTATGTAATCCACAAAGCAAACAAGTGAGCCGACATCATAATGTTTTAATGCTGCATTTGTTTCAAGGGAAACAGAGGAACAATTAAGCAGTTTGCCAGAGTAAACACATGCATCAGGACTATCTCATTCCCTGTCACTAGACTATAGGCTTCGAGTGTTTTATTTGGTTTGCAGACCCATTAAATTACAATTGGGTAGTAAATTATAAGGGAGTACCTAGTGCTAATTTATTAGATGAAAGAGTCCATAGAAAAGTGGTTTTTTTTTCCTATTCAACCGGTTTACACATCTGTCTTTTAGATAAAATAATGCCCAAATTTTTTCAGTATAAAAAAAACCTGCATTTTTTTTTCTTTGCAAATTAAAATAGGTGTAATTGTCTCATTAGATCTGTGCCTTGATGAAATATGTAAATGAAAAAAAGAGAGATTTTAAAAACTCCATGTGAATATTTGGCCGGATAGGTAAAGCAAATGACATCTTTTAATAGTAAATGTTATGAAAGGATGACTGAAGTTAAACTGTAAGAGGAACTATTTTCAGTCTAAGAAAATAGATACAATGGGACTTTTGTACGAATGTGTTTCAAAGAAGGTGTCAAGTCGTTAGCGCATTAAATAGTGGTGTTATGAATTTGGTACATCTGTCAAACGGAAGACTTCTTGTCTTTAGGTCTATGGAAATGCAGGATCTAACCAGCCCGCATAGCCGTCTGAGTGGTAGTAGTGAATCCCCCAGTGGTCCCAAACTCGATAACTCTCATATAAATAGTAATTCCATGACTCCCAATGGCACCGAAGGTGAGTGTCTGCCTTCTCACTGTTTACTTTGCACCTTGTTTCTTCCTCAGTATGTGCTTTGTTATTAGGTGATTATGATTTCAGTTGTCATACCCATGAAACTACTATTTCCCTTCTAGGTAATTTGACTATGAATCAGTATTAGCTAGAAGCTGCACATTGCTAAGTTATTACAGCATTACATAGACTGGTTTTACTTTGCATAACTGCATACATCTATATGTATTATACATACATGACATTTTTAACCTTTGAGTGTATTCCACCTTGTTGATCATTCTTCATAAGACAGTATCAATTTGCATTGAGCAGTGAATATTTGGAATTATTTATTTTTCTTTTTCCTTTTGTTACCAAGTATAATCAGATTTGTTTAAATGTAGCATTGGAGTGGATTGTTTCCAAATATCATTAAAATAATTTGCCTGTTCTTATGGCTTTGGCCATTAACATATAAATAAGTTAAAAAAAACACCTTATTCTTTATAAATATGCAACCTTGTTTCAAAGAAACACAGAATTTATTAAAGATGAAATAATTTGCTTTAAACATAGTGCTGTTACAAATTATTTTTGTTTAATTAATGACTAATTTTATGTAAATAGAAATACCAACTTTAATCCATATATTATGAAAGTCTAAACATAAGAATTAAGCTAATATATAAATATATATATTCTTGGCTATAGTGCATATTTATATAGATACTATTTATATTATTAAAACTTCAATATATGGAATGATGTGTTAAATAATACATTGTTTTTATTTATTTCTACTTTAACCTGTTGAAAAAATTACCTCTTTAAAGATGATAATTTTTCTTATTCCTTACTAAGCTTTAGGACCTTGATGCGCTTAGAGAATGTAAGTTTCACTAGAAGTTCAATGAATTATCCATATTAGGATTTCGTCCATAAAACAAAACCTGTTACCATCATTTCCCAATCACCAGGGTGATCTTTTATTACAGATTTAAAAATGAACAAAACTAAATGCTATAAAATTGTTTGGTACAATTTTCCAGTATGTTTTCATGTAGCCTTTTGATACTAGTCATGTTATGAAATTTATGATAATAGAAAAAATATAAAATCATTTGTTTCTGATATGAGACATTTTAATTTTTGTTCAACAGTGGTTGTTTTTGCCTGTAAATAGTCTGCATTTTTCTTTGCAAGTAAATACATTCATTTCAGGTATTTATGAAAAATGACCACTGTCACAAGAAGAAATTTTGTTTGATTGCAAAAAATTAATCTCTGAATAAGGCACTTTTTCATTTGAAACTTTTCTTCCAATTACAATAGATAATCAAAAAGAAATTTGAGTAAGGAAAGCAATTCTAGCATTTAAGTAGATTTTATAGAGCAAATAAAATAAAGCAGTCCTTCTTTCTTACCTTTGGAATTTGGCTTCAGGTGCAAGCATGGCTGTGCATAGTATAGGCTGGGTATATGCTGGGTAACATAGACTATTGCAGGCCCCTGGGGCTGGTGAGCCTCAGGCTAGTGTCAGGAGGCAGGGTAGCCACTGAGGACAGACCTTGAACATTAAGTCACATCACTGTCAAATCCCAAAAGGCACTCGTTTAAAGTAACTTAAAGATTAATGAGTATGTTAAATTGCTTTTGCTTAATAGAATCTGCCAATACATAGTGGTAGGAGTAATTATGAAATAATGATAGTTCATTTTCTTATAAATGAAGAAATGAAATAGGGGTAAGATGTTTTAATTTTGTCATCATTTTGCTGACAAATCGTCTCCTACCAAATAAGAAGCAGGCAATATTGAAACACATTATGTGTTGAGGACTGCCCCCTTAGATGGCTTTGTGTGAAGGATGTGTGATTTGTTTGTTTTCTTTTTTTAGGGCATATAGGGTAATTTATATCTGAATATTTCTATTTAATAGCTTGGTGTCATGTTCATATTCAGGAATATTTACTTTGTAAGATTTTTGCGTAACTAAAATAAGTTCAAAATAGTAAAATATGTTAGTTGTACAATCTGCTGAATGATTCAATCTGGGAAATACTTGAAATTATTCCTTATCCTAAAATGAATAGTTATATGTTGAAAATGAATTTTGTAGACCTATTTCAGGCAAATACATAGTCATTTTACAAGCATTCTTCATTGGTGTACTTTACAGGGGTTTTGGTAGTTAGAAAGTGAGGTTAGAAGGTATTGGTATAAGTTATGCAAAGATAACTGCAGTTCTGGTCAATGTACTGTTATATTCGGTTTTATTTAGTATAGAGTTTGAAATTATGGACCCAAGCTTACTGTGATTTGTGTTACAGGCCTATTTAGATGTAAACAGTATCAGAAAGTTCAGGGTGATTAGGTTTGTGAATCAATTTGTGAATCTACTTATATGTTCCATAAGCATGTTTCATTCCTCTCAGTCGCCACTAGAGGAGTTAAACTTAAAAATTAGTGAACTTGTAATATTTGGCAAGCTTCCTTGGAACGTAGTCATTATAGATTTTCCTATTCCTTCTTTGAAATCTTATTTGTTTTGAAACCAGCAGTTTACCCAAGAATTAGAGAAATGAAAAATAAGAAATTCATTAAAATTTAAAAGCATGTTTAAAATATCAATCACCTTCCCTACCTCCATCACACGTATTTCTAACTATATATGCCATGATGTATGTTTACGTGATTTCACTAAAACCCAATTGAAACTAGTCTCCTAATTAGGTCAACAAAACTTCCATTTAGTTTATACAGTTGTTGGCTTTTCCTGTATTTATATAGGTTGTCTTCGCTCAGGACCATTTTTTTTTTTTTTTTTTTTTACTTCCTGCCACCACTTGTCCCTATAATGAGGCTAAGAAAACATGAAAATCTCCTGTATCAAAAACCATAACTTCATCTGAAGAACAAACAAGAAGGGAATGGAATGGAGAGGCAGAGAATATTAAGTTTCTTCTTAAGTCTGCTGCCAAATTATCATAAGACTCAATGTTTGTAGGTTCTGTACTCACAGGCTAGTGCCTATTTTCATGGTTCATCTAAGGGATAAAGACAGAAAGACACTGAACTGCAGCCTCAAATACTGTGCTTTTTTATTTCCTAGATGAAATGTGCTGCAGTTGAAATATTTATTATAGTGTTTCATATTTCAAAAGTTTCAACAATTCATATTTTTGTATTCTGTTCTACCTCTAGATCGTTATTGTTGCAGTTAAATGTTGGTTTTACCCAATTCAGCCGGCTTTGAAATATAAAACATAAATGGGTAGAAATATAAAATATAACAGAAATGAATGCTTGACTTGCATTAAGAAAGCACTGTTAGAAATGATAATTTCTAAATGAATTAATATTTTAGTTACTGTTAACCAATTAGAGCTTGAACTGAAAAAAGACTATTGGATGGTTATGAAAACTATTGTGACTTTTAATTAATTTTCCTGGTCTCTTGGACAGTTTTCTAGGACAGTACTGAATGGAATTCTCTTAGATTGTTAAAGCATAATTTTTAAGAAACAGAATTTTTTTGGTGGCAGTGCTTCCATTAGATAAATATTAAAGCATCAAATATGAAAGGATTTCTAATGGATAGTTCACACCTCTTTGAAAGAGGTTGTGTGTGGATGTTTGTGTTGTGTAAGTGTGAGATGGAGCTGAGAAATGTTTCTTCTGAGGCTAGAGCAGTAAAAGGGTTTTTATTTATGTAGCCAATTAAGACTCTGTTTGCCAAGCAGTGATTCCTTCCATCTTTGTTGTCTCTGGATGTTTTAAGTCCATGGGAGTCTCAGATTATTGGTCAGTTCATATATTGCTAGTTTGTTTATTTTTGGTTGTTTGGGAGTGAGGAGGGGGGAAGGAAGGGTAAAACAGAGGTGCAAGTGAGCAAAATTAGTAGCTCTAATTTAGAGTTTTCTCTAGTATGAATTTAGATTCAGACTCATCAAGAAGCTTAAATTTGTCTTAAAGCAGATGGATTTGCCTTTAAGTGACATAAAACCAGATGCAATTGGAATCTTCACTACAAATAGAGTTTCAGAAACTCTGGAGGTAATTCAAAGAGTAATTTTGAATGGGTATATCAGATTTCAAGATGATAACAGATACAATCTTGAACTAGGTGGCTAAATTTTCTGCATTTTAAAATTTATTTAATTGTATATTGCATATTTTAGGATGATAGGTTAATTCAATTTTACAAATTTACATCATCAGAAGCTATTTTAAAGTTGTCTCATTACTTTTACAAAGCTCTGTGCAAATCAGTTGGATTTATTTTTTCTCACTAATTTTAATTTAGTAAAACAGAAAAATGCCCAAATAGTGTATTTTTAAGAATTCTTATTTATGAGAAATATGTAAAACTGGAGTGAATGTGTATAAAATTATGGTTTGAGGCTGATTTGAAAGGCTATATTTATATATCTGAGGTCAGATATTCTGCAGTCAATAGAAACATGGTAATCTAACTTTATCATGTTTACATTCTTCACATGATTTAGTCTCTGTACGATGAAGGGCATTGTGAATAAAAGAATTTCTAAATGATATTTTTAGAGTTTGTAGTCACAGAACTGGCCTTTTAATAAATTTTTAAGTAAAAACCAATGAAGAGTGAACAAATTAATTTGCTAATATTTAATAATTGCCTGTATTGTATATGAGAATAATTTTCACATGCCTGTTGCTAATTAATGTGTAATGTTTATGATTCCTAGATTCCAAGTATTTTATAATCTAGAATGACATGAGATTACTGAATGTCAGTTATTTCTATCACAGGAACTTTGCAAAAAGCAAAAAAAAAAAAAAAAAAAAAAGAATTTGGAGTACTTTTTCCAAGGAATAATTAGGTTAATCATTCTGCTGATCATTCTCCATGTTTTGTTTTATTAATTTTCAGAAAATTCCTATGAGAGTGCCAACATAATGGTTAAGAAACTGGTTTTGAATCCCAGCTTCACTGTCACTAGCTGTGTGAGCTTAGTTGAGTTAGCTTCTGTGTGGCTGTTTTCTCATCTGTAAACTGGGGAAATTGTAGAATTTACTTCAGATTTGCTCATAGACCTTGTAGACACTTGGAACTTCTCAGTGTTTTGCATTTATAAGCTGCTATACCATGCATGATGAATTGTCACTTGGGTAGTACTATTATTTTTTAAATGCACAAGAAAACCGGGTCTTAGAAAGATAAATACCAAGGCACATGGTTTTTAATTGTTACCACAGGTATCTGACCTGGTATTTGGACCAAGTGCTCTTTAAGACCAGAGGGGTTTGAAAAAAATCACTGTAAAATTCTGTGTGATTCCATCATCATCCTATACCTTTTCGAGCACCTTCATGCTGTCATTAGTGCCTTCACTGCCACATTGGTGCCTTTGTGACTGGAGAACAACACTCTGTAGCAGACAACAGAGCTGTAAAAGGACTAATGGCGGAGGCTTTGAACACAAAAGGACTTCATTATAGAGATGACTCTCCAGGGCACTTGTACTCTGGTTTTAAGTTCTTGTGTGCGTGCGTGTGAGAGATTCCTTCCTGGTGTTGCGCGTGCACAGCATATTGCATCAATAGGTTAACTTTTAGGGAATTGACTCTTACTAATTTTCAAAGCTTTAGACTTAATTATAATTCCGTCAGCAGTCTGCCTATGTTAAGCTTCTCTGGGATCAAACAGAGATGGGCAGTCATCTCTGCTTTTCATTATAATAGTCATTATTATATACACATTTGGATTGGAGCAGTATTACTGTGAAATTTTAAAAGCACTTGCACTTTTGCTACTGCACAGAATAAATATTTTCTACCTCATAAAATATTTTTAAGTAGATGATAGGTAGCATTTCTCTTGACTTTGAGAATCAGATTATATTAACCAAACAAAACTCAGAGAACAAACTTGAGTAGCATTTGTTAGGGGCTCCATAGGAATAGCCATTACCAAAGCTAAGAGTCTGGAACTCTTAGAAACAGTGTGGAGGTCTGTGTGACTGAAGGTGACAGAATGATGGAGATCATAGGAGGTAAAGTCAAAGGACTAAAGGGTTGGTATGTGTTCGGCTTTGGCTTTGTAGGTTTGGCAAATGTATTCCAGCCTATTTCAGGTAGCTAGCACCTTTCAAGGTGGGCTATGGGTACTTTGGTGATAGAAGAACTACAGTGACTACCTCCAAGGGGAGAAATCATATATTGTCCAAAATTAACAACCATATAAGAAAAAAGTACTTCTTAAAAAAAAAATTGAATATAATGTCTTATACATTTGAAAGAAAAAAGAAAGGAATGCCAATGCTTATTGCCTGAAGCTAGGCTCAGATTTTCTAGAAAATCAGGCTTCTTCACAAACTAGTAACTCAACCTACAGCATTTTATGTATTCCCAATTTCTAATATTCAGAGAATCATAGTTCTATGGCATCTCTCTCCTGGTTGGACCAGGATGTTGGTACAAGCAAAAATATATTTCCTTAAACACCCTGTATTCTGGGAGAAATTTCCGGTTTCCTCCGGAGAGATGTGTGAACTTTTTAGTGAATGCTAGTTTTTAGGTTAATCTTTATCACTTTGGTCATGAATTTCCTTCTTTAAGTAATTGCTGATTTTTGGATGATGACCCAGATTGTTTGGGGTGAGTGGAATAGTGGAATGTTTATGTGTCTGTGTGCTTTGCTTATTCTCACCTTGCTTTTTTGAAATAAAATCCAAGAGTAATTCATTCTCCTCTTTTTGACTACAAACTACAATAGAAAAATATATATATATATATACATAATCCCAAGTTTCCATTTTCCCTTTGGATAGGAAAAATGTTATCTGTAACACAGTTGTCCTTAGTAAAGGCGATATTTAGCAGTCACTAAGGATAAATTTTGAAAAGGTAATCAGGGCCCAAAATTGTTTATTAGTAAAAGCTTATTATGATTATATTCATGGTAATTTTTGGGTTTTATAGATTTCTCAGTTTTATTTCATGCCTCCAATATCCTATTTCACTGAAAAAAAAGTATAAAAATTATTGAACACATTCCAAAGTGACATGTTTAGCTATGTCCTGTTATACAAATTGGAAATATTTTTCTTAGGTAAAGTGAATCAAAATCTAAAATGCTTACCAATTATATCTTTGCATCTACTCCTGATAAAGAGAATCTTGAGTGAAAATATTTTTTTAGCAAAATAAGGTATATAAACTACATTGACTGAATCCTTACTACTTATCCAGCATATTTTAATAACCTCATACCTTATTTTCTACTCAAAATGATCCTTTAAGGTAACTTTTATGCACTTCATTTTACATTTTAAAATTCTTCGTTGAGTTAATATTGGTTTACATCATTGTTTCAATGTCCAATTTCCCCCTTCAGGCAATGTTACCATAGTGTGTACTTCATTTTAAAGGATTTCAGTAGCTATTTATGTTTACAGAGCATATTAACTATGTTGGACAAGAGATTCAAAGTTACACTTGCTTGAATTCAAAACCCACATTCCTCACACTCTAAAACATGGACTCTAGTAGTACTATTTGGTTGATTAGCCAAAACGTTTGGCTCTTACTGAAATTTTATCTGCTTTAAGAAATATTTATTTCTTGTGACTCAACGATAAAAGAGCAACACCCATTTATAGAAGTGTTTCCTTTAGTAGAGTTTCTCAGTTCTTTAAAGGCAGTGACGGATCATTCATTGTTGAGCCCTCAGCATCTAGCAGAAGATTTGGTAGTGACTAAGCTGTCAACAAATACTTGTTGAATGAATGTCCCATATTACTAAGCAAATAATGCAGGTGAATGATTATAAGAGAAGAGAATAATTACTTTTATTTACAAAGTATTAACAGCTTCAATAAATATCTAAAGTCTATTTCAAATTTTGACAATGATGATTTCACAGACCAATTTATATAGTATCCGACGTCATCCATCCTAAGACTCTACAGCCAATATTGAAGCTGCTTTTGTAATTGCTCTATATTAACAGACTTACATTTTACCCATGCTTATGCTCTGTTTCATAAATGGAAACTTCAAATGTTGGACTTAATAGTATTTAGTAATGATGAAGCAACTTCCACATAGTGCAAGAAACAATTTAATGATATAAAGATCAGGCAGTCAGTATATTTTAACCTTTGCAAGATGTTAAGGAATCATGATTGGAGGTAAATATTTTAGGATGTAAAAAAAATCTCAAACACTGTCATGAAAAGCATGCATTCACACATACGTAACACACAAGAATATTAATATTGAATATCCACCATTGCATTCATCCAAGAAATATTATTGAGTGATTGTGTTTAGAAATTTATCAAATACCATTCTTGCCAAGAGTTCATAGTCTAAAATGATTTGCAATTCTATTATAATCAGATGACCGCCATACTTTCTGATAAGGGTTATATTGTGCAGAGAAGGGACATCTAATTATGTCTGAGGTGATTGAGAATGGAAGATGATTTTTGCATATTGGTAGCATTTAAACTCAGTCGAAAGAGAGGTAGAAAAACACTGGGTGACAAGCCAGAAAGGAGCAATAGCAAAGACATCCCTAATTCTGTGAGTATTCTGTGTGTGGAGGGTACATGCTAGCATGCACAGAGGTGGACCTAAGACCTAAAGCAGATGATGAAATTTAAGAATTTGCATTCAATCCTGCAGGATCCAGGCAACTTAATGGCTTGTAAATAGGAAAGTGATGTGACTGCATTTGTATTTTTTAATTATTTTTTGGGGAGGGAAGTACATTTCTTTTATTCTTTACATAATGTTAGTTATATTTTCATAGCATATTTACTTTTACATATATGCCTATGAATGTATGCAGGTGCATTTATATAGCAAACTCAACCAAAAATAAAGCAAAAAGGAAAACTTAGGAATCTGGATAATGTAGGGACAAATGTTTGGCAAGATTGTATTTTAAAATACAAGGTAGTATTTTGCAAAGGCATTCAAAGGGTAGTAAGAAAAGACTCCAGGGAGAAGTAATGATATTTTGTAATGAATTCATGTACTTACATATATATTTTTCAGCACAGATTTATGTCTCATAGTTATCTTAAGGAAAGTAGAGAAAGAATAATGTTAAATATAAAGAAAGCAGTATTGCATGATGATGAAAACATGTATTTATAGTCAGACTAGCTATTCACTATGTAACTTATAGATTTTGAAAGGTAGTGAAGCAGGAGCTTGGACAGGGGAGAGGGGTGTCTCAAGCTAGGCTTCCAGCTCTGCCACTTACCAGTCAGGTAGTATGATATTGAATAATTACTTAATTGATCTCTGTCTCTGATTTCTGGTCTGTAAAATGAAGGTGGTAATAGTATATACCTGTCAGGGTTTAAGGATGGTTCAGCAAGTGGTAAAACACAACATTATGGAATGCATACTATCCATTGATGGCTGTTGTTTTGGTTGATGTTATCATTTTCCTTGATCCTCTGCTTTCTTGGTTGTAAAATGAAGATTGCACTTTTATCAGTGTTAAGACAATCTATCTAAAATACTACGTACAGTTGCAAGCATCTACTACATGCTAAAAGAGAGCAGCTATTATTAAATAATAATAAATGTATTTTAAGAAAAATTATATTCACTAGGAACTGGCAACTGGTGATTCCAGAGGAAGAAGGGATATCCCCTCCTCCTTTAAGATCTCTCACATCACTTAAGAATCTTTGCAGGTATCTGAGTCTTGAGATAATAAGTGCTTGCTCATTAATACAAAATGTGGGTAGGGTTAATATCTTGGTGCTCCTGTGAATTGGTAAAGAAAGGGAAAAGGGTAGGATCTGAGATGTAAATTTGGTAGGCTGATTACATTTTAGGCAAGTAAGTCATTTTTCCATATTGATATGATTGAGGTTCTGAGTCTGAGCCAGCTCATCTGCTTCCAATCTTCATGCACTAGTTTATTTTACCATCCACTAATTTGCAACATATACTGATACACTTTTATTCAATGTCCCGGTATTCTGAGACTTTCCTATTGCTATACTGTTTACTGATTGTTCAGATCTTCATCAGAGGAATGATTAAGAATGATAAAATCCTGGGGCCTCCCCAGTGGCGCAGCGATTGAGTGCTGGGCTGTGAAGCTGCCCGCAGCCTCTGCAGCGCCGGTTCGATCCCCGGCCACCGGGTGAGGGTCCCACATGGCGCACGGACCTCTCCTGCTGTCCGCTGCTCCCCTCAGCAGTGTATTTTGTCAGTCTGGCTGTTCTGTTCCCCGCTCTGGCTCTGGTGAATTCTCTCACCCTCCTATGCTTCTGAGTGTACCCAGTGCTTGTATAAATATATAAATAAATAAATCTTTAAAACAAAAATGATAAAATCCTAATGGAAAAATCTTCAACTTTTCAGTGGTTTCATAAAACATAGGATAATCAAAGAAATTTGAAACTACCTATGTGACTATTTGGCAGGTTTAGAAGCATCTTTAAGCTATAATTTCCTCATCTTTGAAATGTGACAATTTTAATAAATATCTCATAAAATTTCCATGAGGAGCAGGTGTGCGATTACTTATAAAGTGCTTAGCACAAGGGTCTTCCTGGTGGCACAAGGAGTTAAGATGCAGCACTACGAAGCTATCTGCAGCCATTGCAGCACCAGTTCGATCCCCTGGCAGGTGGGTGACCCAGATGGTGCAGCAGACCTCTCCTGACTCACCCACTGCAGCTCCCCTCAGCAGTGTATTTTGGTTAATCCACCTGTTCTGTTCCCCATTCTGTCTCTGGTGAATCCTGTCACCCCCCACACCTCTGGCCTGTACCCCAGTTCTTCTGTGCATAAATGAATCTTTAAAAAAATAAAGTGATTAGCACCTATCCCTGGCCTTAGTAAGTGCTCAGTAAGCATAGCTACATTTAAAATTACTGCTCTTCCATTCTGAAATTCTTAAATATTGCTAGTGCCAGAAATTAAGAATGTGATGTTGCTAGCTGAATTCTTAAAATTGGTGGAATCTTTTCATACTGTTGTGCCATGTTTCTGTTACAATAAACTAAAAGTATTTAGATTCTACTTTGGAAACTAAATGTAGGTGACTATTAAAAGTCATCAAAGGGCACACTTAAGAATTGTGTATTTCATTATATGTACATTTTACTTAAAATAGAAAAGGACCTGGCCTCCCTGGTGGCGCAGGCGGTTGAGTGCAGCACTGTGAAGGTGTCCGCAGCCTCTGCAGTGCCAGTTCGATCCCCACCAGCTACGGAGCAACCCACATGGCGTGGCAGACCTCTCCTATCTATCCCGCTGCTCCCCTCAGCAGTGTATTTCAGTCAGTCTGCCTGTTCTGTTCCCCGCTCTGTCTCTGTTGAATTCTCTTACCCTCCCACACATCTGGCCTATACCCTGGTTCTTGTATGAATTAAATCTTAAAAAAAAGTTTTTTTTAAAAGACCATAAACAATATGAACTCTAGTTAATTATATGAATACTGTATTGTCTTCAACTTATTTTGGAATATATGAAAATTAAGATGAATTTGAACATCCTATATATAGCAAAGTAAAAATAGTGCATATAGTAAAATGTTAATTATGAAATCCAGTGATAGGTTTATTATGGCTTTTTACTATAATTCTATCAACCTTTCTATATGAAAATTTTTTATAATAAAATATTGGTAAAAAAATCCAGAATTCTTAATGAGTTTAAGGAAAGAACCATTCCATTTTACTATGTAAAATTAGCACAGCCAGATTCTAGCACAAATACAAATAAGTATTTAACACCTTTTTTTTTGTGGGAGATAAAACTTTTTTGAAAACTGGGCAAAAATCAAATGGTCTTAATACGTCAATTGAATAATGCAGGGAAGGGTTTTTAGTATGTGGCCTAGAGATCCCCATGAATTGCTGGGTTAGTATCAAAAGGTGACCAAGTTGTTTTTGTACCAGTCTTTTTCTGAACCTTGTGAAAATTAACAGTCCAGTTCATATTTAACACTTTTTCACATATAGAATTTCTGTTATGTTTATTAAAATACATATCCTCTTATCTGAAATTTCACAGTAAATTTTTGTCATTATGTGCTTTCTCAATCAACAGATTAAAAATAGGTTATCATCTGGGTTCTGAAATACTTTGGTGTTAGAAAGAGGGCTTCATTCTTAAGGAGGTTAGAAGTCACTGATCCAAACAAAGTGCTCTCAGAGTTTAGGGGGGAAAAAAGAGCTCTTCAGCTTGCTGAGGTCTGGCCAGTCTTCAAGAAGGAGATGGAATCTGAGCTGAGTGTTGGGAAATGGGTAGAATTTGAATAGGTTGAGAAGAGATGGAATGCATTCTAAATGAGGGACCAATGTGAACAAAGGTAGGATAGTCTGGGAGGCAGTGAGAGGACCAGTTTAGCTGAAGAATAAATTGATAGATAAGGTTGGAAGAATCAGCTTCAGGCAAACTGTAGAGGACCCTGAATACAAGGCTAAGAATTTGCACTTCATCCTGGAGCATTAGAGAAATCGCTGAATATTCTGAGCAAGCGATTGATACAGTGAAAGTGTTTTAGCTATTAATCTGGCAGCAATTTCGAGGATAGATTGGATTGGGGGAGAGATGAGCAGCAGTAGAGAGGCTCATCTAATCTGCCCAGATTTTCTGTGTTAGGAACCAGAATTATTGTGGCAAAAATTAGACTTGCAAAGGAAAGGAAAAGTGGAATTGTCCACAAGTTATTAATCTATAATTTAGTTATCTCTCCTTTTAGTGATTCAGGTAGGGTCCTCTCTAAATATGAAAAATTCCAATGAGTGATATGACTTTAGGCTAACGTATCTTCTCCAAAGAAAACTTTGTTAAAATTAACATAATGGCCACATGCCCTGTAACTAAGGTCTTAACATGAACCTGCACATAGTGGTAATTTGGGATGAATAAAATAGCATCTTATGTTTGAGCATATAGCATATTTAAAATTGCCTTTATTGCTATATGCCTAGTGTTAAGTAGTCTATTATAAATCTGGTTTTTTAAGTCTATTGTACATTTTACTTCATCCATGACCTCAAAATGAATGTTGAGTTCAATTCTGTGTCAAGCATCAAGCCACGTTCTGTAGGGATATATGTAACAAGATATAATTACTTCCATAAAAAATGTATAATATGTTAAAATGGATAAGACTATAAAATGTAAAATGTATAGGATATGTTCCAAAGGAGGTTTGAAAAGATTTTGTAGCTCAAGGAAAAGTAGTAGTGGATCAGCAAAGACCATAGCAGGTGGAACTTTGAAGGACATGTGGGATTTAGTCAGGTAGAAATTATGTAAAACATTTAATGTGAAAGGGAAATACTATAGATTTGAGAAAGCATTAAATATCTTGATAGACCATTTTGGTTGAAATGTCAACTAAGCGCCTCCCCAGTAGCGCAGCGGTTGAGCACTGGGTTGCGAAGCTGCCCACAGCCTCTGCAGTGCCGGTTCGATCCCCGGCCTCTAGGTGGGGGGTCCCACATGGCACGCAGACCTCTCCTGCCGCCCGCTGCTCCCTTCAGCAGTGTACTTCGTCTGTCTGCCTGTTCTGCTCCCCGCTGTGGCTCTGGTGAATTCTCTCACCCTCCCACACTTCTGGCTGTACCCAGTGCTTGTATAAATAAATAAATCTTTAAAAAAAAAAGTCAACTAAATGTGTGGGCATCTGGTTCCTTATAAAAGGGAGTAATAGGATCATTTGTAAACATTAGGAGATTTGATATGATTGTCTATTTGTAAAACTCTTATATTCTTGTAAGTTACTGGTTACACAAATATGCAAAATACAGAAAATGCAAATATAGTAAAAAATATATAGAAGTGGGAGTAAAGCAAAAATAAGTGTCATATTAGAATATAGACTATCTTAAAAACATGAATAAGGAATGGTAACTTAATTCAGGAGGAAATGGAGAGCCTGCTGAAAACCTCAGAGCCAGGAGACTCCTCAAATCTAGGTTATAGAAAGATAACTATCTATGCATAAAGCAGAGACTGAAAAACCAATTTGCCAAGTTTTACAAGAGAAAATTATAAGGTTATTAGCATAGTGGCTATGAAAGTAGTATAAAGATGGTTGTGAAAGATTCAAGATTCAAGTGGTTGAAATTACAGATTTGGCAATATGGAATAAGGAAAGAGGAACCTGGAGAAATGGGTGAAAAGGAAACATTCTTGACTAAAATGAGTAACTAATGTGACTACTACAGAGGGATTAGATGATTTTTGTTTGGGCAAGTTGCATTAGACCCTGAGCCAGGCAAGGACGTTATAGAACTCTGATGTGGGGAAAGGATGAGCATGTTGATAGATATTTTGAAGTTGTACACATGGAGGTGAGTTTTAAAAATTGTAGCAAGAAAATAAATGATTGTGAGAGAGAGTTCAGGCAGCTAAGAAGGAAGTGGAGTTATAGAACCATAGAGTAGGTAAAGGAAGGAAATCCAGAGGAAAAAGACACATAGAAGGAGAAAAAGGAAAGCATTCTGGTGTTGTGTTGATCAATAATGAGAGAAGTTCAGAGGAAGAGGCACTTGAGGAAAGTTTGAATTGGGCCATTGGGAAAGATCTTGTAGTAAAATAGTGTATTTAGAGGGATGATACAAAGATTAAAAAAAGAATGGATGATAAGGATGTAATGGCAAATTTTTAGGGTACATGGTGATGAGAGAAGGGACAGAGGTATTTAAGGTTGGAGCAGAATTTAAAAATTAGTGGAGACCTGTCTTTTTCTGTAGTTAGAATGGAAGAAGCCTCTTGAGATAGAATGATTGAGGATGTTGAGAGACCAAATAACTAAATAAGTATTACTTCAAAGGAGTTATGGACATGGTATTGTGAATAAAGTTGTAAAGTTAGACCTGAGACTAATCAGTGGGAACCTGGGAAAGGTTTCTGGAAGATAACTGAAGGTTTGAGTGTAACATCATTCATTATAAATTAGTTGATTGAAGGCATATAGTGAAGATGGAAAAAGAGATGCTGTTTGGAGGCTTGAGGAAAGTGGAAAAAACTCACTGGAAACTGATTCAGGCACAAGAAATAGAAAAGCAGATGTCAAACAACAGAATGACTCAAAAGAATATGGAAATGATACATTTCAATGGACCTGCATGGCATGCAATTTTGGTATAGAATAGCAAGGAAATGACAATCCTGGGATCAGAGCTTGACAGAAAAGATGCTTAGAAAAAGAAGAGACAATACAGGGTTCCAGGGTGGGATCTCTAGGCTTCAGAATGGGTTAGTGAAGCTCAAGTGGAGAATGGAGGGGCATTTAGAAAGACAGGGGACTCCTTGCAGGGGGATAAGACACAACCTATGAAGCTATCCTCAGCCACTGCAGCATGAGTTTGATCCCTGGCCAGGGAGCTACCCATATGGCACAGCAGACCTCTCCTGACTCACCTTCTGCTACCCTAAGCTTTGTATTTCAGTCATTCGGCCTGTTCTGTTCCTCACTCTGTCTCTGGTGAATCCTCTCACCTCTCACACCACAGGCCTGTACCTCAGTTCTTGTATGCATAAATGAATAAAATATTATTAAAAAAAAAGATAGGATTTCTAATGAGCATTAAGAACTAGTCCAGCCAAAATGAAATGAAATGGTATAATGTGAATTTTTGCAGATAATACAGTTCTGAGCAGTGGTGTACTAACCCATTTAATAACCAAAGTGAATCGATTATGAATCTCACCGAAACAGAAGCAATCATAAAGAGCAGTAAAGGGATGGTAAACTGAATTTTTGAGGTCCTTGAACCTTTGTTAAGAAACAAAATACAGGAAGACCAAGAATGTGCCAATCAAAGACAACCTTTACTATTACAAGTTGAAGAGAAGGTATGAGATCAGCTTAGATACTGCTTGTGAAGGTCTACTGCTCCCTCAGATTGGTGCCTTCTTGTGCAGTGCTGGGTGAATTTTTCATAAATCAGTCCAGATAGAGCTGTACTTTTGGGGTCAACTTTCTTTAACTGACCTCTTAATTTGTGGGAAATATAACTGATGAAATGGTTTGAATACTTGTTTCCTTTGATCTATCTCGGATGTGGAGATTATTTATGTGATGACAAGATTTAAGGTGTAAATAGTTGCTTGTTGAGCTCAGAATTATGGCTTGATGGCTTCATTGCTGATGTCAACTGCTTCAATGGTCTGATGTATCTGTCTCCACCTAAAATTATGATCTTTGGTGAAGGAAGACAGGTTTCTCTTTTCCATGGGCCACTTTCACCTTTCACCTTAAGAAGTGCTATAGAGAGATACCCACATTTTCTCCTGGAATCCTCACTCACAATTGCCTTGCACATCATCCTCTTCCTGCTAGCCTGTTCCTTTAGAAAGACTAGACACTGATTGTAATGACCAAGGTATAAGTTTTCTTAATATAATCATGATTTAGTCCTGCCTTCTTGAGTTACATGCACATTATCTTGATTTGATTTTGGCTCTCCTGAGGCAATGGCCTCATGGAGGATTTTAGACCAGCACTTAAATTTAGATTCTTCTAATTTGTTTTTCAAAGGGTAAGCTTAACTTCAACGTGAAATTTATGATAGACTTTGTACCATAAGAAACACTTTAATTTGTCATAATTAAAATGACACTGTAATGATAGGGGCACTATAAAAGCCTGGTCTCTGGACCTTGCATAGTGCTGAATGATTTGTAAGTATTTACCTTTTTTTAAATCTCTCATGAGTATATCATTTCTACTTCTAGATGAGGAAGCTAAGGCACCCAGAAGTTGAGCGACTTGTTAGGGTTTCTTCTCTTAGTAGCAAAATTAGATTGAAATTTAATTGATAATTCCAAAGCTGATGCTATTAACTCTTTCTTCATTATAGCTCTCTGGGACTATTTCCCAGGAGACGTGTATTCAGTGTAGAAGAAATAGAATACTGCCGCTACTCATGACGATAATAAATATAGTTTCAGCTCCTATTTTATATCAGGTACTTGACATTAATTTTTGTGAATCCTTATTGCATTCCTGTAATGTAGAGATTTTAAAAAGTTGTAGATGAGATAAGATTGAAGACATCAACTAAAGTTTCAGGTTTTATAATAGGGAACTAATTTCTCTGACTCCAAACCAAAGCTCATGCATTTATGAATAGAAGTTTGTGGCACCTTGGAGATTAGCAAGTCACCCTATGCAGGGGCCTAACCTATATGGCCAAGTAAAGGAATTGGGAGATTAAAGAGACAAATGAAAATATTCTGAATATTTTAAAAGCATAACCATATAATTAATTAACAGATAGACAATTAGAAACTTGTAATTGTTAAGAAAAAATTCTTGAGTGGGAAAAAGAGAGAATAGAATTTTCTCTTTTCTAGTGGGCTGATGTTACATAATGAAAAAAAATATGGTAGAGCCAAAGAATTTTACATTTATTTACAGCAGTGCAGATCATTCATAGATTTTTCTTTTTAGATAGGTAGCTTAGATGGGATAATTGTTCTCAGATGTGACAGTGCCTTAAATCTCTATAGCTTAAAAAATTTCAGTATGTGGTGTTTTTTAATTTAAAGCCTAGGAGAGGTGTTCTGTTCTATTACCTACGACATATTTACAAATGTGATAGCCCTAATGAGGATGCGTAAAATTTTGGTGGCCAGGAATTACCCTTGTCTTTTTAACTTTCTGGTGAGTGTATGCTTGGCAACAACAAAGCCAAAAGTGGTCTTTATTCATTTGGCTTTCATTCAGAAACTATTTTACATCACAATAAATCACCAGTCTCTTTAGATCCCTGGTGATCAAAGTATTCAATTACAGAATGTGATAAAATCATGAATGTCCTGATAGTTACTTTATGTATATCCTCTTCTCTTCAACAGTGAGCCTTTTAAAAAATTGGGCTCATTCAGAAAATGGAGTCTTTATTTTTCAGTGTATAGACAGGTATATTTGAACAATGGCAAAAAAGCAATGTGCAAAAGAAAAGTATCTTCTTCCGTCCCTTCCTATTCTTTTTTGCCCAGTTTTAATGGAATTCCAAGTATAGCTGAATGTGTCTCTTGGGAGTGAGAGCCACATTCGATTAAGGTAGTCATATGAAGAATAGCTGGGTAAGTTTTGGGCATACACATGTAGGAGTGGTTTTATAGTTAAGCTTTTCATGCAGTAATTTTACCGTCTAATCTACAGAATCATAGATTTACAATTGGCAAAGACCTGGAAGTAACCTGCTACTGTGATATTAGAAGTAAGTAATATCTCAACTGTGGAAAAATTTCTTGTTCACTGTCTTTCACAGACAGGTGGATGTGGAACTTCCACTTGAGATCTTCCAAGGGGTTCACCAGGCTGGAAGTATTAACATCATACAAGGGCAAGGGCTGTGGGGATTTTGCTTCCCACCCTTATCCAGTATGTAGCACTGTGCCTCAGTTGCCCAGCTCGGTTTTAGTGTCTGTTTAATTATTGGGGAGTGCCTCTTACTGACATTTCTTCAAGTCTTGGAGTCAAAAGCATCCAAAATTAAAATCCCATTTCTGCCACTTACTGTGTGACTTTGGGCAAATTCCTAAGCCTTCTGGTTTTAATTTATTTGCGTGTGATAGATGAAGATAATACTTAACTAGTGAGTTTGTGCATTGTGTTCTGAGATTTGTTTATAAAATTGCTTAAAGGATTAATCATAATGTCTATAAAGAATGTGACACATAGTAGGCATTTTACGTGACTTATTCCCCTCGGCCTTTGGTTCAGCATGTAGTATTTATCCTGAGTTTAGAACCCCAGTGGTAATCTGTCTATTACAGAGAGAAATAGAGCTATGGCTGTAGGTGCACAGGATTGCATATGAGTTCTTTTTAAGGAGGTGAGAGAGAGATGAACGACTGAGTAGGAAACAGGAATAAGTCGTATATCTACTCCACTAAAACAATGACGGCCTAATGGCTTTTGAAGAGCAAGATCATTAGATTTTCTGGAGGCATGAAGAGAGAAGGGAAATAGAATCTGATGTCAGAATTTATTAGCATCAACTAAGGCTTCTAACCCAAAACAACTAGTGAAAAGTGAAAACTCAGTTATGCTATTGTTTGGTCTACATTAAAACAGTCAGTTGGAGCGATTCCCTGTTAGACTTGATGTTTGATTTTTTCCAACTTTGTTTAGAAATGGTCTAAATAATTAACTTTTTGAAAGTGACTGCAACTATTTGTAATTCCTATTTAAAATCTAATCATTATGTGTTAGTAAAATATTCAAAAGCCTAGGAGGGTGAAATTTTCCTTTCCTTGAGTTTTGTAAGATATTGGCAATGTCAAAAGAAAAAGTTGGCTTTTTATCCATCATCCTTTCCCATTTCAGAATGTGTTCACTTTGTACGAGAAGGCTCCCCAAATATTACCTTGTTAGAACATACATTTTGGAAAGCACATTGTTGATTTTTAGGTAACTTCTAAAATGTTACTGTTCTTTTACTAAAAACCTGTTAATGGGGGGTGAATGACTTCAACAAAGTGGGCTAGGCAAACTCTGAAGATGGCACTTCCCTGGCAGCATTATTATTTAACTTAGAAACTATCTCCTCATTTAGAAAAAGAAATCTAAAACTAGGGGACGAGGTGAGTGTTCTGTGGTAGTCTAACTTAGCTGTTTGTTAGGGGCTCAATAAGTCATCACCATATTAGAGTGGGTTGCTTTGATAAATCTAGGATATGAATCTGGATGTTTTTATTTTACATCCCAAAGGGAATTTGCCAAAGATCATCTGTTTTCCACAAACTGTCTGCTATCAGTTTTCTTTTTTTTTCTTTATATATATTTTACATCATTGTTCATTTTTAAACAGCATTTGCTGCCCTCTCCCCCGACCCCATCCTTGCCTCTGGTGTAGTCCCATAGAATTTCCTTTACCAGTACACCTGTGCACCATCACCACAGTGCTCCTTCCTCCCTCCCTCTCATCTCTCCCCCTCTTCCTCCCCTGCAGGATGTCTCTGGTTTATAATTATCAGTATTATTTTAAATGAAAAATTTTCTTCTTGCTTTATTTATATTTGGTGTGTTTTGGGTACTAAATGTACATCAGACACTGATGAATTGGCAGCTACATATGGCTGGGTGTTGATAATTCATAAGGCTGAGAACTGTTTTTCAGCTGTGGTGGTTAGTCAAGAAAGTATATGTGTGTCACCCCTGCCAACACCTGACCCTGAGCATTGTGAAAACCTGCTGGTGTTATGTCCCATTCTTCAAGTCTTTTTATTCTTTCCTTTTGACTCTTTTTGAGCAAATGACTGAAAGTTCAGGGAAATAACTTCATATGATGTAAATTTTGAGAGATAAATTATTTTTTTAATGAGCAATCTAATAAGTAAGAGTGAGCTTAACTACTTTAAAGTGTTTATTTGAAAGGGTAACTTGTCAAATAGATTATTCCCTTAGGGCAAAAAAAAGTAAATATATTTTAAAAGATTCCATTAGGAATATTAATCTAATTTTTTTCAAATATGAATAAAGGTTGATTTTAAGTGATATATTTTTAACTATTTTGAATGTTATTTCTTCTCTACCATGCCTTTACAAATAGTTTTTAGATATATGATATATGTTGTTTATTTTTATAGTTAAAACAGAGCCAATGAGCAGCAGTGAAATAGTTTCAACAACAGCAGACGGGTCTTTAGACAATTTCTCAGGTTCAGGTAAGGAATAAATATGAGATTTTCACATTAATTCCAGAACATTTTTCCTAGTTTACATATGTGTGTGTGTTTATATGTGCATATGCATTTGTATATGTTTATGTGTGTGAACATTCATGTATGTTTAAGTATATATTATATAAGATAGAGAATATATAGCACATATATGCAATTCTTATGTTTTTATTCAGTTTGATGAAGTTTTTGCTGAAAATGTTGGTATTTTTATAAAGGAAATAAAATCAAAGTGATTTTGTTCTCCTTCTAAGTTTTGTTTATTGACTCCCTGTCCCCTTAATTTATATGATTTTTCTAATAATGTAAATCTTGGTAGGCAAAATTTGGCTTCTGACAGCTCCTGAGCAGACTTACCAAGCTATCAAATTGCCATGTCAACTGTAAATCTAAATTAACCAGACTTGGTAAATCATTAACCCCTTATGTTACTTTTTAATATCTTTCATATTAATAAAATTTGCCTCTAACAAACAAAATATCCAATTTCACATCTATGATAATTAAGTTACTAATAAGAAAGTGACTGTGATAATAAAGAAACTGTGAAGATGTGATTATGTATTTGCCAACTTGGACTATATATATTAAAAATTACTTGTATCGGAAGTAATTCTTAAACTTTTGACCCTTTTCATGTCATCTTCTATGTTTAAAAAAATCTCTCGCGTATAGTCTGTGCTTTCATAAATTTGTGATTGATTTAACCCAATTCTCAGGATTATTTAATACATGCCACAATTAAAATAATGCAAATAAACAACTTTTAGATTAATAATACCAGTTGGAAGCAATAAGAAAATCACAAGGATTATTATACCCATTCGTTCTTTCATAAGACTTTCATTACAATTTGCCTTATGCCGAGCAATATGCTTGGTGCTATCATGGACTTATTGCTGTATGAGAATGATCTTGGTTTGGGGTTTAATGGGGTGAATTAGTGACCAGACCAGAATAGTTTGATAATGAGAGAATGAAACCCAGGGAGCACAAGAATATCCAGGAAGGGACCCAAAATAGATGGGATTGGGTGGGTTGACCAAGCTATGATTTCTGAGGCATATGCCTGCACTCTGCCTTTAGATATGAGTAGTAACAAAGCACATATAGAACTGGGGAAAGGGAAGGTGGGCAGATGAAGCACTCCATGGGAGGAGACCAAGGCACAGAGACTCAGAACTTGGAGAAACTGTTAATGGTTCAGTATTCTTGATGTGTATTGTATGAGCTGTGAGGGCATGCTGGAGAAGAAGTAAGGATCAGGCTACAAAGAGGCATGTATGTTATGTGTGGCTTTTTATTTTATCCTGAGTGCAGTGGGAGGCATCAGAGGAAGGGGATTGCGTGATCATATTCATGATACAGAGTCAAATTTGTAGCAGGATGTGAGATGCTGGTGAACTAATTGATAGACCAGTCATTGATTTTTGGCATTACTTTTGGTAAGAATTATTAAAAATCTACATCAGGTGATGCCAAAGGGTATATAAAGGTGATGGATTAAGATGTATTTATGAAGGGGCCTCCACTGGTGGCTCAGCGGTTGAGCGCTGGGCTGCGAGGCTGCCCGCAGCCTTTGCAGTGCCAGTTCGTTCCCCGGCCGCCGGCGAGGGTCCCACCAAAAAAAAAAAAAAAAAAAAGATGTATTTATGAAGTAAAATTTATTATCATCACTGACGAATGATTATAGGAGGCAGGTAAGGTATAGAGAAGTTAAGAGTGAGGGAATGTGAGGGGAGCATGGTTGAGAAAATCGTAGATTTAGTTTTGGGCATGTTAGATTGTGAGACTACATCTACCCAAAGATATCAAAACTCAGGAAAAATCTGGAATAGAAATTTTGAAAGTGTACAGGCAGTTAAAGCTTGTGGGATATAACATTAAAGATATGAAAAATCAATATATAAGAGATGCTCAGAGTATAAAATGAAAACAGGACAGTGTTGAATGGGAAGTGAAAACAGGCAAGAATTTCAAGGAAGTGCTTGTTTACATGATTAATTCATGTACAGCTATCCAAATATATGTAGATTTAAAAACAATGACATTAGAAAATGTAAAATATATTAAGCAAAAAGCAGATTAAAAACAGTATGTTACCATAATCACAGTTTTTGCTTTCATTAAAAAACATGCACGTGTGTGTGTGTGTGTGTGTGTGTGTGTAAATAAATTAATGGTAGCTCTGTCTGGATGGTGGAATATAAATAAGTTTTCTTTCTTTGCTTTTTCCCCAAATATTTTTACAATGTACATATGCAATATTTATACTTTTAAAGGTATTATTCTAAAATGTAAGTTAAAAATCATTCTTCTAAGTAATACACATTTTTTTAAAATACCTATGAGTAATGGTATTGCATCACTGTTTTCCCTGCTATTATAACTGTACTATGGCAAAAGAATTCCTTATTTTTAAGGAATTTTAGTGTAGGGACACCTGATCTGCAGTTAAAAGGAAATCAAATACGCATGTACACCCAGAGAGAAAAAGAACAGAGGATAAAGCTAATTTAATAAAATGTTAGTTTTTAGAGAATTTGGGTGAAGGATATTGCAGAAGGTTTTCTACTATTCTTGCAATTATTTTGTCAAGTGCCAAATTGCGTCAAAATAAAAAAAATAAAAATTAGAAGCGTTAATGGATTTACCCTAAGCAGTTTCAGCTGGACTAGTGGGCTTTACTTCCAGTTGTCTCCATTGAACCACATGCCCTGTTTCTATGTCTTCAACATAGTTTCCAGTAGATAGTGTGTGCTTATAAAGCTTACTGAATGGAAGGATGATTTAATGAAGAAGGGAAGACAGGGAAGAGAAAACTGTCTTTCAGGCACATACATGATCAAGGGTGAAGAAGAGAAGGGTAATACACTAAAAAGAGTAATACAGAGTTGAGGATGGCATTAGGTCTGGTGGTTTTTGCTACCAACTTTGTAGAGTCAGAGGTAAAAAGTATAGGCAAAATAGAAGGATAATCTATCTATGAAAGGAGGTCCCTGGTAGGACAGCAGTGGCTTAATCCCAGAGATGGATTAGCCTACAAAAGGAATAACTTTTTCGCAGAAACATTGGGGAACATGGCATGGAAAGTAATGCCGATAAGTTTGGTGTAGGGGAAGAGGAAGTACATTGAAGGAAATCCTGCCTGATTCCCCTGTTCACAGTTTTCAGTGGCTCTGCTCACATCTGAGTAAAAACCAGGTTTATAGCCTGCAAGGTCCACCGGACCTTGTTGCCTGTTTTCCTTGCTTCCTCCTATTTTTCCCACGTTGTCAAACTTGCCCCAGTCGGTACCTTTGTGTAGTAGCACCTCTGCCTGAAACACTTACCTGCAAGCTTGCCTGAGTCCCTCATCACCTATTCAAGTCTGTGCTCAAATCTTACCCTCCCAGTGAGGCACATCCTGATCCCCACTCAGTGTTGCCAAACTCTCATTGCTAATCTCTCTAACAAGCTAAACCTTGCCTTCCCCGCAAAAACACATTGGGCCTTTGCAAGCCAGGTTGTTTACTTATATTTTAGGTTTCTGTTGGTCTCTCACCCTCACCAAAATATATGCTTGAGGTTTGTCTTTCTTTGTTCACTTATATTCCTGACACCTAAAACAGTACCTGACACATATTAGACACTCTGATATTTGCCAGACTTGTATTCTTGAATACAAGAATAAGTGATTGCTAACTTCAACATTTTCCTTGGAAGTGACTCAGAATTAAAGTAATGACAGGCATATGGGCTTGAAAAAATAGAGAAGATTGAAGTAAATGCCTCAAGGAATGGGGAAGCATGATGCTGCTTAGAAACTAAAAGGAGAATAGATAAGAGCTGAAGGTCCAGACAAAGGCATGGCTTTATGAACACCAAGACTTTAGTATAGGATTATTTTTCTCTGGAAGGATTAGCAGCCCATCTTGATCTAGGCTTGAGAATTTTCAAGGATAAACAGGAAGAATATGGAGGGAAGAAAATTGAAGTTCCCAGTTAAAGGATGGTTTAAAATAATTATTCATGTATTCAGAACAGGTAGAAAATGAAAGTAAGAGAAAATCAATTGAGAGAAGATAAAATTGTGTCTCTTATTGAGGGGAACAGGTGTGATGGAAATAAAGGAATGAAAATTCTGGCCTCCACCACATGGTTCTATAGTTGGTTCTCTGTACTTCCTTCCCTCAGCCTTCATTATTACTGTTAAAATTAATTTTCGTTGTCTTTCCTTGTTGTCTTTCCTCCTGTAGCTCTGTGAAACAGAAAATCTGTTTGTCTTGTTCACACTTATGTTCCCAGTGGCCATCATGGATTAAGCACATGGGCAATGGTCAGTAAATGTTTCTTAAGTAAACAAATGACTCAGTCAATGCTGTTGTGGTTTGAGACTATGTAATAGGTTAGAAAAAGTCCAGGATGTGGTCTTGAGGTTATTGTTGAAGTAGGAGACCGGAGCAAACTCATAGACAATGAGAAAGCATTAGATATATAACCCAAATAATTTTGAGAGTTGTCAGGGATCACAGTCAAATACCAAAGCATTGGATAATGCAAGACCATATTTAGGAGATGGGTCATTCGTGGAAGTATTAGGGTTGTCATGAAGCTCAGAGAAGGAAGGGTCTTATGGGAGAATAGAAAATCAATGGTTGTGGAAGAAGCAGCAATGAGAGGCAGATTCTCAGATCTTTTTGATATCTAGAATGTCAGAGTATGAGCAGCCTCTACTTTAAAATGATATGCTGGAGAAGTAAGGGGCTTAGAGAGAGCTTAATTGAAGGTAGAGGGATAGTTTGTTGAAGAGACTGAAGTTATAGAGGATCTTATTTTCTACAGGTTGATTTCATAGGCTATTGGACAGAGAAGGAAAAGATCAAGTGAGTTGGGGAATTGGGTCAAGGCATAGAAAGCACAGAACACCACGTCTGAATGGACCTTTATTATTGTTCTTTATGCTTCGTTCTTCTTTTACCATCCTCCTTGTTATACCTTCGTGTCTTTTTCTCTTCTCTTCCTCCTTGCCTTCTCTCTTCCTCCTGCTCTTCTGTCTCTCTCTCTATGTATGTATCTATCTGTCTTTCAGTCATCATCTATCTATTGGTCAATCACTGGAGTTACTGAAAATGGGGCTTCAGGCTTATAAGAGAAAGCTGAGGATTGAGAAAGCAGTCCTTAAGCATCTTACTCCAAAGTGTTATTTAACTCTGTGGCCACTACTTCTACTTCCTCTCCATGATTTACGTCTCAACCATTCAGGGTGACTTGAGAAAGTAGAGAGCAAGGACAGGAAGAAATGGAGACATTCTGCCTTTGGTAATAGCTAGCCCTCCTCTGTTCTTCAAGCATCATCATCTTAAAGTATCAAATAGGCAGTGAGCTCAGTGTTTTCTAGGGCTCTTACCAGGATACCTGGTGAGACTGGAGAGAGGAACTAGTTATCCAAGGTGTTTGAGTTAAAAATTACAAGGTTGTTTATTATGTTCTTGAAATATAGTGATTTTCTGCTTATTGACTATATACTTGTGAAAGGTAATGTTAATGATTTAGATGTTAAGTACAACTGGAATTGAAAATATGGCGTTTTTAGAGATTACAAAATAATTCCTGATGCTTCTGCCATTTCCAAACTTGAATGTTATTAATTTGTTTGATAAAATGCCAGTTGATGATTTTGATCATGCAACCTTGATATTTGAAAACTGGAGATAGAAGCAGAAATGCTTCTGGACAAGAAAAAGTATTATGCTTGGCAAATATGGTTTATTTATTATTTTAATTGTTCATAAAATATATAACTTTCAGGGTATGATTTATTTTTTCACAGTTATGTATTTAACAATTACTATTTACTGGCAACATTCTAGGCAGTGGTAATATAGAAGGAAAAAGTAGACAAGGTTCCTACTCTCATGGACCTTTCATTTTGTGGAAGAAGTATATGATAAATAGGTGGTGGTGTTAGAATATGAAAGTAGGTCAAAGAATATAGTGGAAATCATAGGGGAGAGAAGCTCTGAACAGAGATCTTAGTGAAGGAATAAGTTTGGGTTAATTAAATGTGTGGGCAGAAAAATGGCCATAGCCATGAGGGGGAGTGGGGGTCATGCCATGATCTAGTATATTTTTTAGGGGAGCAGCATTTGTTTTGAGTAAAAAATGCTATACGGGAGATGCATGTGGAGAAGACACAGAGAAGTAGGTACACAAGTGTTTCCTTGATTCAGAACAAAGAAGACTGTTTTGGCCTGAGCCTTTCTTAGAAGAGCCACTGAAGCAGAATAAGTAAGACTGAGTTTTATTAGTAGCGTGGAGTGGAGGAGAGAGGAAATGAAGGTGAGATTATGGGGTGTATCCACCTGCCATTCTCTGGTGGCCACTATGTTGGTGACTGGAACAGAATGGTGAGTGAAAGGAATTGAAAAGTTGTCGTGCTCTATTTTCAAGGGAGAGCTGAATGGACCTTTGATAAAAGGGTATGAGGGAAAGAGGAATCAAAACTTACTAGATCTGGATTGTCAGGTGGGATGATGTTGACATTAATAAAATAGGAGCCTCGGGGATGGAGGGGGTTGGGAGTGGACTTTGCTAATTCAGAGATTTCTAATGACTCTCCCAGTATGTTTAGAAGCTTCTGAATATTATTTATCTTAGGTTCTTCTCTCCCTTTTTACAACAAGATTTGGGGAGCTTCTTTAACCTATATATTGGAAATAGGAGAAAGAAAGTAATAATAAGAAACAAATGTGCTAAAACAGATACAGAGGTATTAGTTATCCATGGATCCTCAAGGTTCTGACATATATAATTTGGAGTTAACTGATGGTAAGATAACCATTTCATTTACCTTGATAAATGATCCGGGCGCATTCTTTTTGCTTCAGGACATTCTGGACCAATGCAGTGAAAATTAATCTGAATGTCTAGATTGTTGTTTAAAAAGCTGAAGGTATTTTTAGGAAATTCAGGGAAAGAATGTTGTAGATATAAATGGAAGTTTTTACTTTAGGCCATGCAGAAATCTCAGGCATTTGGATTTATAGAAAGCCCAAAAGCTACACCTTATTCTATGACATTACAAATTAATAATTTTAGGTGCACATAGGCAGGCAGTGGACAGACAGGCAGAAGTTCTGATTCACAGGAATTTCATAAGAATTACTATTCAGTTCCATGTTGTATTATCAAAGAGCTAAATTGGGTTCATTATATAAGTTTATACATGACATAATAACATATAAAATAATTTAGCCCTCCTTCAAGACATATGGCTTAACAGTCTACTTTGCTTATGGCCTAGATCTCATGTTCTTATTGAAAAAGTGTTTATTGATGACTTACCACATGACAGACCCTAAAAGGGGCCAGGGAAACAGAAGAGAATGAGGAAGTCCTTGACCCCAGAAGCTCACAGTAGCAGAAGAAACTAACATCTACATGCTGTGCACACTAACCAAAATGGGATGTGATGAGTGCTGCATTGTCAATATGTGTAATAACCCAAGGAAGTACAGAGAAAGAAGTCATAATCCTAAGGAGAAAATGGTATTTTATTCCCAATAGAAATATGTTTATCAGGCACAGAAAAGAGGAATATTATAAGGCAAAAGGGTCTGGTTTGAAGAACAACTGAGACAGATATGAAAATGCTGGTATGTATGGCAGTCTGCAGCTCCAGGGAGGCTACATAATATTAAACCCTGGGGAGTGGAAGCTTGAATCTCTTTGTGTGCTCAGCCAAGAAATTTGGAATTAATGTCGTCAGTATATCCTGGGATTAGTGTGAGCAATTCAAAGATTACAAGCTGGAAAATGAATGCGAAGAGGTTTCCATGTAAGAAAGATCAATGTGGTGGCAGTAGTGAGTGTTGAAGGGTGATGGGGCACCATCCCTGGGCAGGGGGGTACATAGGGAGGAGAGCTGGGTGGATTGCAGTAACCCACCTGAGATATACAGAGGGCCTGAACAAGGGTAAGAGCAAGAATGGAGTGTGCAGGACAGAACAACAGACACCTTCTGGACTTATGAGCCACCAAATAGATGGGAAACTTGAGATGATGTTGAGGTTTCTAGTTTCTGTGTATGGGGTCAAGAGATAATATGGTTTGGTGGAAAAAGTCAGGTAGATATGGGTTCAAATACCAATTTTCCTATTTATTTGCTTTCATGTGTTACAGATTTTCCCCACTATTCAGTAGGTTAACTTTTTGATCTGGGAATGCTATTATGATTAATTTATATGGGAAAATTATTGAATGTCCCCAGACCTCCAAAATATTCTATCAAGTCACACCAAACATGAATCTATTCTACTTTCGGATAGCAGGGGAAGACTGCATGTCTTTTCAATACCTAAAATGGGGACAGAGGATATACCTTCTAATAGCTTGCTGAACACAAAGTGATGTTGTTCATTGAGTAGAATTTAAAAAAAAAAAAAAAACAGAAAAAAGGGCAAATTTGGGATGAAAATAGCGGGAATCTGCAAATATGAGATAATAAATATTTATTACACATTGTATTATTCACTTGTGTCAATTATCTCACTTAGTCTTCACAGTAATCTTATGAGGTAGTGGTAGTATCATTGCCATCATTTTACATGATAACATATCAAGACTCAGAAGGATCAAATAATTTAGACCACATGGAAGAGATGGAACTTGAATGGACTGAAAGTAAATTTTAATTCAAAAACCTGTGCTTAATTCTCATACTCTGCAGCCTCCCAAATCTCTTTCTTAATGGGCACACACATATCCTGTGCACATAATCTTAATCAAAACCACACACATTTACTGTACCCTGCATAGTAATCATGATATCTTCTTTTATGTTATCCTGTTTGTAAAAATTTCTGGGTGCAGCCTATTAAGTTGAGTTTATGATCTTTTAATGGGCTCTCCCACAATTTGAAAAATTACAGGGATAGAGCTAGAAAAGAATAAAAAGGATTACTGTTCTATCGTCAGGTTGCATTGGTTCTGTTGTTACTGTTTTATTTTTTAGACTTTTTAAAAATTTTTTGGATTATACTCCACTATACATATATACCACCTTTTGTTAAAAAGAAAAAGTGTTAAAAGGAGAATACCATGTAATTCAGCAGTTCTATTTCTAGGTATATACCTGAAAGAATGAAAAGTAGTGGCTCAAACAGATCCTTTAAAACTTATTTGTAATTATCATTGCCAAGGCAGGTTATTACTCCTCCAGCAACTCTGCTGGATAAAACCTACTCTGCCCTTTGCCTTGAAAATGTTGAAGTCACAGAGGACCTGGTAGTCTTGTTGTCCAAGTATTCTCTTCTTAATCCTTCCCTTCTATAAATTGCAATATTTAACTAATCCTCTCTTGGCTGTTTGCATGGTAGCCTCTCCATGTGTGACAGACAGAACTTAGCTTTGCATGTTTATATCTGCAACATCTAACTCAGCGTCTGGAGCAGAGTAGTGACTCAACATGTGCCAAAAGACAGGGGACACCAGCTGAGTTGGCCTGCCCACTTTTTAATATGGAGCCTGTCTCTGCCAAGCTCACAGCCAGATGGCTGAAGTCTGGCAGCTGGCAAGAGAAGTACTAATCTAGGTCTATAATATTGTCACTAGGTTAGGCCTGTTTGCTTTACAAGGAGAGGTTTGGTCATAGATTCTGAGATTCTAGTCCAGCTCTACCACTGTTGTCCCAAACACAGGTGGAAAATTAAACTGGAGAAGCATAAATGTATTCATGTGACATCATAAAAATGTATGAAAGCTTGATTGATGGAATCTCATGAAGGGTTTTAATACAGTTAATAAGTATATAACCTTTAAAGACATTGATTATTTGTGGAACAAGAAAATAAACATATTATGTCTTATAATAATAGTACCCAAAGGATATGAAAATTTTAGCCAGGTAGATGTTAGGGAGAGTTTGAGTGAAAACAAAAATTAAAACATTGTAAGTGTATTTTTGTTGCATGTGTACTACATATATGTATGTGTAAATTTATATGTATATATTTATAAAAGTGTGTCAATATATTTATATATGTACTTAGTCCTCATTTATAAAGAGCCTGAGAACTACCATTGCAAGGCCTTTATTTAGCAAAAATGGGTTTTTGCCTCTTTCCTGTGAGCCTGAAAGAACATTGGATAGGAGAGGAGAGATGTATTGAATGAAGTATATGTGATTAAAAAGAAATGAAATTCTCCTTGAACGCTTTAACAACTTCAGGAAAACAATTTATTTTACTTGAACACTGAAGTTGAATGTATTTAACTAAAAGGCACAGGAACACCCATTTTAGCACAACAAATAACAGGCTTTGCTTGTAACTTGAGAAATTTAAGATAGTTATAGGAATGCATTTTTACTAAAAACATTGCTAAATCAGTGCAGGCAAATGAGGATCTGCCCTATTTCCACTCACCTGAGAGATTAGACTGTGTTTCTTGGTAATACAGTCTGTGTGTATAATACAGGTGTGTGTGTTCCTGCTGAGCACAATAGATCCATGACCTTTCCAGTCCTGCCCAGCTCTGAAGTTCAACTTCATCCCTCCTCTTGCAGCAAGTCTTTCCAAACAGTAGCCAGGACTCCTTGTACTTTTAAAATCTTGCTATCATAAAAACCACTTCAGCATGCTGATCAGTACTTAAGAAGATTGCAACTATGTTTTCTAAATGGTAATTTCAAATTAAAACCATTTAATCATTTCCTATAGTTTCCATAATGTAGTTTAAGTTTCTATTAGGTTGAAATGTACAATTGCATTTCTGTAGGCCAAAAGGGTCCAGTGTCTATAATTTCATAAGCTCAGACTGTAATTCAAACTGTATCAGTGTTTTTCATATATTTTGTATTTTGCTTTTGATTTTTGTGTATTTTTTTTTCCAGCAATTGGGAGCAGTAGCTTCAGCCCAAGACCAACTCACCAGTTTTCCCCACCACAGATATATCCTTCCAAGTAAGATGTATTTTCTCTTACTCACCACGTTGCTTTTCTGAGTAGTCTTTTGCCTTATTTCAAGTCATGTCTTGTGCCCACATGTTATATCTTAGTTGAAACTAAAGTACATTTCATAGAGCCTTAAATATATTTACACTAATTGACCTTGTGCATCACCTAGTAGAAACGCTGAAATATTTCAGTATTTTATATGTGCTTTTTGAAAGTTATACTTAAGAGACAATCTTTACTGAAATTTGTGATATGGTTGTTAATCAGTTACCTTGCATGTTTCCATCTAATGCATGGGCTTTCTATTTTCTGTCATTCCTGACAAATAGCAGACCATACCCACATATTCTCCCTACTCCTTCCTCACAAACTATGGCTGCATATGGGCAAACACAGTTTACCACAGGAATGCAACAAGCTACAGCATATGCCACGTACCCACAGCCGGGACAGCCATACGGAATTTCCTCATATGGTGAGTGATCCCGCTATTTTAGTAGCAGCATTACCTCGTGGGCCTACCTGTATGTGTGAAAGCGGTTAAAGCCCATGCTCTTGGGCCCCTTTCAAAAGTGTTATTACCTTTTGTGTCAAAATTCTTCATAGAGCTGTTTTTGATGAGCATGGCAAGAACTGGCGGTTACTTATCTTGAGGGCAGAGGTGGCAAATAGACAGCGTGGTTTCTATGCCCTTTTGTTCTCATTTTTCCTGTTTATGTCTCAGTTCTTAATTTGCCAGTTGAGCACTTGAATCTGGAATCCCAGATATTTAGGTGCATGTTTGCAATAAAACGTCTGTGAATAAAGTCTTTTGGGGTGAAGATTCATTTCCTATTTATCAGATGCCTACCTATGATAGGGAAGTTCAGGTGGAATTCAACAAACCCTTGATCTAAACTTGAGGGTGCTGGTGTTAGGATTGAATTTCAGCTTTATCAACCTTTGGAAAAATGATCTACATGTCACAACTTGGGCTGTACTCTACAGAGGAAATCAGGAAACAAAGCTCATATCCCCATTTATTTCTTCCCACCTGGAGATTATCTTTATCTTGGTGTAATTTAACTCAATTGTTGCAGGGTCAATACCTGCAAATTAAAAATAAACCCTGTAAAACCACAGTTTAATTAAAAAAAATCTTAGATTTTCAAAATGCATTTTCTTTACCTGGGTTACAACTACAACTTTGAGTGAATTGTAATTTGAGTAGAAAAGTAGGAATTATTGACATTTCATTAAGAAAAAATAAAACCTAGTGTTTAAGGAAATGTTCATGGAAGTTTGGAGGAAATGACTGGTATAATAAGTGGTTCTGTGCTTATTGCACAGAATCATATTTCTGTGTTCAGTATTTTAATTATGTTTCTTTTATTGTTTTATAATTTCTGGAGTATATTAAAAGAAATAACATCCTGCCATAAGTAAATATCTTGAAAAATGCACAGAAATTAGCATCTAAGTTATATATGACTTCATCCTTTATAGTTTTATTTCAAATCTATCAGAACTGAATGTTATCTAGCTAGGTGCTTACCGACTTTACAAACAGCCTTAAAATGGACTTTCTAGAATTATCCTTCTTTTCTATAACTTTTACTCAGGGTTTTACTCAGTCATCGGCATTTTCTTGATTGCCTCCTTTCTTCTCTTTCTGCACCTTGAGGATAAAGAAGATACTATTTTAAACTATTTCTGTGCTAAAAGAAGAAAAAGAACTTATGATTTAATTATATAGCTTAAATTATGTAATGAGTTGTTATTTCCCAATGTGTATTCTCAAAATTTATTTGTTAGTTGATAATTTGAAGTGTAAATGAAATGTATTTTCTAGTACAAACAACAGTGAACTACTTTAGACTTACCAAGGGAAGGTGCTACTTTGTCGCTGTCTTGGCTGCCACTCACAGAACTCCTCTCCTCTTTTCCTCCTATGCATTCTGGTAATTTCTGAGCTATAGGGTGGGGATTCCTCTAGTTCTGAACTATGGCTGAGGATGGGGATTTTCTTGTTGTAGGTGGGGATCTGGAGGTGATATGAATATGGCTCATATGAAGAACTTTCATGATAGGGCCTTCCATACTTAAAAGTCTGGGAATGATTCCCAGTTATTAGCATTCTCTTGATCACCTCCTTTCTTCTCTTTTTGCACCTTGAGTACAAAGAAGATATGCCCCCAGTAGGTCTGTATTGTTCTTGGGCCAGTGCATCAAAAAATATGGCAACCTCCCCGTGAAAGGAAGGAAGAATGCAATTCAGACTTTCTCATGGTCCTGTGTCCCCTGACTTTTAACTTTGACCCAGCAAGAAAAGATAGGCAAATCTTTGCATAGAAAGAACCATAGATAAGTGGAGAAGAAGATCTCATGCTATTCTTTACTGAATCTGGTTGGAGTTGACCAATGAGGTGATTTTGCCAGCTTGTAGGTAGAAACCATGGTGATAGAAGTGACTAAATTGTCGTCTCCTTCTTCCTACATTTCCTAAGCTGTTCTTATCACAAAGATTCCCTTTTGAAAGTCCTGGTTAAAAATAGAGCTGCTACAGGTGAAAACTGGAAGCAGATTACTGTAGTGTTACTATAGTGAAGAGAGAAGGGAAAATTCCTAATAGCAGCAAAAAAGAGAGGGAGGGAGGGAGGGAGGGAGGGAAGGAGGGAGGGAGGGAGAAGGAAAGGAAGGAAGGAAGGAAAGAAGGGGTTTCTAGAGCCCTCAAACTTAGGGCAGGTGTTTTTAGGAAACCATTGGAGGGATAGGTTATCCATTGGTTTGAGATTGCCTGTACAGGGTAAAATACCCTTTTTTAAATGTTAAGGTTTTGTTGAGATTTAAATGTTGAGGTCTTTATGAGGTTATTTAGAGATACTGCAGGAATTAGAGTGTGCTCTCCCAGCCAAGAGTCAGATTCTTCTACTGCCTTAGGAAGGTTACCTAACTTCATCTACTGATGAAATTCCCCTAAAATGGAAATAAACAGTGAGACTACTGTGTATTCTAGATTGCAAAGATACCATTTATCTTAAGTGCAAAGTAAAATTATTCAAAAATGTGAATTCCCTTGGCAGAAAGTTTCCTCCCCACCCTCTGTGGGAATTAAGGACAGTTGTTAACTTTCATGACTGTCTTTAATTATGATCTAGGGTTGATCCCTGCACAACAAGACTGCCAAACCTAAGTCCTGCAATTAGGATGTCAGCCTGTACTTTAGGAAGTATTTGGAAGCACACATACATTATTTTATGTTATGGATTAATAAAAAAGCAAATGTACTTTAAGCTACACTTAAAACATTTATACTTGATATATATTTGAAACTACAAGAAACAAAAAGGGAACTACTGATCAACTTCATTTGTTTATAAATCACTATGCTGTTGCAAAGATTCAAGACTAATAATTTGTTGCTTTTGTGCTGACTTTCTGATAGGATCTGGATATTTGGGAGAAAGTTTTCCCCTGTGTTATTTAGTTTTGTCACTAATATTGCTACCTCTGACTTCAAAATGAGTGTACTAAAATCAGTTATCCCGTAGAGAGTAAAAATAAAAAAAAAAAGGAAAGAAAAAAGAAAGGCTGAGAGGCTTAGAGATTCTCATTACTAACTTTTTAGAAAAAAGGGATTTTGATACTTATCAGTGTAGCAACTTTTGGAATAATTTAAGGTTGAATATGGTCACTTCATAACTATAAAGGAGGTGATCTTAAGCTCTTATGAAACAATAAACTAAGTGTAGAAGTTATATTGCTGGAGTTAAATTTTATAGATCATGGAATTCATGAAAACAAGAAATAACAATATGAATACGCAATAGGATCTGTAATCATTTTTTTAGAGTTAGGATATTTTAGAGTTTAGGATATTTTATTCTAATCATATATAGTCTTGCTTATTGAGATAATATTGGGAAGTATTTGTGACTGAGCAGTTATAGGAGTGTTTCTGTATATTTGCCAGCATTTGAAAATGAACAGATAGATAAGCTATCACTAACTGATTTAGGTGCATTGTGGGCAGGCATCAAGACTGAAGGTGGATTGTCACAATCTCAGTCACCTGGACAAACAGGATTTCTCAGCTATGGCACGAGCTTTGGCACCCCTCAACCTGGACAGGCACCCTACAGCTACCAGATGCAAGGTCTGTATGGACTCTGATTTTGACCTTTCCTTAACCTTGTACTACTTTAGCTACTTTCTAAAGTAGAACCTGATGTTTGATTTAACTGGTAGATGATGTTGGAAAGTGGATTGGGTTTAAAGACAAGTTGCCTATTCTGGCTTGTCCCTTCACTTACCTACTTTCAGAACCTAAATTTCCATATTTATAAAACCATCAGGTGAGACTAAATGATTTCTAAGTCTCTTTGCCAAAAATTCTAAGATCCTTTGTGAAGGTGATGTTTTATGTCTTTGCTTCTACCAATGAATAAAGGGATGAAAGATGTGATGTAAGATATTGTGGTATGTTATATATGAAAGGTCTGGAGTTTGGTATGGATGTCCAGCCTAGCTTTCTAAAAAGGGGTGTTTTCTTCATTTTCATCATCACAACTCTGAAAAGAGAGTACATATTATGTGCTGACTAAATGATCAATCAAAGACCAGGAGGTCAAGTTGACAGTCACTCAACACATGTTCAAGATATTACTTCCAAGGTTTTGTCCCTGGGTTCTGACTTTGAAACTATAGGTAAAACATAACATAAGTGAAGTCAGATGGAATGAAAGCTGAGTTTACATTATCAAAGCTGTTTTCAAGAATATGTAGCCATTGCCGTAATGAGCCAATAATTATCACAAGTCTGTAAAGTACTTGAAAACTGTTTTCATATAATTTAAACAAATCTGCCAATTGTTTGTACTACAGATCAGTTGAACACATCATATTGTACTTTTTAATAGTGTCAAACCATAATTGAATTAAATCTGTGATTACTACTTTTCGATTGAAGGAGTTCTTTTGAGTCTTTATCTTTTATTTATTTATTTTTATTTTTGTGTAGAAGAACTGGGATGTAGGCAACAGGTGCAGGGGGTGACAGGATTCACCAAAGACAGAATAGGGATCAGACCAGATGGATTTACTGAAATACACTGCTGAGAGGAGGAGCAGGCAAGACAGGAGAGGTCTTCTGTGCCATATGTGGATTAGCTCCCTGGCTGGGGATTGAACTCAGGCCATAGCAGTGATAAATGCTGAGACTTAACCCCTAGGCTGCAAGTGAGGCCCATCATTATCTTTTATATATCTTTTATCTAATTCTTCATTACCATAAAAATATTTGTTAATTGAAGATAAAATAGAAAATATAATGAAGCAAAAAATATAATCATATATCCCCCAAATACATTTATTATCATCACTTTAATATATATTCTTCCATATTTAGTATGTGACCATATTGTGTAACATAGTGTTGTAATCTATCATTTTCAGTAACAAATATAATGTAAATATCTTGTCAATAAATTCTGTTCTGTAGCATCATTTTACTGGCTGTGGGGATTCATAGGTATGTTATTTAATCCCTCAATTATTGAACATCTATAGTAATACTATTACTCTCTTATGTGCATCCCTAATTATTTCCTTTGAGTAAATATAAGTGCACTTTCTAGGTAAATGTTTTTGGACTCTGTAAGGGTTTATTATATATTTACACAAGGAAGGACTATGTATTAGAGTGATCAAATTGGATAAAAGTTTACTTTTAAAAATTGTCATTTGGTATAAGATTTTGTTGTTGCATGTGGATTCTTTTAAATGGAGAAGATAAACAGTTTTTTCTTCCATGGGTGATGATCATCTTTGTCTTATTATTATATTAATGTTATTAATTCTGTGTGATATTTTATAACTGTATTTCCAGTTTATTATTTTAAGAGTCTTTTTTCCCTTATATAGGAAACTAAAATTTTATCAGGTCATATCCATTCATCTGAATTATAAAATCTTGATCTAATTGGTGGCTGCAAAATTGAACTATCTCGTATTTTTAGAAGGACATTATGTGCCTGAATCCAAAAATTTTATGCCTTTCTGGAAAAATGTGTTTCTATACATATTAATATCTGTTGAGTAAAGAGATAGAACAAAAACTGGTGAAGAGATGCCATCAATGAATTTAATAGCCATAGATTCTAATGAAATAGATCAATGGAAAACAAGCTATTTGCTCACAGAGCATTCATTCTTGCACAGGAAAAATGGAATGACAAATAAGTTATACAATTGCAAAGTCTTCTGAGAACTTATATATAAGGGAAATTAACAGGGAATCATGAGAGCGTCAATTACCCACTTGGCATCCAGATCGCGTGGAGGAGAAGCAGGTCCTAAGAGTAGAAGGAAACACGAGAGGCCAGCTACTTAATGTGTGCCTCCTGAGCCAGGCTCTTGGTTACCAGTCTATACTGAGCTAAGTGCAAAATTTGTGAGTTAAGCATTTAGAAACTTTTTGGTAGGGTAGCTTTACTTATAGGAGGAATGTAGGGGAACCAAATAAGGAATCAGTAAAGAAAGAATAAATTAAAAAACAACATTAACAGGCAACTATAAGTCAGGGATACTCTGCAGGGGAGGAGGAGGGAGAGGGAACAGAACAGGGGAGGGAAGAGCACAAGGGACTATGGTGATAGTGAATTGGTCATGAAAATTGTATGGGTACTACACCTGAGAGGAGAAAACATACATTGTACAGGAAGGAAGAATGATGTAATATATATATAAAAGAAAAAAGAAAGTATATTAAGGTTTAAAAAAATAGTCAATTTTATGTTGGCTCTGTCAAGGAATAATTTCAAGAAGTGGGCCTGTACTCACTATGTCTTTTCTTTTTTCATTTCATTCTTTTAATATACATACCAATTATATTTGCTAAATTGTCAATCCAGGAAGAATTAGGGAGAGAAACTAGTCCTACACCACAAAAAATACGAGAAATACTGCTCTCGAGACTTATTTTTATCTTACTCACCACTCACACCAAAAGCTTAGTTGCAGAAACACTTCTGAAGAAGACCATCAGATATTTGAGTACAGCATAGTGCTAGAATAGAGGGAGGACTAGAAATAAAGGAGGATAAAAGAATCTTAATTTTGAGGAAAAAACTATTTTAAAAAAGAAATAAGGACATGAATAGCACCAAAGATTGTGTTGCTTTTCTACCCCATAGGTTTCATTACATTTGGGCTCACTGGGGGGGCATGGGGGGGTGGTGTGTGTGTGTGTGTGTGTGTCTTGGTTGAAGTCTTTTCCAGTGGGATTTTAGAACCCATTTTCCATGATTGAGGTAATATTTAATATGGCATTTGGCTTGAGGTATTATTGTAATGGTAATTGACTCACTTTTAGATTATTGGATATAATATGACTTCCACATATCAAGTCAGATAATAAAATGGTATTGACTTGAAACTTAACTTGTCAATATGATGATGGATAATGATGGATAATGATGCATAATATGATATAGACTCCTTATGGCTGGATTTGGATAATGAAATCCTGCATCAAAACAGAGTATGATTTAGAACTGTCAGCCCCTTTATGTTCTACATGCACTTATAACATTTATAGAGAAGGCTCTTAGGAATAACTACAAACATTCAAAATGTGCTTGCCTATTGTGTACATTTTCTGAAGGGATAGATTTGCTCTCTAAATAATTGAGACATTGCATTAAATAACTAGCTATACAAGTAGTCAAAAATGCCAGCTATGAAGCTGTAGAAAAACTTATAGAGAACTTGCTTATGAGTTTGATCTATGCTTTAACACTTCATGACACTTAAGGAATATTTAGCAGGTGCTTTGCAGATATTTTGCCACTGCCCAACCTTCTGAATTAAGCCAGGCTTGGTGTCCTTATTTGGTCCAGGTGATCCTTCTGGATCCTTTCAGCGCCAGCATTCAACATTTCTATCCAGGGCAGGTTTCTTGCATGTGCCTTTTTTAAGCCAAGCAAAGACTGGATTTTCATTTTATATACACTGATACTAACAGTCCAGAAAAGAAAACATTAGGGATTGGGAAATCTGTTTTCTTCTTTGCTGCAAGATTGCTGGAAAACTCTGTTTTTACTTTAATTAGCTCTTTTGTACATTCAGTGAAAGACTACAAAAGGAAATTTAAGAGGGACAGAATGTTTCTGTTCATAGAGAACTCTAGAATTTACCTCTTGGAAATGAAATCCTTGCTAATAGTTTTTGATACCTTTTGGTTTCCAGGATAGCCTCAGTATTTCTCAAAGAAGTTTTGGAATGGTGAGGAGGCTTTTTTCCACACCCCATTGACAAACATTATGCAAATGAGATAGCGGAATGCTTGCATTGGGATGGATAAAGTGGGTGTAGGAGTCATAGGTAAATTATGCAGATGGTGTAGTATTTTTAGAACTGTTCACCAATCAAAGGATACTGAAGTAAGAGTGAAAGGGTGTTGTATGTGCGTGTAGTAAGGGAAAGAAACTCACTTACGAGAAACAGCATCAACCTTTGATTTATTGAGGAATTTCAGACTCTCTGCCCAGGGTCATCAACAAGTTTATTCTCTTTTTATGTAGAAGAAACCACTGACTTGAAATCAAGTTATTAGTTTCAATTTTTTCAAATGTAAGTTCCAAACCATCACTACTCATTTACCTCTGCACCCCATACATCCCATATATATAGACTTAAACGTTCCATCTACCACAGGAATCAAATTGTGTTCATCATTTTGAGGCTGTCCTATGAAGAAAGTGAAATTTTGTTTAGCAGTCTTTTTGAGGTAAGGAAGTATAAAAGATTTTTATACACAAGAAAATCAATTAAAATTTAATTAGGTCACTTAACTGGGCTAAGCTTCAGCTTTGAGAAAAACCCAGCTTTCCGTAGGTACTTAATTGCAATGATTTTAGGCAGTTGGGGACAGTAATCATCTTTACTCATATTTTTCATCTCCACACCCTTAATATAACTAAAATATACAAATGTTTGTTAGAAATGGGGAGGTTTATCCATTGGGAGTTAGAAATTAAGATAACAACTCTAATTCTCTGCATTTGGAGAAATGGATTGGAAATTTAGCCTAATAAAAATCAACTCCTGATTAGTTTATTGTCATAATATGATCAAAGCAGTCTCCCCTCCTGCCACACTAGTAGGGCGAGCCAGTGGGAGGCAGAGGGGAGACCATGGTACTGGATGATTTTCTGAGTGCTTTATTGCCCCAGAATTGCTGTGGCTGTGCGGGACATTACCTTCACTAAGCACCAAAAAGGTGTCAGGGTTTGCCATGATAGATAGGAGCGACTACACAGATGCTCATGCACGAAACGCAGAAGGCTCTGGAAACTCCACTTTGTTTATTTTTCTTTAGGCTTTACTGCTCTCACTTAGAGAGGAAAATAACACAAAATTAACCTCCCTCTGTGTACATAATGTTATTCTGTTAAAGAGATTGTAGTTCAAACTAGTGAGGAGAGATGGTAAGTTAGGAAGGTAGGACAGAGGTTTGTTTAAGGGCACAACTCTAAATCTCAATATGTCTTTCTCTTATCTGGGGTTCATTGTGAAGTGGGAATAGTCTAATAAGGGAAATCACCCTTATTTCCTTTGGTCTGCCTGTCTATAAATATATAATTGCAGTGTTTCAATTGATTAGTCATTTAGAACCTCAAAATAGCTTAGCAAAATGTAATAGTTTCTCACTATAGATAGAAATGGTATTTTTAAGAGGAAAATGCCGAACTCCAAAATAGGTGATTTTAAGAAAATGTATCTTAGACCTCTTTTTTTAATCTACTATGATAAGGCATTTGATATTCGTACTTTCTGGTATAAAGTTACACAAAAAAGTTGGAATTGAAGAATAACTATTGCAGCTTGCAGTAATGTTCAAAATTTCTCAGTTGCTTTGCCAGTCTATTCAATATTTATATTTTAGTTCATGGCTCTTTTACATTTCTAGAATTTATTTTTACTTAGGTTGATTTTTTTAATAAAATATCCCTTTCAGTTCCTTTGACAATTCTGTGTTATTTCAAATGACAAGTCATTGAAAATTGTATGAAAATTTTTTGAAATCTAGTAATAGCATTAATTAATCAGTGATCAATCCCCATTTTATTGTCTATATGAATTTAGTTAAAACATGTAGAAATAGTTGATGAAAGATGAATCAAATGCTTTGCAATCTTTTCTATATAAGTTAAATAATTCTCTATAGAATATAAAACTATTGCTGGGATCAAAAGGAAAACTTGGTCATTGAAAATCCTTCTTAGAAGAGAAGAGGAAAACTTTGGTTTTAAATAGCCCATCTGGCCTTCAGAGACTTTTCCCTGGGGAGCTGCACTAACTTCTGCCACATAGATCGTGCCTGATGATGGACATAGCCCATGGCAAAGAGGCCAGGGAAGGAAAGCAAATGGACTTCTGTGAAAATACACGAGGGACAAATAGCATCCTGCTTGCCCAGTAAGTGCTAGAAAATGCTCTAAAATTTGGGAAGTACAGACAGGCCCCAGCAGGTTCCAGCATTCTTAGTTGACTTGGATTCTGGTTTTTAGTGTGATTCCTTGTTCTCTGTGAAGTAGACCTTTGACCTACATGATATCCTTTTTTTTTTTTTTAAAGGTTTTTTTTTTTTTTTTTTTGAAGTTATAGTGCGGCAGTGTTAGCCAAGTTAAATCACCCACAAAATTTTGATTTAATATTTTAAATCATGTTTTAAATCATGGGTTCTTAACTATGAAGATGTAGTAGAGGTGGATTAATAAATTTCGAGGGATTGATTTATTTTAAAATACAATTGCTTAGCACCTAGAGAATGATGGCACAAGGTCTTTCAGCAAGACTGTTTCTTGTTTGTTACGGTTGACAAGATAACCACCCTTCCTCAGTAGGAACCCTGGACAGTGACAAGAAGAAAGCAAAATCTTTGTGATACACTATCCCTGGACAAGTTTATGTAATTTATTTTTAAAGTTATTAACTGACCTAAAAAGAGAGTTACAATGGAGAAGTCTTTTAGAAATGAGATAGTTTGATTCCAAATTTATTGAATTTCTCAGATGTCTTCCCCTCTACCCATTGTGTGTCTGCGTAACCAAAAATTAATAATACTTTTCAAATATTCTCTTTTCAAAGTTATGGAATCAGGACATCTGAAGGTGCATTTGGCACGGTAGAGTGGAAATCAGTGGCCTGGACATGGAGATAATGGTCATTCTTTAGCTTGAGAATCTTTGAACAAGGATGTCACCATTCTCTCTACTTCTTGGAAAATGATAAGTCTCCCCGCCTCAGCTGCCTCATGTGTTAACATTGGAAATAGCTTGAGACAGCAGATGTGGAAATACCAAAATAAGAATGCTGTAAAAATGTAGGCTGTTATTACATTCTGAATTTGAAATGCTTCAAACAAGACTCTTGTTTTCATTAATATACCCTGATACATATATGCAAATATCTGAGCTAACAGAGTTAGTATCTCTTGGGACATGTGTATCTGTACCATAAGGTCAGTGTTTTTTTTTAGGATGCCCATATGAGACATGGATTTGACATCCCTGTATCATTTCTGCGGTCCAGGGGTACTCAGCTCACATCAGTGAGTTCTTAGGAGCTGTACAAAATTCATGATGCCTAATCATTTTAAAATTCGATTTGATTTAAAACTGCTGGATTTTATTTCTGGAGATCTCAAAATATTTTACATCCTTCCAGAGGTATTCTTAATTTCCTCCATATAATTTAAATCCAAAGTAGTCATTATAATCTGTTTTATTAGATAAGCCTTAATATACCATCTTTAAAAAAAAAAAACTAACAAAGTGTGTGTCATCTAGATAAAATCTGAGAAATACACTCAGTTGTTACTTTTCCTTTCCCCACTCTGCTTGTCATTGCTGAACAAATAAGTTGAGCAATGCTTTTCCTCACCTGATGTCTATTGTCCTTCAAGTCAGCCTTCCAAACTTCCTGCCACCACCACACAAAGTTATGGAATGGCTTCCTCCTGCTGATCTGCTCACCTGGTGTTTCAGCCATATTCTCATAGAACATTTTGTTAATTTGAAACCTGCACAAGCTGATGGTACCGGTGCAGATCGTAGAATGGACTGAGTAGGTGTGTGCTATAAGCTGATTAGGGCCAAACGGTCCAATCAGCCATAGGATTGAAGACAATCCAATCAGACATTTAGGTGGGGGACCTGCAAGAGGATATAAGGCAGGGCAGGCACTGGCTTGGCAAGCGCGCTCTGACTGACCGAGGGATGCTGTTCCTGACTTCCAAAGAAGAAAGAAAAAGCGAGAGACATCTAGCAGTCACCCTCTGAAAAAAGAAGTCAAAACGCTTCTCAGAGAAGCCAAAGAGCTCTGCAGATGCCAGTGGCCTCTGGCTCTGCCTGTTATATCACCTGAAAAGGAGCACCAGAGGCTCCAGGCCTGGTATCTTGAAAAGTTGTTTGTTTTAGGTGGGGCCACTGGTGACCAGCTGTGGCCAGTACTACCAGTGGTCAGTGCTACCGAGCTCTGTTGATGGGTGACTGGCATTCTGTGTCAGAGTGTAGGGTAAGGTAAAAAGTATCAGGCTTTTCTGCCTTCCCGCCATTAGGATAAATGACGGAACCCTGTGGTCCCGAATGCATGCCTGATGGTGGGCACCTGGAGTAGGGTGTGGGCATAGGTAGATGGGATTCACCTGGGCTAAGACTGGGCTTATAAGGGCAGCATCACAGGGATGCCAGCAGAAGCAGAACAAATGGAGAAGCAGAACAAGAGAGCAGAGAAGCAGAGAGAACGCGAGGGAAGGCTGGAGAGCCCAGAAAGAGGGAAGACTCCAGGACTCTCCTCCTTCACCCGTCTGCTGGAATCATAGAAAATCTACACTGTGCCCATTCCTGCCGCTACACGGAGGAATGAGCTACACCTCTATGAGCTGTTAATAGCTCCTGATAGCCCGGTGCTGTCTCCCGATGCTGTTCCCTGCATTGCTGTCTGGGCCAGCATCCGGTGCAGTCCATTCCTTCAGAATTTTGCTGTGGGCTTCTGCGGCATCATCTCAGTGGCCCCACCTGTGAGCACCTGCAGCTGCGGTGAGTTAGATCCTGTTCGGCTGCTTGTTAGTGCATCCCTTGCTCAGGCCCTGTTGGTGGGAGGCACCATCTTGGATAAGAGGCTTTTGTTTATGATTTCTGGACACTGGACACAATCTGGGGTGAGATATCCAGCCACAGGTGGCCTTAAAGACACTGTGCTTCCCCTGTTTGTTAAATAAACCCCATTGTCATTGTTCCCTGAGCCTGAGTGGTCTTGTAATTGTGTGTGGGGGTGAACCCATAGATAGTGACCTACTGGGCACTGGTTTTTTTTGAGCTATAGCCCCTGCTATAGTCCTATTTCAACTTACCACACCAGATTGAAATTCTCAAGCACTAGTTCTGTCTCACACTTGAGCGCAGATGGGAGCCTTGGAAAGCATGAGGTAGACATGGTTTGCCCATCTGTATGTGACTCAGGCAAGATAAATATAGCAGGGAATTTAAGAACTTATGGTCAAGATGAAAACAAAATTTATAGCCAAGATAGCTTCCCCCATTCTGTCCTCCAGCCATAAGATTTCCCCTGTCCCAATATACTTTTATTTGTGTTCACACTCCAGATTCTTGAGTTTCTCAGTTTAAAAATGTCATTACTTTTCCTGAACTGTTTTCTTAAATGATCAAGGAACTTCTGTCTCCTACCTTTAGTCATCTCCCTTCCACCTCCACTCTCCGCCCCCAACCCAGTTTCTATAAACCTTTCAGTCACTGATCTCCTTTGGATATCCTCACCCCATGCCAGGAACATACTTGTTGCCCTTTTCTATACAGCATTGTATTTCCTTTCTCAGTCTAAACAGGTTGTATCATTTCATTCACTGAGCAACTCCCTGCCAGAACTTATGTTGCCTGTAGAAGTAATGGAAGCTAACATTCCTTTGTATTGTCTTAATCAGTTTGTGTGAGTGTGTTTAACTTTCCTCAAAGAATGGACCTCAATGTACCCTCTAGAGTACTAGTTGTGCCCATAAAGATGTTTTAGTGTCCTATTCTGGAAACTGGTGTCTCCTCTCCTGACAAAAAAAGTTGTATGACTATGATTTTTCATAATAGTGAACAGTTTCAATAGATAAGAAGTTCCTTTTAACAAAGGAGTATTTTCACCCCCACCCTACTTATAGCAGAACTTAGTTCTAAATTAATACTGCATATTGTTGGAATTTCACTTGAACCCATCTCTCCCAAGCTCCTCAATTGAGAAATAGGGGTCCTAACTGGAAATTCTTTCTACTTTGGGGGATTTTGTGATAGACTGTTATCTATCACATAGAATTTAAAACATTTTATCAAAGACAATGCCTGCTTTCTTTACCGAAAGGTAATTTTTTATGCAAAGTCATTTGGGGCTTGAAAGGAAAATACTCGTATCTTTTAAATAAAGGCATTTATTTTTTAATAAGCCAAATTCTGTGATCTAACTTTACAACTGAAGACTGGTAAATCTACAGAAACTATCAGTAAGTTTCTGTTTCCCTGGCCATGCCTCCCTTTCTCCCCTGTACTATCTGTGTGCAGGGAAGTAGGGGGCAGCCTCGCCTGCTGGGCTTGCACAGGGTAGGAAGAGAGTTTAGCAGCTATACACTGTAACTTTCTTAGGAGCATAATCATTGCCATTTTGCCTTTGCTTGGTGATGGTCTAAACTTTGGTGAAATTCACCTGGTGGTATCAGCACTGAAGCTACATCAGATCAGCTATCAAAGTATGATGATTAACTGACCTTTAGACCAGCTCAAGCGCAGAAATGCTCAAAGCAGTCTCTAAGCTTCCATCCTGTAAATGCTTAATGAGTCTAATTACTTTTTTAATGTAAACGGAAAGCTTATTCTATTCCATAGTTACATGAAGTAGTTGCTAAAATATCTACTCAATTGATATTTAAATATAGTGGTGTTAGATATCAGACATTCTAGCTGTTTGTTACTTAGGGATCTTGAGGTCAACCGTCCATCCATGCCTGAGGAGAGCCTAGATCAGTGCCTTTTAACAAGCACCTTCTGGTGATTTTGTAATTAATTAGTTAGCCATGTGTTGAATATATTATTTGAAAATATATTTAAAAAGAAACAACTGTCATTACTTTAAGAGGTACTCCTCTGTGGAGAATAAGAGCTTTGACTGTGCATCTAGATGGCCTGGGATTGGATATTATGTTTGTTTACAATCCTGGGCAGTTTCTTCATCTATAAAAAAGGATCTATCTAATAAAAGCTCCCTTATGGGTTAGTTGTGAGGTCTCAGTGAGTTATGACATGTGAAATACTTTATTTGGGTCTGGCTCAGAGTTACCACTCAATAAGTTTTAATTACTGTTATTTGTTCTTTTCACTTCTGTTTTTCTTTTGGTATGATTTATTTAATCTTGTAGAATAACCTTTGGGGAAACTATAGTGCATTTTCAAACTTCCCATAAAGTTATGTAGAGTAGGTTGAAAGAGCATTGTCCTGACCCTAACCACACAGAGTGGAAACTCCATGGAAGCTATATTACCTTAGCCTAATCCTGTTTCCATGTAGTATGAAGTTGTTATACAGATAAAACAAGTCAAAGATGAACAAGTTTCTGACATGTGATAAGTACCCAATGGATTTTATCCATTTTTTGTGTTCTGAGGATGTTGGTCTGGGTTGACTATAACTATCCATTTATTTGCATAAATTCTGAGATCTCTTATTAGCCTATTTGGTAGGCAAAGCACCAACTAGTTTAAATATAATTGTTAATTATTACTTTGTACTAACTGGTCAATTAACAATTAGTACAAATTAACATATATACTGATTAATAAATTATTGATATATATGTAAAATATATAGGTGAAATATATATGAAAAATATTTGTGTGAAATCTATATGTAGAAATATATACATGTTAGTATATGCATATATGTGTAATATATATCTTGTACATATCTCAGTTTCAGAGCTAGAGAGAAAGAGAGATTCAGCAACCCCATGTCTAAGAAAAGAGAATGAAGAGGGGAATTCAGGGGAGATTTTTCTGCAGAAGGGGGATTCTAGTCAAGTTGAATTGTGAAGTTGGTTAGATCTTAGCCAGGATACAATGGGAGGAAGTAAGAAGTACAGGAGTAGTCTTAAGAGATAGCATATTGCTTCCGTAATGTTAGCTGGAAGGTGCATCTGAGTGGGTTGGTTTATTGGGAGGAGACCAAAGACATCCAAGAGATAAAATGAAGTCAGACCAGGTAGGACCTAATAAATAGGCCCTGGTCAGGGAGTTTGAATTTTATCTTAAGGGCGGTAGGGAACCACTGATGGTCACTTTAAAAAAAAAAAAAAGATGTATTTATTTATGCATACACGAGCAGGTGTACAGGCCAGAGGTGTGGGGGTTGAGAGGATTCACCAGAGACAGCGGGAAACAGAACAGGCAGATCGATGGAAGTACACTGCTGAGGGGAGCAGCAGGCAAGCCAGGAGAGGTCTGCCGCGCCATGTGGGTTGCTCCCTGGCCAGCTGGGGAGCAAACTCGCAGGCTATGTCTCAACCCATTGTGCTACCAGGGAGGCCCCGATGGTCACATTATTTAGCTGGGAAGTGGGTAGACCAGATATGCACATTAGAAAAGAGATTCTGTTGCCTTTATGGAGAAAGAAGGGGATGGGGCCAGAAGGTTGTTAGGAAACTGGGAAAGGCAGTAGTTGTAGAAATCCAATGCTGGTGGCCTGAACTAATAGTTCTCTGCCTAAGTCCTGCATGAATCCAGGCAGGCAGCCTTTAAATCCAGTTCTGGGTGGTGAAAAACTAATATTGCCTGAATCTGATTCTCTATTATATACACCTCTCCCTGAAGTAAGTTAGAGCCTTTTGGAAGTTGCATTAAGTCTTCTAAGCCACTGGAGTGCCATTAAACCCTTGGTTCAGCATACTAAATGGAATGGAATCTGGGCCCAAAGTCAGCCAACAAATGAGTATAACTTATGTTGAATTTCCAGCAAATGTACAGTCTTAGAAGTAACATTTAGTCTGAAAAGTCACTTGGGTGCATTTGGAGTACTGAACTATGATTTACTTGGTCAGACCCCAGTGGCCTGTCTGTGCATTATAGCTTCCATGGTCCTTTCTACTTTGTTCCAGGGTATGACTTAGAGAATGAAAACATTCATTTTTAAAATGTGTTTTCTATACTTTATGCATTTTCTTGGTGGATAGGGATTATTGGGGTCAGTATTGTTAAAAAATGTGTAGTATAAATGAAAGTAGCAAGTCAAAACCTAGAAATGTATAGTTTAAATAAAAGTAGCAAGTTATAATCTAGAAATCTATAGCTTAACTGAAAGTAACAAGTCATAAGCCAAAGTGATTTTTCCTATCAAATGTAAATAGTGGTTAAAATGAAAAAAGCAGTGTTGAGGGCCTCCCCGGTGGTGCAGCGGTTGAGCACTGGGTTGCGAAGCTACCTGCGGCCTCTGAGGCGCCGGTTCGATCCCCGGCTGCTCCCCGGCCACCGGAGGAGGGTCCCACATGGTGTGCAGACCTCTCCTGCCGCCCGCTGCTCCCCTCAGCAGTGTACTTCGGTCCTTCTGCCTGCTCTGCTCCCTGCTCTGGCTCTGGTGAATTCTCTCACCCTCCCGCGCTTCTGACTGTACCCAGTGCATGTATAAACCAAACAAACAAACAAATAATAAATAAATAAATAAGACATGCCTCTAGAAAATTAAAAAAAAAAAAAAAGCAGTGTTGATAGTCACAGTTAATACAAAGAAATTTTAGACTTGACTTTATAAGGAAATATTTAAATGTTCATTATTATATAAAGTTTGCTGTATGTTTCTATTGTACATAATCAAAAATAACTGTCCACTGATAGTCATATCCATGAGATTTAATGTTTAAAAAAATTAAAGAAAACTGAATATTTTTGAGAAATCGTGTGAGGTCCAAGATTCTTACTCATCATTTTATCCCCATATAGTTATGACCAGATGCCAGTATTTAGTAAGTATGTGGTCACCACATGCAAATGAACATTAATATGGGAAGCTTGTCTCTTGAGGTCCCAATGTTCAAACAAAATATATATTAACAGTGTGAGAGATCTCCAATTATCTATAATGGTCTTCTGGGAACTTTGAACAATAGATATCACTGAAATCCTCAAATAGGAGTCTTTGTAATACTTAATTAGAAACTATCATAGGAAATATTTTCCTTTCCTAATGAAAAAACAAAGCCGCAGATGAGATTTTCAGGTTTTCATAGATGCTTGATAAGTAGAGAAGAATTTTAAATATGCAAAGATATTGTCATATTTATCTAATTTGGGGGCATAAAAAGAGGGAAAAGATAAATATAGGGAGACACATAAATACAAGAGAATTTTAGAAATATTTATTTACTAGACTAAATAATTCCCAACAATTTTGTAATACTGTAATTTGTTAATTATGTTTTCTAAAACATGCCTCAGATGATCTGTTTAAGAATCCAATGAAGTAGAATTTTTACAGAGAGGGGAAATAATACATTTGAGTGGTAAAGTGATTGGTTAACTCATTACACTTGAAGTTATCTCTGACTAGTTCACATGGAAGACTTGATGAACTGCCAGTATATTTATTTCCATACTATTCATTTGCCATAAAATATTTAAAACATTACTTTTTCTGTTTATAGAAACAATGTAAAACAGGTTCTTAGTAAAATTTACATTGGTTTCATGAATGTTTTATGGCCATAGATTATACCGCTCCATAGATAATACTTTTGAGGCTTTTATGCATTTGAGAAACATTTTATACATTTTTTCTTGGGTAAATGCCTGACAATAAAATTACTGGTTTAAATAGGGTAAACCATTTCTCAATAATTGACACATAACCCAACAGTAATATTGCACCTATTTGAATTCCTATTTTGCAGTATCCCAGTGCCACTTTTTACACATCTGCCAATTCTGGATCCTGTCTTTTCAAAAATGTTTGCCAATATGAACATAAAAAATTGTAGGTTGTGGTTTTGCATAATTCAACATTAAGCTAGTAAATAAAATGAAAGAGGGAACTAAGATTTTTTCTCAATGTTTGTATCCTGCACACTGCCTAGACAGCACCTGTAATATGTAAAATACCATGTTCCTTTTTGTTCTAAGTTTTATCAAATACTCCAAGTACTGCCATTCATTCTCTTGTGGAACGAAATGATCTTTTTCAGGCACCATTTCAATGACAAGTACAAATCTGAAAGCATTTTAAGTTCTTAGAAGTAACCTTTCGTTTTTAAGTTAGCAATAACGTTATGATCAGAGTCTGATCCCATCATTTTACATTTAGCATACTTGATGTCAAGATATGAAAAATACTGATAATGCTCTGCAAATTGAAATGGAAAGCTCAGTGTCTAATATTTTTGCACAAATGGATAATTTTGTTCAAATTTCTGCACAAATGTATTTTGTTCATTGTTACTCTTGTTCTCAGGAATTCAAAGCACTTTAATTTTTAATCATTTGTAATAGTGTAACAAATTGTCAACCATTTTAAGATAAAATTAAACATGGCAATGGGTTAGACTGAAGACAAAGTAAATGCAATGAATTCCAACTCTGCATAATTACTATTTATCTAAATAGTAATATTTAGATAAATATTACTATAAATATGCGTATATTACTATTTATCTAAATAGTAATATCATATAGGAAATATGAAATAGAAATTTAAAACCATTTTTCTTTTAATTTTCTTTTAGGTAGCAGTTTTACAACATCATCAGGATTATATACAGGAAATAATTCACTCACAAATTCCTCTGGATTTAACAGTTCACAGCAGGTAATTTTAAAAATCAGTTTAACTTCTGAAAACTGTAAAAATACAACAGATAATTTTCTTATATGAAGAAATATCTGTTATACTTTGTGAGTTTACTTAAACCTTCATATATTTCTTTCTTTTAAGTCTCTCTAGCCACCTTAGATAATAAGTTGTTCAGTTTTCAGATTGCTTTAATTTTACCTAGTAATCTGGTAAAGCATGGAATATAAGAAATATGAAGACCATTTCTGATCTTTCATAAAATTTGTTTTCAAGCCTGAGCATATCAGTCATTGTGTGCTTAAGTATACCTTGTGAATTCAGAGAAGAAATAGAAACGTTAAACATATTTACAGTTATTCCTTGAAATGTAAGAAATAAATAGCAGTATTCTGACAGATGATTCGTGTGTGCTTCCATTTGATAGGACTATCCATCTTACCCCAGTTTCGGCCAGGGTCAGTACGCACAGTATTATAACAGCTCCCCATATCCAGCACATTATATGACAAGCAGCAATACCAGCCCCACGACACCATCTACAAATGCCACTTACCAGCTTCAAGAACCACCATCTGGCATCACCAGTCAAGCAGTTACAGATCCCGCAGCAGGTAATTATGTGCATTTTATTAGGCCTGCCGGCTGTATTTCTGGTGATTTAAATGCATTTTCTACAGTCATATATCCATGCAGTGGTTGCACAGTTGTGGCAAGGTCTAAATATAAATCAAGCAGGATTGCAGCATTATACATATTTTATTTTTTATTTGCTTAAAAACGTTAGTATAAAATATGTATACTTCAAAAGCATATGATATAAAGATTTTACTTATACTCAGTTTTCAAGGTATAAATATTTTAAATGCATAATTATATTTAGTTATAATGACTTGCACACATATTGAATATAAAAATATATGGCACTGCCTTTAGCTTCATTAAATATTTAAGGTTTTTCAAAAATGTCAAGTAGCATTGAAGGACTGATCATGGAATACAGTGATACCCCTGCTTCACCCTTTCTTATTCATGGCCTTCTGTGATTTTCCTAACAACATGTCTCAGTATGGGCATTTTCACACTTTTGCATAACCCTTGATGAACCCTTTCAAATGAAAGTCTCTCCTTTTCTGGAAATTCTTCTATGTCTTTGATACTTCTTTACCTCTGTTAGTTCTCTCTGGAATTCTTAATAAGGTATATGCTTAATTTCCTGAGTCGGTCTCTACCTATATTTCTTATATTTTTCTCTTGTACTTGTCATAGGCTTATTTTAACTTTTTTAAAAAAGTGTATTTCCTTCTTTTGTGGCTCATGAAGTGAGCTGTTATCCACAAAGAGCCAGAGTTTCTTATTCTTACCTTTTATTTCTAGAGCATAAAGCCTTCTCTGTTGGTTCAAGTCAGATTAAATACTCTCATGTTGAAAGACACTTCTATGACGTTCGTGATCAGAGTGTTAATTCTAGGTGGTTACTCTAAATCATAAAGGAAAATGTTTTATGTAATGTGTGCAAATAAATTTTAACTCTAGGTTTATTTTATAAATATTAGAAATCCCCTACAGCCCCCCAAAAACTCCTTTAAATATTCCACCTTTTCTCTTAAATGCATACAACTCTGTTTAATTCTAGAAGACATTATATCCTTATTGTTTCCCAACTAATTGCTGATACTCAGCTATTTCTTCTGCACATTTTAACTCTAAACATTTTATCTTTGAACATTATATTCCATTTTTCTTTATGTATAAAGCACTAGCTTAATATAACATCCTCACTCAGTTCACATGTGTAAATATAGTATTCATAGAGCTTAGTATACTACTCTCTTCTTTTAGTTAGACTTCATATCTGTGTTAATCAAAGGAAGATAAACTTTTGATGGCAGTGGTGTTGGATTTATTGAAGAAGTTATTGTATAATTTTCCTCTCTATTTCCATAAACTTCATGTGAACCTGATGAAGAAAGATACTGGTTTGTCCCAACTTTAGAGAGGTTTTGTGTTTACACATTAACCATCTGGGTCATGGAAGCTTCTTGAAAACTGAAAGGGCTTTTTGCAAAGCCTGTAAGAGTCTGTGGAGTAATAGAATGAGAAAAGGAGTGAATAGGATAACTATGTAACTGTTATAGAGCAACCCTGATATTAAACGGGTTCCTGGCTGTGGGTCCTCACCCGCGCGCTTTAAAGGGACTTACGAATACTCTACTACAGACACACACAAAAAGGTTAATAAAAGGTTTATTTACAGGAGGAAAGGAAATAAGGAAAATGTACAACTCAGGGAGAAAATAGGGAAATAAAGTCTTTAATGCGTCCTACCCGATCCGACGGCCTGGAAACCCAAAGTCACTCTCAGAGCTGGCCGGACGCTGCGAGCTGGTGGAGAGCCCAAAAATGGGGTCCCCCAAAGCCCACATGTCTGCCTTTTCTACCCACCTGGCTGCTTAACCCCACCCTCAGGTCCCAGCCACCTTCCCTTTGGTGGTGATGGGATTTGGCTTTCCCAGTGTCTTTGGCTTTGACCTGGGGTGGGGGTGGAGTCCACAAAGCCTATATGGAAATAGCTTTGGGACATCCTTTTCACCCTAACATAACGTATGACATTTTGATAGTGACAAATACAGTATGAAACTGATCAAGACTTAATCACATTACTTTAGTTAAGATTGATTTGAGCCTTTTTGAAAAAAACGTTTGTTCAAAGCATAAAAGTTTGTCTTGAAACTTGAACTAAGTAAATTTTACTTACATAAGGGATGCTATGTGAAAGAAAGTTTAACCAGGATACAAAGCCTTTCTATGTGGGAAATCATGAAAAACTATAATCTTCAAAAGGCATATATGATTTTTATTTTAGATTCATCTATTTTTAGGTTATATTTGAATAAACTCTTAGTGTTTTAAGTTCTTAATTCAATACCAGGGTCTTTATGGTTGTAAGATAGGAATGAACTGAACTGGTGAAGAATAATATTTTTCACATTTCTTATATTCACCACCTCCCCACTAAAGTGAGTGAGTATGGGTCAGGCTATCTTCTGTTGCATAGTTTAAAGTAGAAAGTTCAGTGGGTTTCCATACTGACAAAGAAATTCAAGGAAGATTTAGTCTGGTTTTTGATGAGTGCTGTTTTTTATATTGTTTTCATATTTGTGGTAAGACTGTAGATTCAGCCCAAGATTTTTTGGTGTTAACTTTTTTTTCTTACTGGTCATATGTAAAGTTACATTGTCCTTCTTGATGAAAAGGAAGTTTGGTAAAGTACATAAATTCTCTGAAGAACTGTTAGGAATGACTGTTATGTATTGCCTTAAGTTTTTGTTTTGAGATAGAAATAAAAATTAAAATAGTGAATATTTTTGTTGAAAAATTACAGGTGTTTATTTTCTTTTAATTTTAGTAGAGCTTGTGTTAAGTGTCAGTGTTTCCTAATACTGAAAAGTTAGACTGTAGTCACTATCTGATCTTAAGTATAAACTGGTTTCTGCTTTTTCATTTCATGGACTCATGCAATCCAGATGTTTCCATAACATGGTTTTCCTCATACTGTACAATCTCTTCTTATATTTTTCATAAAGTTATTATGTCATGATGAACAGCTAAAGATAACTGTGTAAGGTTTTTTTCAGGGCAAATATGTTTGAAAACAGGACTCATGTATTAGTGTGTGTGTGTGTTAAAGTTATATGAAAACTAGGTGTCTTTTAAGTCCATGATACTGTTCAATATTACTTATAAGCAAGTAAGTCACGCAACTTCAGTTCAAAAATTATTTTAATGTGTTTATGATTAAATATTAAAAGATATATTCTCATTAAGACATGCATATCTCATTAAGATATGTACAATACATTAAAAGCAGCATGACTTGAATAAGAAAGTTTAATTTCAACTTTTTTATCCACTTAAAAACTAAAAACAATGCCTTTGCATTCTATCTTAAATGAGTTTGTTAAACATGCACTGAAAATCTTAAATAAAATTTGCATCATCTGCAGATGTGCTATATGTGTTGAGAAACAGTAAAATTTATCTGGTCATTCAGCAACAATTTAATTTACTTACTGGATTTGAAAAAATCATATATACTCTGAAATAGCAATGCTAACTTTGCCCCACCTCTAACAATTGAAGAGTAATTGGTTGTTTCCAGTTTGTGGCAACTATGAATAAGGATACTATGTACATTCCTGTGAAGATTGGACATAAATTTTCAACTTGTTTGTGAAAGCCTAGGGATGTGATTGCTGGATTGAATTGCCAGGGTATGTTTAACTTTATGAGAAAACCGCTAAATTATCTTCCAAAGTTGCTATTTCATTTTGTGTTCATATTAACAATGAATGTATGAAAGTTCTTGTTGCTTCACATCCTCACCAGCATTACATGTTGTCAGTATTTTGGGTTTTGGCAATTCTAATAAATGTATAGTGTTATCTACCTGATTTATTTTTATTTTTAAAGATTTACTTATTTATGCATACAAGAGCTGAGGTAAAGGGCAGAGATGGGGGGGGGGTGAGAGGATACACCAGAGACAGAGTGGGAAACAGAACGGGCAGAATGACTGAAATACACTGCTGAAGGGAGTAGCGGGAGACTCAGGAGAGGTTCTCCTGCGCCATGTGGGTTGTTCCCTGGCTGGCCAGGGATTGAACTCATGCTACAGAGGCTGCGGGATTGCTTCATAGTGTGGTGCTTAACTTCTTGTGCCTCCAGGAAGGCCCTATCTGATTTAATTTGCATTTCCATTAAGAAATTCAATGTTGTTACCATTTTGTTGCTTATTTGCCATCTATATATCTTCTTTGTGTCTGTTCAGATATTTTGCCTACTTTTATCAGGTTGTTTACTTATTGTTGAGTTTAAAGAGTTCTTTATATATTTTGGATACAAGTCCCTTTTCAGATATTATCAATGATTGAAAATACTTTACCCCAATCTGCACCTTTACTTTTCATGCTCTTAATATTTTTTTGCAGAGAGGAAATATTAAGTTGTACAAAGTTCCACTTAATCATTTTTTTTTTCCAATCATGGAACATGTTTTTAGTGTTGCAGTTAAAGACATATTGCCACACTGAAACCTATAGATTGTTTTATGTGTGTGTGTGTGTGTATGTAATAGTTTTTACTTCACTATTAACTTCAATTAGAAACTCAGTGATCTAGGTTTTCTCCAATGTTGTCATTAATAAGTTTTATAGTTTTACATAATATTTAGGTTCCTAATCAATTTTGAATGAGGTTTTTGAAAGGTGTAAGGTCACTGTCTAGATTCATTTTTTGACATTTGGCTGCCCAATTGTTTTAATACTTTTGTTGAGAAGTCTGTCTTTGTTCCATTGAATTGCGTTTACTCCCTTGTCAAAGATCATTTGAGTTTATTTCTAGACTCTATGCTATTGATATGTTTTTTTTTTTTTTTGACAATACCACACTGTGGTGATCACTTTAGTTTTACATTCAGTCTTAAAGTTGACTCTCTCCTCTGACTTTGTTCTTTGACATTGTATTGACTATTCTAGGTCTTTTTATTTTCCATATAAACTTGAGAATTCATGTGTCAGTTTCCACCAAATAACTGATGATGCTTTGATTGGAATTGTATGACATCTATAGATCAAGTTGGGAAGAACTGCCATCTTGACAGTATTGAGTCTTTTGTATATATGTTCTTGGAATATCTTCCTTTATTTAGATTATTTTATGTTTTTAAAATTTTTTATTAAGGTAACTTTGTTTCATAACAATGTATATGATTCAGAAATATGGAATCCAACTTCTTCAGAGATATATCACCACACCACACCGCAACCAAGGCACCCAAAGTCCTTCGCCATAGTGCATTATGCTTCCTTCCACCTATAATTTCCACCCAGCACCTTCTCCACTGGTAATCTCAGGTTTATAGTCATATTTCTAGAGGGTTTTTTTGGTTTTGTTTGGTTGACTCTGTTTTGCTTCTTTATATTCCACATATGAGCAAAGCAATCCCATATTGTCTTTTCTCCTTTACTAGCATAATCCCCTTGGGTTCTATCCATGTTGTCACAAATGGCAAGAGTTCATCTATTTTTATAGTTGAGTAGTGTTCCATTGTGTGTGTGGGTATATGTTTACTATATGTATGTATGTTTGTATATATGTTTGTAAGTGTGTGTGTGTGTGTGTATCAAATCACATGTCCTTGGGTACTTAGCTTGCTTTCATCGATTGGCTATTGTGAATAGTGCTGCTACATATCTCTTCAAATTAGTGTTTTGGCATGCTTTGGGTAGCTACTTAGGAGTGGTGGAATTGCTGGGGTATATGGTAGATCTATATTTAATAGTTTGAGAAACCTTTATACTGTTTTCCATAGGAACTGACCATTCCACATTCCCTCCAACAGTGTATGAGAGTTTCTTTTTCCTCACATCCTCACCAACTCTTGTTTCTGGTCTTTTTGATATGGGCCATTCTCATAAGCATGAGATGGTATCTCGTCGTTGTGATTTTCTTTTCCCTGACAAGAGATAATAAGTTTTTTTTCATCTACTTAGTGTTAATCTGTAGTAATCTCCATGTCTTCTTTGGAAAAATATCTCTTCAGCTCCTCTAACCATTTTTTTTTGATTTTTTTCATTTTCTTTTTTGTCAAGTTGTGTAAATCATTTGTAGATCTTATATACTAGCCCTTTGTCAGATATATTATGTGCAAATATGTTCTCCCATTTAGTAGGGTATCTTTACATTTTAATGTTTTTTCACCATACAGAAGCTTTTTAGTTTGATATAGTCCCATTTATTCATTTTTGCTTTTGTTTATCTTGCCTTTGGAGTTGAGTCTCCAAGTACATAACTGTCATGGTATATTTTGTCTGTTTTCCTCTATATATTTTTGGTTTCATGTCTTACATCCAAGCCTTTAATTTTGAGTTAATTTTTGTAAATGGTAGTTTTATTCTTTTGCAGGTGGCTGTCCAATTTACCCAGCACCATTAGTTGAAGAGACTTGAGACTTTCTTTTCTCCTATATATACTCTTTTTTTTTTAAATTTTATTTTTATAGTCCCCACACAATTGCAACCCCCTTATTTTGACCTCAACCCCTCTTTTTCCTGCCACCCCCATAGATGTGTCTCTGGTTCATAGTTGTTTGTTGATTTTGATTTTTCCTTTCTTATAGTTACTCTTTTTCCTGGTCCCTTATTTAGGTTTTCTAGATTCCTGCTGTGAGTGAGACCATCCGGTATTTTTCTTTTTCTTTCTGGCTTATTTCGCTGAGCATGATCCCTTCCAGCTCCATCCATGTTGCTGCAAACTGCATGTGTTTATCTTTTTTGATTGCTGAGTAATATTCCATTGCATATATGTACCACATCTTCTCCAATGTATACTCTTAATTCTTTTGTTTTACATTAACTATTCATATAAATGTGAGTTTATTTCTGTATTCTCAATTCTATTCTATTGGTTTGTGTGTCAGTTTTTATTATAATACTGTACTATTTTGATTATCATCACATGGAAAGACTTTTGTCTTTTATCAGAGTTTTGTGTTTTTCCTCAAAGTTTTTATACATGTTTTTAGATTCACACTCATTTTTTTGTGCTAGTATAAATGATGTGCTTTTAATCACATTCCAACTGCTCATTGCTGGTATGTTAAAAAGCAGTTGACTTTTTGTATGGTATCCTTGTGTCTTTCAACTTTGCTCTAATCTATTCCAGGTTTGTTTTTTATTCTGATGGTGGTTTGGTACTTTTTACATAGACAGTCATGTCTGTGACCAAAGAAAATTTTGTATCTTTTCCCCCAATCTAAATATACTTTATTTCCTTTTCCCCCAATCTAAATATACTTTATTTCCTTTTCCTGTCTTATTATATTCTGTAGGATTTCCATTACAGTGTTGAATAGGAAAGATGAGAGGCGGCTTCTTTGTTCTTGATCTTAGGAAGAAGATACACAGTTTCTTAGTATTGAATATGATATTTGCTATAGGTTTTTTCCAGATAGTCTTTGTCAACTTGAGGACATTCTTTTCAAAGAGCCCATTTTTGGTTTATTGAATTTTCTGCTATTTTCGTGTTTTTAATTTCATTTACTTCTGTGATATTCATTATTTCATCTTACTTTTTTTTTTCAAAAATTGTATTTTTTTCACTGAGGTAGTGGTCTACAACATTGCATATGGTTTAGAGGTACAGGTTCACATCTTTTCACATGTATGCTACCACACCCACAGCCAAAGTACCCATAATTCTCCACAATATTCCTTTGGTGTCCTTTCCCTACCCTACCTCTCTAGTAGTCTCAGTTGTTCTTTTGATTTAACTTTCACTTTTTTAATCTAATTTTCTAAGGCTTGAAATTCTCTTTTTTTCTAACTTATGTTCTCAGTGATTTAGTTCCCTTGAAACATTACTTTGGTTGCATCCTACAAAACTTGAATGAATTGTTTTTATTTTTGTTAACATTGAAATTCTTTTTAAAGAGATATATAAATATACCTTGTAAACATTTTATTATTTTGATGATGTACTGTATGTACATATCTTAGTTATCCAGTCCTATCTTCTCAACTAATGACTTTTCTTGTTAGAGAATGTGGTTAGTTTTCCAGGGGGAAAAAAAACGGATATTCCATGGAATGTTGATATTTCAGTATGTACAAAAGAAAATTTAGATCAGATTCAACTCTTTTTTGAATTTAAACCTAAGACTACCAGAAAATAGCACAAATAAATTCATGATTATTTAAAATTTTAATAGATGGATTTTCTTTAAAAATTTTTAAAGAAAAATTTAAAGTTATTTTGAAAAAAATTTCGTTACAAAGTCAAGGATTTCTTTCTGATTAAAAATATATACAGGCAAGAAAAGAAAAAGAAATTTTAGAATGTTTTTCCTTGTGTTAATATCTAAAGTAACAGTTTACCCCCTTAGTCACTAAGGTGTAAAGCGTGTGTTACTTTCTTATACCAAACTCTAAAACCTTAAGGCATAGCATATTATTACAAACAAAAGTAATACTTTTTTCCAAAAAGCAATAAAAATAATTTAACCACTTGAACATAATTTTCATGAAGAAATTTTTAAATTACATTTTTCACAACAGGGCACTTAAAGTATTCTTTAAAAAAATTTTTTTTATTATGACTTGTAAATGCCTAATCAACATAGAAACATTCTTTTGTAATTCAGTTACTATGATATAATTTGATAATTTGACATTAAAATATATTTCCAGAATCTCATAGAAGATCTCATAATAATTCTGATAGTTTTCATAATACTAAGATGTGGTGAAGATCCAATTGTTTGTATCTGGAGATTTATATTCATTGTCACATATAATCTAATACCCATGATGGGAGATACAATTTGTCCCTATTTTACAGATGAGAAAAATGAGGCACATAACTCTTAATGCTCAATAAATTATAGGAATTAAGATTTGCTCTCAGAATTCTTGATTAAATTATGAAAGGGTTATTTGCCTATATTTTAAGAATAATGCAAAGCAATCAGAGAGAAAAAAGAAACAAAAGGTAAAGAAAAGATTTTACATTAAAGTGGAGCTAAAGCTCATTATTTAGCAAAACTGAGTTTTAGTACAGATGCTATAGAAAAGTTAATCAAAGGATTTTCATTTGAATTTCTTACCAAAAGCTTGATGTTGAAATCTACCTTTCCGTGCACTGACTACAAGCAGACGATTTACTGGTTAAGGTGATGTACGGGAATCTTGCCAATATTGAATTTCAAGTGGCAGAGGAAAAATCAGTAGAAGAGGGAATTCAATATGCATGGGAAACCATTTGTTCCCTCTGCTTCTTTGATCCTTGCCAAGGCACAGGAAAGTAAAGCAAAGCTCCTGAAAAACAGGGGGACATTCTTGTGCAGAGTCGAAGGAGAACTGTGAGCTCTCACAGGAATTTAGCCTAACAGGATGAAAACTAACCTGCCTGCCATCTTTGTAAATGCAGGAAATTTGGGCCTTGTCTGGGCTATCTAGCGCACCTCAGTCTGTTCACTGAGGTCAGCAGCGCCATGCCTGTTGACTTCTATATCTTGCCAACTGAGTGGTTTTGAAAATCTTTAGGCCATACTTGCTCTTTTTCATAGATGCCTTGTAGACTTTGGAGAAGTCTGCAATTTGTTCAGCTCAAAAATAAACTAGTTCAGTGAAACACTTTTAATGAACATTTTGGAAACATTTGTCAGGAAAACAAATATTTGTATCTAAAATAGCTAGGCTATTAAGATGTGAGGAAACAAAACAGATGTTTGTTTTGGCTTGTTGGGTTTATTTGTTTTCAAGGTATTTGTTTTCTTTCTTCTCCCCCATCTCTCCCATCCCCCAGAGGATATACAGTGTTAACCTTAATGAGATTATAAAATTCTTGGAAATAGTTTACTCTTTGTTTTATATTGTTGGTAATATAATAAAAATGAGTTTCCTTACCTTTGAATTCCGGGGCTGTATTTCCAAGAAAGGAAAATTTCAGTGCTTTGGCATTTATCCATTCTGTGCATCATTACAGGTTTGACAAATATTTTCACTTTGCTGGCCAGAAGTCAGGAAGCTGTATAGAGTAAATTTAGTACACTTGGATTCCAGTGTGTAATTCTTATATTTATACGTAATTTATGATTTATGTGCAAATAATAAGAAAGCCTTTATTATTGAGCTAAAATAGTTTACCAACCCTCCCAAATATTTATTTTATTTTGGAGCTAATTGAGTCATTGTTTCTTTTTTTTTTTAAGATTTATTTACTTATACAAGAACTGGGGTACAGGTCAGAGGCCCGGGAGGATGAGAGAATTCACCAGAGGCAGAGCGGGGAGCAGGACAGGCAGACGTACCAAAACACTGCTGAGGGGAGCAGCAGGCAAGGCAGGAGAGATCTGTTGTGCCATGGGGGTAGCTCCCTGGCCAGCCAGGAATCGAACCCGTGCTGCAGAAGCTGCAGACAGCTTCATAGTATGGCGCTCAACCCGCTGCCCCACCAGGGAGGCACTGAGTCATTGTTTCTGTAAAATATTAAGCATCCTCTGGGACCAACATAAATCAGTGTAGAAATTTCTGTTTAAATTGGAGGACATCTGCAATTACTGATTGAATTTTTTAATAGTGGGGAAGAGAACATACCAAGTTATTTGTATTTGATATCCCCTAGCCCCTTTCACCGGAATTGGGTGGTTTAATGGGTGAGCTTTGTGTGAAATTTTAAATAAAGGTAGGATTGATGGGTTAATGGCTACTAATTTAATCTTAGTTCAATATCCACAAAATTATTAATTCATAATTTTTTAAAATTACTGACCAATAACACATGAGAAAGGTACAGAATTGTAAAGTTAGAAAGGATTTATTTACAGAGAAAAGGAAACCTCCTTCTTGTGCATCCTTCCAGGATTCGCTTTGCTTAAACATCTTTATAGTAACTGGCCTGGCCACTTTCGCTTTTTAAATTCAACTATGTGTAATTTTTATTACTGTTATTTTTCCTTAAAGATAACAGAATACCATATATACTGTTCTGACCCTTATTTTTTTTTTACTTAATAATATGCAAAGAAAAATTCAGTAAATGTGTTTATTGTAGATTTTATATACAAATATAATAGTAGCTAATATTTTGCCACTTACTGTGTGCCAGACATTGTTTTAAACGCTTTTCATGCTTGAACTTCACTCATTGCCACCCACCATCACAGGCAGTATAGTCATTATCCCCTTTTCACAGATGAGGAAGCTACAGAGTGGGCTAGGACAGAACTTGGGTTAAGCCTCTGGATGCCTGGCTTCAAATTTGAGTTCTTAAACCAGCAAGCATACTACTTCTCAAAACCACTGTGTCTGAAGTTTCAACAAGCAGAGAAATGGAAATGTCAATGATTCATGAATGGTGATAACTATGTGATACTTTCATAGCAATCAGCAAAGGTATATATTTGGAAATATTCAGTTACATATGTGCTAAATGTTTTATCTCTACATGCTGATGAAAATAATGTAGGTCTGAAATTTGGGGGAGATTGTATGTTGTAGAAAGTTACCTTGCAGTACTCTCATACTGAATTATGAGATCCATTTGACCCTCTGGATTATTTTGGATAATCCAACAATAGATTGCACAGTTCTCTCATTTTCCACTTTCCTGAATATATTCTATTAACACTCCATTTTCTCCTCTTTAGTAATTGCTTGTCATGGCCTGCTTATTGAAAATTTTCCCGCCATTCTCTATATGTTCCCTTCCCCCAAGGACCTCATTACCTACTTTGCCAACTGTTTTCCTGTATTTATCTACTTGGCAGTTCATGGTGGATGAGCACTAAAATATATATTATGATATACTTATATCAAGGAGAAGGAAAGTCACCTTTTAAAAAAAAGTATCTTAATCCAGTACAATCACCTTCTAACACTTTGGTAAATATTTATAAGCCATCTTCAGAAACTTCATCTTAATAAAAATTAAAATTGTTTTAACACCAGTAGCATTATTTAAGACAAATTACACTGGTTTTCTTTTTTTTTTTTTTTTAACGGGAATAACTGGGGTGTGGGCCAGAGCTGCAGTGGGTGAGAGGATTCACCAGAGACAGAGTGGGGAGCAGAACAGGTAGATTTACTGAAATACACTGTTGAGGGGAACAGTGGAAGAGACAGGAGAGGTCTGTTGGGCCATGTGGGTTTAGCTCCTTGGTGGGGGATCAAACTCAGGCCTTAGTGGTGATAGCGCTGGTTTTCACTTTTGTGTAACTTCTTAATGTTCAAGTACAGTTTTCTATTACTTTATATTGTATCTGTGCATTGCACCTATGTTGCTGATTCATTTAATGATCATGGATTGGCTTGAAAAATCATGTCTATCAATGTTGTGAGAAAATAAATTCAGAGTTTCAAACAACTGATTTGAAAATATTTAAAACCTAGCTGGTCTGTAAACTGACAACTCACATATCTATAAATTTACTTGTGCAACTTTAGCATGAAGAAATGGAACAGGGGAGCTTGAATTTTAAAGCTAGAGGCAGCTGCATTTTTTGCCTAAGACTTTCATGTATAATAAATAAGGAAAGATTACAATAGTCCAAAGCAGTACTGTCTGTATCGCCTATATCAATGGTGTATCGTGATGGCATGCTGGAGTGTCAGCCTTGGGGACAGAGTGAAGTGGTGTGCCTTTCCACCCTGCCCTGGTCATCACTCTCTCCTAAAGATGGAAATGGGTGTCCTTTAATGACTTCCAAAGTAGGATCAGTTAGGGATGCAAGTTGCCATGTATTTTTTTTTTAAGATTTATTTATTTATACAAGCACTGGGTACAGTCAGAAGCACGGGAAGGTGAGAATTCACCAGAGCCAAAACAGAACAGGCAGACTGATGAAATACACTGCTGAGGGTGGCAGGAGAGGTCTGTCGTGCCATGTGGGATCCTTGCCTGCCGCCGGGGATCGAACCGGCACTGCAGAGGCTGCAGGCAACTTCACAGCCCAGGGCTCATCCGCCGTGCCACCAGGGGAAGCCCATGTTACCATGTTTAAAGTCATTAGGATTCCTTTACTGGAAGTCCTTTGTGATTCTTTGTTACAGTAAAATCCACTAAAAGTTGAATATATAGTGCTTTCCAGCCTTAGCTGGCTGGCTATCATTCCCATGCATCCTCTCCCGCACAGGAGCTATCTTAGTCACTCACTTCTTTGGAATTCTGTTGATGGAAACTGGAGTGGTGGCTAGGGATATGGAGCTGGGATAACCTGAGTTTGAATCATAGTTCTGTTATTTGCACATAGCTCTTTGGTATATTAGTTTCCTATAAGGTGGGATAATACCACTTTTGTGTATGGGTTACTGTATGAATGAAATTATGTACGTGGCCAGCATAGTGAATAACACATTCTAAGCTTTCAAATGTTCATTTATTGTGTTCAGGCATTCAGTAGATATTTGTGAGTGCTTGCTGTGTGCCAGGCACTGTACTTGGTGTGGGTGATATAGAGATGACAAGAAGGCATGGTCTCTGACCTCAGGAAGCCGATGTGTTTGTGTCTCTTGAAGATTATTACTGTGGTGCACTGTACAATGTTGTTTCAGAGACCAGTGTCCCCAAAGTGGTGTTCATTAGTTTATTTTTTATATAGAATGACTGTGGGGATTTAATACAGATACTGGGATGTGTTAAGAAGGGTAATAGAAGTTTCTACAAGTTTGTCCATGGAGAATGGATAATGACCATACCCCTGGGATGATAAAGCCCTCTTAATTTAGTTACTAGCCCTTGACTAAGGAATTGATTTACCTGGGAGACATCAATTAGTGATTGTGTGAAAGGGAAGTAATGGTCATAGAATACAGATAGAGAAGTCAAAGCAGTTCTCTTAAAACTAATTCAGCTAATATTTATTGATCTCTTGAATTTTAGTTGACTGTATAACCTTAACGAGTTACTTGCCTTTCATTTGTAACACACATTTTTATGGGAGCATTCTGTGACTGATAAAGTTATCAAGGTTTCTTTAAGTCTTCTTTGATAAGGCAGTATTCACTGAGTAATATATTGTAATTTATTCAAGTCCTTTCTGAGTTTTTTGGGGGGAAGGGGGAGTGTTTTGTTTCATTTGTTTTTTTTTTTTCAACATAGGTAAGTTTTACTTTAACAGTCTCCTGACATAAAATTATTGTGGTCACACTCCAGGGTATAATTGTGGTGGTTTAGTGTCTGTGACTTTGTAGGTCTACATGGCTCATAATTATTTTTGAAGAATACCATGGGCCCTCCCTAGGACTGTGACCTTCCATGTGGGAACCTTCTCTGCTCAGATCTCTTAATTTTCATACAAGATTGTCAGTTCTATTCTCAGCACAGCTAATCTAGTTAAGTTTATGGGTCTCCATTCAACCCAGCAATCAAGAATAACTCCAATCCAAAATAACTCATTAGTCTAACCTCTTACCTCATCGCTTCTTAAAACTTAAGGAGAAACTTGTCTCTGTCAGCTGCCAGAAAGATAAATAATGGCCCCATTCTTTTAGATATTTTTGGTTTTATCCTTAAAATAAGCAAAATGTCAGTACTCTGTGCTCTGAAATGCTGAGTCAGCTGAACGGAGTCTGCTCTAGTCAACCTTAGCAGAAAGAATCTTCTGAAGCATACTCTTTTATTTACCACAAGGATATGTTCCTGGCATCATAAATATCCTCTCAGTGAGTAATCCTATGAGGCAGTTTTATCTCTGTACTAGGAACAGCTATGTTTCTGTAGAGAAATTGGTTTTCTCATCTTATGTACCCTCAGAGTCCAAAAACTGTGGGTACCTTTGCCTCACTGGCTTGCAGACCTTAGGTCAAGCAAGCAAATCTGTGTTTACCACTCTGCCCTGGCTTTATCTGACCTTTCCCTACTTCATATTTTCTTTTAATGTATTCATTTTTTTTAAAGATTTATTTATTTATTTATACAAGCACTGGGTACAGTCAGAAGCGCGGGAGGGTGAGAGAATTCACCAGAGCGGGGAGCAGAGCAGCCAGAAGGACCGAAGTACACTGCTGAGGGGAGCAGCGGGCAGCAGGACAGGTCTGCATGCCACGTGGGACCCTCCTCTGGTGGCCCGGGAGCAGCCAGAGATCTAACAGGCGCTGCAGAAGCTGCTGGCAGCTTCGCAACCCAGTGCTCAACCGCTGCACCACCGGGGAGGCCCAATGTACTCATTTTTTTAAAAAAGATTTTTATATTGTCACTGTGTATATATTTGGTGGATTATCTTAAGGCCTTTTAAGATGGTAGATAGAAATTAATCAGAAAGCAAATTTTTTTTTTTTCAACAAGAATAAGGGCCAGAGATAAATTTCACTGTCACCGCTCCATGCTCAGGAAACAGCTATTTTACAAAATACATCTACTTTTATAAATGTCACCAGTTTAATTAACAAGAACACAAAACCCTCTTCAATATTCTCATCATCCTGCTCTTTCAGGAGTTTGTGCCTGTCTCCATCTCCTGTCTGCTTAAAGTCACCCACCTGTCCTGCTTGATTAATAGACTTAATATTTGTTTCAGTTCAGCCAATTGGTATAAAAAAAAAATGTTGCAACTTGTAAAATGCCTCCCGAGTGTAAGAATTTATCTTCTCTACCAATAACATCATTTTCAACTGCTGTCGTTTATTTTCCATCCCTGACTACATTTTAAATGCTCTCCCATCAAGCCTCTAAGAACTGCTGACTTTCTCTTTCCTTTTCAGTTTTCCATTTAGTGTTTTTCCTAATGTGTCTGTTTCAGTACATTTGTTCATCTAATTACCTCCCTTGACTTGACTTTGATATTGATCAAGGTTATTGAGGAGATACATTTCTCTTGAGATGTATTCCTTAATCATGATATTAAATTGCATTATTCCCTAATTGAAGGAAAAGGAGAAAGCAGGTTTTATTTCACCTCTACATGTAAATGAGGGTTTGATGATCCTCTTCAACGTTCTGTTAGCTACAGCTATTCATTGAGCATTTCTTACATGAAAAATACTCCAGGGTTCTGTGGGGATACGGAGCAAGAGAGCTACTCCCTCTACTCAAGAGCATTTTATTATGTGAACAACCAAACCTAATAAAGGTTGAATTTTTTTAAAAGTCATGCTAGAAGAAGCAGCAAAGTGCTCCAGAAGAATGTAAGGAACACAGATTTCTTCCATATATTTTTTTTATTTTACATATTTTTTACATCATTTTTCATTTTTATACAATGCATTTTCATCTTGGTTATAGTGCCCGTAAAATTCCCACCTCCCCCCCTTGTTTTGATCCTCCGCCCTTCTCCCGCCTCCCCCCGCCCCCCCCCCTCTGCCCAGTAGTGTGTCTCTGGTTTATAGTTGCCTGTTGATTTTGATTTTTACTTTATTATAATTAGTTTTTTTTCCTGATCCCTTATTTGGGTATTCTACATTCCTGGTGTAAGTGAGACCATCCGGTATTTTTCTTTTTCTTTCTGGCTTATTCCACTGAGCATGATCCCTTTTTTCTTACATATTTAAAGTAAAAAATTAACAAAGAAGGTAAAATCTATCTTCAGCATTGAAAAAATGCAACAGAGAGGATATGGAAGGAATATTCTTAAGACTCAATAAATAGGCCATTTAAGATGGGTTCAATGCCTGAGTGTTATTTCCATAAAAATAAACTGAAACTATGCTAAAATTTCACTAAAGGATTTCTTGAGCTTAATGAAAGCATTTTTTGAGCTTGATGATTATTTTACAACATCTTTCTGAATAAGATAACTGAGCCCAAATAGGTGACTTTGAACAATTCACTTCAGGTAACGACACTAACATGTTTTCACAAAATAGTTTGGCATGAATTATCTTGTGTAATCTGTACAATATTGTTGTGCTTGTTTCACTTTTGAAGAAACAGGTCTAGATAGCATCTTGATAATTACAGAAATTACATTCATGCATCCATTCTAGACTCTTCACAGACCCTAATGTAGGGTATGCTGTCTACCGTGATGAAATTTGAACTGCTCAATTTTCTGTGCTTTGTCCTGTAAATTAGAGGATGTGGAGCTGGAGAAAAATTTGTAAGATTCTCCCCCTCATCAGAGGAATTATTTCTAAAACACTGAAAAGCTCACATTTCTGGAGTCATTGCAGGTTCAGTAATCCATGTACCTCAGCCTTAGTCTGGGCATCTCCTCTCCTCTGACTCCAAACCTCCCAGATGAGGGTGCAGCCAAGCCTCCCTAGGCAGGTGCCTGTCAGAGGCCATGATACCCATCTTTGCCTTCATCTCCAAGAGAGACTCCTGGCTCAGAGGAGTGACATTCTATCTAAATAAAGTACAGTACAGTCTGGTGTGTGAGACAGGAGACGGCAGATGAAGTAGGAGGTTTGAGAGACAAGAGCCGTGGGTTCACATTCTGGCTGTGGTGCATGCTGACTGGCAATCCTTCATTTTCATTAACTTTAAACTTTTCATCTGTTGAGTGAAGACAGTTCAGCCCTGAACAGATCTGGCATAGAAAACATACACTATTCTTTCCACTCCTCTTCTCAGCCCTAACATGGCCTCATTTTTCTTTTGCTGTGAAGAGCGAGATCTACCCCTAGTTTTGTGGTCTATTCAGTAAATTGAACCCAGAAGATGAAGTAAGGAACCCAGATCCTATCAGATCAGATCTTCCCTGAATGAACCTAAAGTAACTAAGCACTTATCTATGACACATTTCCTATGAGAGTGGTTAAATAGAACTTTACACGGGAGGTTTTCACTGAAGTGTACCTTTTGTGAGCCAGGGGCATTCCACCTGCTGTGTCACTAGCTCATTAGCAACCAAAGTTTGTTGAGACCCTCTATGTCCCAGGCACTGTTCTAGATATGTGAGACTTAGCCTTGAACAAAATTAAGTCTTGGGGGGCCTCCCCGGCGGCGCAGCGGTTGAGCACTGGGTTGCGAAGCTGCCCGCAGCCTCTGCAGCGCCGGTTCGATCCCCGGCTGCTCCCAGGCCACTGGAGGAGGGTCCCGCATGGCGCGCAGACCTCTCCTGCTGCCCACTGCTCCCCTCAGCAGTTTACTTTGGTCCTTCTGCCTGCTCTGCTCCCCGCTCTGGCTCTGGTGAATTCTCTCACCCTCCCGCACTTCAGACTGTACCCAGTGCTTGTATGTATAAATAAATAAATAAATCTAAAAAAAAAGTCTTGGGGAACTTGGGGAATTTTCATTTTACTAGAGGACACAGACCACAAGTATATATAAAATGCCTGAAAGGATGGGTGAAATGGTGCATGGAGAATAGAAATTAGGGCAGGTGAACTATTTCAGAATCATGGTTAACCGGATGACATTTTAGCAGAAACCCAAAAAAGGTAAGGAGAGAAGCACCGAGATATCTGGGAGAAGACTTTTCTGGGAAAGGAGCTGGGAGATGGGACTGTACTTTGTGGATTCAGCTAAGCACTGAAAGGCCCATGTGGTTGGAGCTTGTTGTGGGAGGACAGTGAATGGTAGGGGCAAGTTGAGGGAGATGGAGAGGCCAGGTCATATAGCAGGCACATGGCTTGGGGAAGACTTTGGATTTTATTTTGAATGAAGAAGTGTTTAACCAGAAATGTATATGATGTTACATTCAAAAATATCTGGCTGGTTACTGGGCAGAGAGAATAAGCTGTGGCTGGGCAAGGTGGGAAATGAGATGATTATGTAGATGATTTTCCAGTGTGAGAGGTAATAGGGGCTGGACTCAGGTGCTAAGGGTGAAGGTGATAAAAAAAATATGTATATATGGTATATGGTCACATTTTAGAAAGATCAGAAAGTGCAGCTACCAGGATTTGTCAGTAGATGGACTATGAAGAATAAGAAGAGAGAACCATGGATGACACCAAGATTTCTAGCCCAAACAGCTAGAAAGGTACACTTGTCATTTATTGATAAGGAAAAGTGGCAGAAAGAAGTTAGTATTTTTTTTATGTGGCACAAGATAAGTTTGAGACCCAAGGAGGACATAATTAAGTTGTTGATAAATAAGTCTGTTGCTCATGGGGTTGTTTAGCACTTAAACTTTTGACTCATCACACATACCATTTAAAAAATATGTGCCTGGATAAATTTTTCAGAGCAGTGAGTGTAAATACAGAAGGGAGAAAGCCAAGCACTATGTCTGGGGCCTCCCAACTGAGAACAAGGCTAAGGGAAGTAAATGTTGCAGAAGAATGATTGGATGTGTGTAATGCTGCTATAAGTTTGAGAAACAGTGGAATTGAGGTTTGACAATTGCATTTGCTGGTGGCCATCACTGGTCATCTTGACAAGGGGAGTGTGGGTGGAATGTTGGATAAAAAGGCATGACAGGAGTGGGTTTGAAAGAAAATGGTAGAGTCACAGTTGTAGCAATTGTCCACATTTCAGTTTTTGTTGTCTGATACAAAGTAATAGAGAAAAGGAGCAGAAACATAGAAGTTGATGTATTGTTTAGGCAAGAAGCATATCTAGTGTGTAGGTACCTGCATATGATCCAGAAGAAGGACCACACTGCTTAGAGAAGATGGGTCAGGGCTGGGTCTCATTCCCAAGTGAGGGGTTGGCCTTAGAAGCACAGAAAGTTCATTTATCTTAACCGAGAGAAGGCAGACTATGTGTATTTATCCAGACAGTGTGGAGTGGCTGTTTCCGATTTCTCAGTGAACACGAAGTCAGATTTCTTGCTTGTGTCTATGAAGTAGACTCAGTCATGAAAGAGTAGTAAGTTGTCTCCTGCTAATCTTATGACCCCTCGGTATATAATAAGTACAGCACTGACTTTCTGCTAGGACAGACATTGCCATCTTGCTCACTTGAGTTGCAGTGCTTACTCAACATGTTGCTGGCACTAAGTAGGTACTGTCTTACCTCATAATCCTAAAGTAGTGCATGCATCACTGACTCAGGGATTTGTGTGTAGTAGACACAGGCAGGACGAGTTACATAATTTGTGAACCCCAGTGCACACTATAAATGCAGGGTCCCTTGTTCATAGATAAAGAATTTCAAGAGAGCACAATAGAACAGTAAGCCAAGTGCAGACCCTGATCGCGGGGCTCATTGCAGGAGTCCATGAAACTGGTCCTCAGCACAGGTACTGTTTAGAGGTCACACACAACTAAAGGTCAGCAGACGAGGGATAGTGGCTAAAGATACCACTCCCTGAGAAGGAAGCATTCATTTTGGCTTGTCTCTCATAAATTTGAGAGAGAATGAATGAATCCAAACACAAACCATCTTTACAGATTAACAGAAATGGAAGTATAGGGTGATCTAAGAAAGTGAATAAAAAATGCATCACAGCTATTTAGAACCCTGGATGATCAAAAAATATCACCCCTGCAGTCTCCTGGGTCAGAATTCTGCAAATTATAGTGGTGGGGAAGTGAAAAGAGGGGAAAAAGCAAAACTCAGCAATGGTGGTGCTTGCATTCCATTCTCAATATTGATGTGGCATTTATGCCCATTAGGAAAAAAGACATAAGAAAATCCTCGCCATTCTTCCCCAAAATCCAGTAGAGAAGGGTGATATGAATGGACGATTCAGTTCAGTGCCAGGATAAAATGACCTATTTTGTAGCTGCCTTTAAAAAGGCTTCTTTCCAAGATTTTCAGTTATATCATTTTTATTACAGTAACGTTGGTTTACAACAAGGCATATGATGAAGAGGAATAGACTCATACCTCTTCAGATATATGTCACACCCACACTACAAAGGCAATCCACCAGAGATTATTTTTCAAGAAACAGTATATAAAGACCTCATTAAAGAAAGTTTCCAAAACTGTTCCTCCTTTATTGGAAAGAAATCAAGTGAGCTGAATGCATGTGGACATAGACATACATTCTCTGTTGTAGAGCACTTGGTTTCTGTGGTATTGCAGTTTGTCACGTGAGAATTCAAGCATGAAGTTGAGGACACCCTGGAATTTCTTTAGAGTTTTGTGTATAATAGGAATTTGTTTTTGACTCTAAAAATCTATATGACTGTAGAGGTTGAATCCAGACAGCCCTTCCGTCTATGATCTTATGAGAGAGGAGAGTCTGTTTTACAAAATGCGGTCAAAGGACTAAAGGTGGGCCAGGTAAGGGGTATTTGTCAGACTCCATTGTTATAGGTCACTGCAAATCATGGAAAATCAGTGTGTTCTATGTGTGTTCTATGTGTTCTAAATCAAAGTGTGTTCTTTTTCCATTGGCTTTTGCCACTAAATTTCTTGTATACTGAAAAGCAAGATTCAACCTTGGCGGGTCCTTTGAGATTTTCTTTTCCCAGAAACACTGTTTAGCTTATCATCAGCATCTCAGGTATGCCTGAGATACTATGGGTGATTCCTGATCGTGGCCTTCAGATTCAGTTACCTACAAAGACCCAGTAAACAAGTTCTCACAAGGCCGTAGACCTAGAACAGTGCCCATCTTCCAGCAGCTTCCTTAGGGCTGGTGCCTGTGCTGAGTCATTCTCTTAGGGATGAGATCTCACTGAATCAACCCCTTAACATGTTTCTAGTCCCTGCATTAACCCAAGGAGGGTCTGTAATCTATCTTGAATGTCTAATTACTGTGTGTGTGAAAGATGCAAATTTTTATCCTTTTCTTGCCTTGTTTTCATGTATGTTCAAGGCTTTGAACATTGTAATATCAGGATGATATAGTTCCCTTCCCACCTGGGAGAGGGCCTTTAAAAAACACACATTAAGGGCCTCCCCTGGTGGCGCAGTGGTTGAGTGCTGGGCTGCAAAGCTGCCTGCAGCCTCTGCAGCGCCGGTTCAATCCCTGGGTGCTGAGCGAGGGTCCCATATGGCGCGCAGACCTCTCCTGCAGTGCCCGCTGCTTCCCTCCGCAGTGTATTTCATCAATCTGTCTGTTCTGCTCCCTGCTCTGGCTCTAGTGAATTCTCTCACCCTCCTGCACTTCTGACTGTACCCAGTGTGTGCATAAATAAATAAATGAATCTTTAAAAAAAAAATCACTTCTAAAAAAAAATAAAAAACAAACATTAAAAAAAGACAAAAAAGGACACATTAAATTCCTTTTCTAATTATTATCCATTCCCCCCAAATTAGCACCTTGCTTGAGACCTTATTCTCCAAGTAATTTAGCAATGGTTCCCTTGTTATCTTTACCACACATTTTGACATTTAATATTTTCAGTACTTGTAAAGAAATGTTACAGCCCAGACAAGCTGGGTGACGGTCATTTACTGGACTCTCAGTCACTGTGGAGGGGCTTGAAACACACAGATTCTTTAGTGAATACAGCTCTGTGTGCTCATAGGGCAATCTGTCTTAGAGTTTTGTGGAAACACAGCCACACGCCTTAATTTCTGTGCTGTCTCTGCCTGCTTTTGTTCTATAATAGCAGAGTTATTACAGATTAAAGAGATTGTATGGCCTACAAGGCCTAAGATATATATTTTTTAAGATTTATTTATGTATACAAGAACTGGGGTGCAGGTGTGTGGGGGCTGGTGAGAGGATTCACCAGAGACAGAGGGGAGCAAAACAGGTGGATTGACTGAAATATACTGCTGAGGTGAGCAATGGGTGAATCAGAAGAGGTCTGCTACACCATGTCGGTCATCTCCCTGGCCGGGGATTGAACTTGTGCTGCAGTGGCTGCAGATAGCTTCATAGTGCTGTGTCTTAACCCTTGCGCCACCAGGGAGGCCCTGAGGCCTAAGAGATTTTCTATCTGACTTTTAATAAAAATAAATTTGCTGACCCCTGCAAATTGTGTGACCATCCAGCCCCAGCCTCACTGATTCCTGTCACTTGCATGCCTGTGACTACACCAGCCCACCAGTTTGCTTCATTGTCTTTCCTTTAACAATGCAGCTGGTTAAAAGAATTCCTGGGTAATTATATGTGGGTTTTTACCTTGATCATTGATTACAAAAGCCATCCTTGGAATAGCAATTATTACCTTTATCAGACTCAACTTTACAGACCATTTTCCTCCTATAGGAAAACCAGTTTTCAACAGAAATATACGCACTGAGTGTATATGATTCTTTTGCCCTATACTACCAGCTTTTTGCACCTGCCTCCCTAGGAAAATGCCAAGGAATTCATGATATCCTTATCAAATGAGAATTAACGTCTCTACGTTCTGTCTTTCAATCATCCTCATTTCGGCTTGATATACCACCTTTTTAAGATAACTTTCCCATATTCTTATGTCAATTTTGAGAGTCTCAAATTTCTAGGTGTCAGTTGCTTTCAGCTATCTTCTTTATGCTCAGCTGTATCATTGCCCCATGTACTTTAAGGCTTGAGATTTAACCCAGCTCTTTTATGCATAAGTAAATTAATCTTAAAAAAAAAAATGTCACTATGTGCGTTCAGGGAATAAAGAAACTCTGTTGTTTTGATATAAGTCCCCCATTGTAACAATAGAATATAATTGTTGATGACATGTCTCCTGTTCAGTAAATTCAGATAATCTTTAGAAGAATTGCTCAAAAAGCTCTGCTTTTCATTTTGTAATCTGTATCATCCTATCCTAAATGGCTTCAGGGCCTAGCTGGAGATGGTAGCTCCCCCGGCCCCCACCCGGCATCATACACTACACGTGGCAAGAGCTTTCCTCGGCAACGAGTCCTGTTACTTTATTCTGTTTGGGGAATTGTCTTTCACCTCACTTGGACTTAAAAATGAGTAGGCCGGGCCTCCATCCTCCTAAAGCACAAAGAAGGAAGCCGGTAGGAACTCTGTCCTCTGCTTCCTTTACAACTGCCATTGGCCTATGTGGTCCCAGGAGTGGAAAAGAAATCAGAAATTCCCTGCTACCCTTAGAATAAATGTGAGTGCTTATCCCTAAATCTTCAAAAAATCATCCAGGCCTTCATGCTGTGCAGCAGGATTACATTTAAAAAAAAAAAAAAAAAAAAAAAAAAAAAGAACTTCTGTGAAGGAAAACATAATTTAAGGAGATGTCAGCATAATTTGAAGAAATATCAGGCTTAGAAAATGTCTGCAAATAAGAAAAGGGAGTTAAAATTTTTATATAAATCATAAAATGTATATAAAAATTGGCAGAGATTTAGACAGTTCATGGAAGAAAATAAAATTTTCAGCCACATACATCCTCCAGGGAAAAGCATGCACCACCATTCTCTCCCCAACAGGCTCGAGCAGGAGTAGTGAGCCGGAGGAGCTAGGAGAGCCAAAAGGAGGAGTTGGAATCTTCTGAGTTCCAGCTTTCTGTTTTTCTTTCTAATACTGAGGGGTATATGGAACTTTTCGGTGGTATTTACAAATGTAGAATTTTAATGATCTTATGTGGATTTTAATATTTTATGATTGACTATGTAAACATTAACTTTTAAATAAGCTTTTAAAATTATTGCAGCTATTTCTCATTTGTAAATATTTTGACTAGCTAATAGAAATAATTAAATAATCTTCATAGATTTAATAGAGTAAGAGCTAAATTTGAGAAACATACATACAGTCATCAATTTTTTTTGTGTTCTACAGTTTGTGCTTTTGAAATACAAAATAAATACTACCAAGTCTGCCCTCCAAGAATAGGAATGATGGACATTTACTCAAAAAAATTCAAATTATTTATACTGTGAACATAATTATAAAAATTACGTAATCCTATAATAGCGATATATGTAACTACAAAGGCAGGGCCATGAGTTAGATGTAGAATTCACAAGATCTTTAGAGATTAAACGGAATTTCATAGACCAGGGCAGGGGATAAAAGTTGAGAAAGGCATTCTAATCAAAGGGGAACAGCATGTGCAGTCACAAAACAGCATGGCACCTTTCAGAGAACTGAGATGATTAGTTGTGTCTGTCTGAAAAATGGAGAAAGTGAAGGGAGAGACCAGGTAGGGATAAAGTTGTCGAGATTGATTCGGTGGGACTTTTCTATTTTTCAAAGTAGCTAAGCCCATAGAGTTCTAGTGCCATCCATGGTTTTACATGTACATTTGTTTTGATTTCATTCATTCCCATTTTATAAAAGAACTGAGTGAATTAAGAAAAGGTAAATAAAAAGTAGGTGGGGGTCAAGATTTGAAACATGTCAGTTGAGTTCAGAGCTCCATATCTTAAAATCTGCACTGCCCTTCCTGTCCAATGTCAGGAGTATGGAGCTTTGAAGAGTTTTGAAGCTCTCTGTCACAGTGGTGCAGATGATAGTTGAAATATTTGTGAGTAGTAAGATTGGAAACCGCCTGTTGCAAGAACTGAGGCAAGAGATGATGACAGCCTGAATTTAGAACAGAAGGAGGTAAAAGCTGCAGAACTTAGGTTTGATGTGATCTGGCTTGAAAAATTGCTTTGGTGTTGGTATCATGAACCAGACTATTAACAGGAAAAAGGATCCAGTTTGGGACACATGGTGTCCATAGTCTGTGCAGGTAGAGAGATGTAGCAGAGAGTTTTAGGTCAAGTGATAGGGAGATTTAGGTCAAGTGATAGGGAGGTAAAGTTTTAGAATCATCATCTTGGAGGTTATTACCCCTTTCATATTAAACCCTCATACATGTCAATACCTCCTACTGATACTGACACCACTGAGAGCCTATGTTGTGAGAAAATGGCCATAGAGGAAAATCTAGCGAATTGTTATTCAAAATATAGTCCACTGACTGGTAAATTAGTAGTTGCTTATTATTCCTTGATAACATAAAGGATCTGCTTTAGAAAGTACATTTAGAATGTAATCACAGTGTCACTAGGTACACTGCTTGCTTTAGTTGCCTTTTTTTTAATCATAGCAAGATTTTTTGATGAAGTAAGCATGGCATTGATTAACAACCTGATGCAAACTCCTTGTTTCTTCCCAGCTCAGTACTAAAAAAATAATTATTGGATTTTGGCAATTATAGGGCCATCATTTTAGGAATTCTCACCCTTGCTTATGTTTCTGTACCTTCTGCTTTCTCACTAATATATCTCCTGAATATGTCTCAGATTTGTACTTTCTCAGTATATACCAAGATCTCTTTGATTCTTAATCTTAAGTACTCTTGGACTTAATCTTTATATAATCTCTTGACCAATTTGAAGTTATTGATCATTGGGCCCTTCTTGACATACTGTTTCCTCTACAATACACTGATCTTAGTTTTCCACCTCATACCCCACCAACCTTTCTCTGCCTATCTGTCCTACACACATGGCGTGTTTTTCATTAGACACCCCCCTTCTCTGTATATATTATGTTAGGTATCAATTTCAAACCTAAATCCAGCCCACATTTCTTCCCTGAGCTACAGAGCTATCTTTACTTGAATGCCCACAGATTCTTCAAGCTTGATACTTATAAAGATGAACTTAAATTCTTACCTACATTCTTCCTATAATTCCTCCTCCATCATCTATCCTCTATTTCATATTACAAAATTCCAGTGGCATAAGCATCATCCTTGACTTTCTTTCTCTTTCTTATCCAATTAATTAGTTACTGATTTCACCTCCTAATGACACATCAAGTCTATAACTCTCCTGTCCCCACTACCTCCAGCTCTGCCACCATTATCCCTTACTTGGATAACTGAATTATCCTCCTAGCTGGGCTCCCCTTTTCAGTCTTATCTGCAATGTCCTCCCCACACTGCAGCGGGAGTCATCTATCTAAAATAATGTGAATGTGATTATACCACTCCTGTGTTGAATTCTATGTCTTCTACTCAACCCTCATTTTGATGCTCTTCCTGTATTGATTCAAGTCAGATTCATGGACTATTTTTTTTTTTCTTCAGGTCTTAGTGTTCTTTCTCGCTCTCCACCTTCTTCACACATGGTCATGTGCCTGTTCAGAGAACATTTATGTTCCCTTTTAGCTCATGAGTTTGTACTCCTTTAGGAAGATGTTACAACCCTGTAAATCTGGATTATGTAGAATTTCTCTGGTTTCCTAAAGTTCTGTTGTCCTATGACATATCCTTTTCATATTGTTTTATAATTTCTCATTTTTGTCCATTAGTGACTTCCTCTGAATTTTAAGCTCCAGGAAGGCAAGAACCGTATCTGTTCGGTACATCTTTATACTTCAGGCTACTAGTTTGTTAAATGAAGTGAATGCTCTTCTGATTACTTTCAATCCATTATCTCAGTGGGGGTGAAGTTTAACTATTTGGAGAGGATTTTAATGAAACATGAGCTGTTGGTAGATTAGAAGATTAAATTATTTGTTGAGTTGTCTTGCACTAGTAGAGGAAGGTGAAGTTAGTCAGGAAAGCTGGTTAGGAGAGTAAAAGTGTTTATTTCCACCTCATGGAACAAAGAGGAAGAGGTTTTTTAAAATTAGTTTGCAACTTTTAAATTTTACCTTCTAATAAGTTGAGGCCTCTCAGGGGTATATGTGTGTGTTTAAATATGAAAATCTATTGGATTCTTCATTATTTAGGACTTGTTTTATTTATCTGAAAAAACTTTAGGTGACACAATTTATCTTGTCTACTTTGACCATTGAATTTTTTTCTTTGGGGGAGGTATGTAGAAGTTATCAATTTTATTGTAGCTTTTCTGTTTCTAAAAAAGTGAAATGAAATTTATTTTGAAAGGTTTATTTGGGTTTTTAAGCAGGGAAGGAGAAGTAAACACCAAAAAAATAATAATAGGCAGTCTATAAGAAGAAATCTAGGCTGAGACAACTTCAATAAGATAAACTCTTCTGAAGACAAAATTAATGCTAACCCCTCTAAAAGTCAAGGCAAAAGGTATAATGTGATATGATACACTGCCTGATATCTTTTAGCATCTTCTCAAATATGAACTTCCAAACACAAGAGAACTCAAAATTCAAGATAGACTTTGAAGTCAAATACTTGAAGTATAGGTTAAGTTAAATTCCAGCTGTGCCAGCTGGAAAGTAAATGCTCTGTTTTGAAACTATTAGAGATTGGCATGTGTTCTCTCTTACCTGATCATTCTCTGGGATTCTACATGAATGTACATAGCAGGTATTTAAAGAAAAGGAAGACCAAGGCTTTTTCTTTAAAACACAACTTTAAATCCACTGAACTCCATAAAAATAATATTCACTTGACTCCCTTATTCTCTGAAAATCATGGACAAGAGATTCTTGATTTGGCACATCTTCAGGAGAGGGTGCCATAGTCAGCTGCCTCTGTAAGAAAACCAGTCTAATATAGATTTAGAGTGGCTAACCTACCTTAGGTTCTGATAGTTCTATGAGATAAGATAGCTCAGAAATGCATCCCACATAACTCCATAAAGTGAGACGTTAAATGGAGTTGTTTTGGACTTCCTGACCTTGATTGAACTTAGGGTATGTAAATCATAGTGGTGGCTTCAGCAAATGAAGATCACTTGGCCTGTTTATATAAGAAAGTTTGGTATAGAATGGGTATACAGGGCCTCCCCGGTGGTGCAGCGGTTGAGCACTGGGTTGCGAAGCTGCCCGCAGCCTCTGCAGCGCCGGTTCGATCCCTGGCTGCTCCCCGGACACCGGAGGAGGGTCCCAAATGGCACGCAGACCTCTCCTGCCACCCGCTGCTCCCCTCAGCAGTGTACTTCGGTCCTTCTGCCTGCTCTGCTCCCCGCTCTGGCTCTGGTGAATTCTCTCACCCTCCCCCACTTCTGACTGTACCCAGTGCTTATATAAATAAATAAATAAATCTTTAAAGAAAAAAGAATAGGTATACAAACACCTCATCTAAAAGTGGTAGGGATTTATTTAGATTTTAAAAATAAACTGAAGGTACAAGGTTGTTTTGTGTGATTTAAGAAAAGTCTTGAATCATGGCGTTAGAGTTAATACCAAGATCACATGGTTTCACACATACATGCCATTGGTAGAGATGAGGCTGATAGTACATTAATAAAGGCAACCAGGTCTTCAACTGTTCTTCATTTTGTGAAATGTAATAACACTGTGTAAGAAAGAATAATCATTCCTCGTATTAGACTGAGAAAATCCAATCCATATCTAGTAGAGAAATCTGGCAAAGAGCTTTGGCAGGAGAGCCAATATACTGGCACATCTGGAATGTGATGGGAGAACTAGCTGAAGAAAAACATACTTAAGGAGTGAAAGTAAATGAGGTTTTTGTTTATTCTGGAAATGGGATAATAGTCTCCCCCAACACTGTAACTGCTGCCCAATTATTCCTCAGAGCCTGATAGGGATTGTCTTTATTTTCGGTTTATGTATGATTATTTCCATGGTCTTTAAGTTTCCCAGATGAGTAATTTTAATGTGCTGCCTGGAGTGGGAATTTTGGTTAAAGAAGGAAAGACCAAGAAGAATGGTGTGATGAATACCATACAGAGTATGAGCCTCACCTATGTATCAGCTCTTCTTACCTAGTCACTTTCTTGTTCTCACATAAGATGGGGGAAACAGGGATTTTTATATTTTCAAGAAATGTGGAAATATGGGTATGGA